>NC_133331.1:25814289-26120123 GCF_042186555.1 Aquarana catesbeiana | reverse complement strand
TCCCGGCCCCCCCCTGTGTGAAATGGTAAGGGGGTACATAAGTACCCCTACCATTTCACGAAAAAAGTGTCAAAAATGTTAAAAATGACAAGAGACAGTTTTTGACAATTCCTTTATTTAAATGCTTCTTCTTTCTTCTATCTTCCTTCATCTTCTGGTTCTTCTGGTTCTTCTGGCTCTTCTGGTTCTTCCTCCGGCGTTCTCGTCCAGCATCTCCTCCGCGGCGTCTTCTATCTTCTTCTCCTCGGGCCGCTCCGCACCCATGGCATAGGGGGGAGGCTCCCGCTCTTCTCTTCTTCTTTTCTTCTCTTCTGTTCTTCTTCATTTTCTTCTCCGGGCCGCTCCGCAATCCATGCTGGCATGGAGGGAGGCTCCCGCTGTGTGACGGCGCTCCTCGTCTGACAGTTCTTAAAATAACCGGGTGGGCGGGGCCACCCGGTGAACCCCGCCCCCCTCTGATGCACGGTGACTTGACGGGACTTCCCTGTGACGTCACGGGGAATGCCACAGGGAAGTCCCGTCAAGTCACCGTGCGTCAGAGGGGGGCGGGGTCACCGGGTGGCCCCGCCCCCCGTTATTTAAGAACTGTCAGACGAGGAGCGCCGTCACACAGCGGGAGCCTCCCTCCATGCCAGCATGGATTGAAGATGAAGGAAGATAGAAGAAAGAAGAAGAAGCATTTAAATAAAGGAATTGTCAAAAACTGTCTCTTGTCATTTTTAACATTTTTGACACTTTTTTCGTGAAATGGTAGGGGTACTTATGTACCCCCTTACCATTTCACACAGGGGGGGGGGCCGGGATCTGGGGGTCACCTTGTTAAAGGGGGCTTCCAGATTCCGATAAGCCCCCGCCCGCAGACCCCCACAACCACCGGCCAGGGTTGTGGGGATGAGGCCCTTGTCCTCATCAACATGGGGACAAGGTGTTTTGGGGGGCTACCCCAAAGCACCCTCCCAATGTTGAGGGCATGTGGCCTGGTACGGTTCAGGAGGGAGGGGGGGCCGCACTCTCGTCCCCCCCTCTTTTCCTGCGGCCTGCCAGGTTGCGTGCTCGGATAAGGGTCTGGTATGGATTTTTGGGGGGACCCCACGCCGTTTTTTTTTTTTTTTTTGGCGCGGGGTTCCCCTTAAAATCCATACCAGACCTGAAGGGTCTGGTATGGAATTTAGGGGGAACCCCACGTCATTTTTTTTTTTAAATTTTGGCCGGGGTTCCCCTTAATATCCATACCAGACCTGAAGGGCCTGGTATGGAATTTAGGGGGACTCCCACGTCATTTTTTTTTTTTAATTTTGGTTCGGGGTTCCCCTTTGGGGAATTCCCATGCCGTTTTTATCAATGAACTTCTATGTGTATTGTCGGCAATGCAATAGCCGCGGGTAGTTTTAAATGAGTTTTTTCCTTCAAAATGTCATTTTGCTGTCAGACTGTTCTAAACACAGGAAACATGCGCCCCTTTACAGACACACTATAGACACCCCCCAGGTACGAAATTTAAAGGGATATTACACTTTTATTGATTGACTTTAAGCATTATTAAAATCACTGCTCCTGAAAAAACGGCCGTTTTTAAAACTTTTTTTTGCATTGATCCATGTCGCCTGGGGCAGGACCCAGGTCCCCAAACACTTTTTATGACAATAACTTGCATATTAGCCTTTAAAATTAGCACTTTTGATTTCTCCCATAGACTTTTAAAGGGTGTTCCGCGGCATTCGAATTTGCCGCGAACACCCCAAATTGTTCGCTGTTCGGTGAACTTGCGAACAGCCAATGTTCGAGTCGAACATGAGTTCGACTCGAACTCGAAGCTCATCCCTAGTGGCCACTAGGAATGAGCAGAACACCCCCCCAATTCGGTTCGCACCAGAAACTGCAAACGGACCGAAAATTTGCACGAACGTTAGAACCCCATTGAAGTCTATGGGACTCGAACGTTCAAAATCAAAAGTGCTAATTTTAAAGGCTAATTTGCATGGTATTGTCCTAAAAAGGGTTTGGGGGCCCGGGTCCTGCCCAAGGGGACTTGTAAAAAAAACTTTTAAAACGGCCGTTTTTTCGGGAGCAGTGATTTTAATGATGCTTAACCTCTTCAGATCTGCGCTATTGTCAAATGACGGCAACAGCGCGGATCTACATTGCCGGGACGACGTCTATTGACGTCGTCCCATGCATGAGCGGCCTATGCGCCCCCTGCAGGGCGCGCTCGGTGATCAGCGAGTCTATGAGACTCGCCTGATCACATATCAGAGTAAGGGGTCGGTCCCGACCCCTTACCACATGATCAGCTGTCAGCCAATGACAGCTGATCATGTGATGTAAACAGAGCCGGTAATCGGCTATTTTTTCTCCTCGCGCTGACAGCGTGAGGAGGAAAAAAAACCCGATCACCGGTGGCCATGAGAGGGACATCAGTCCCGATCATGGCGATCATCTGCCCCCTGCCAGTGACACAGCAATAGGCAGCAGTGCTGCCTACCAGTGCCCACCAGCATCACCCATCAGTGCCCACAGTGCCATCCATCAGTGCCATCCATCAGTGCCCACAGTGCCACCCATCAGTGGCCACAGTGCCACCCATCAGTGCCACCCATCAGCACCCACAGTGCCACACATCAGCACCCACATAAGTGCAACAACAGTGCTGCACATCAGTGCCACCTATCAATGCCCATCAGTGTCACCTACCAGTGCCCATAAGTGCCCATCAGTGCCGCCCATCACTGCCCATAAGTGCCACCCATCAGTGCCCCCCATCAGTGCCGCCCATCAGTGCTCCCCATCAGTGGTACCTATCAGTGCCCATCAGTGCCACCTATTTGTGCCACCCATCCGTGCCACCCATCAGCGCCCATCAGTGGCCATCAGTGCCACCTTATCTGTGCCCATCAGTACCGCCTTATCTGTCCCCATCAGTGCTGCCTTAACTGTGCCTATCAGTGCCACCTTAACTGTGCCTATCAGTGCCGCCTTAACTGTGCCTATCCGTGCCCATCAGTGCAGCCTATCACTGCCCACCAGTGCCGCCTCATCAGCACATATCAATGAAGGAGAAAAATTACCTGTTTGCAAAATTTTATAACAAACTATGAAACATGATTTTTTTTTCCAAATTTTCCATCTGTTTTTGTTTGTTTAGCAAAAAATAAAAATCCCAGCTGTGAATAAATACCACCAAAAGAAAGCTCTATTTGTGGGAAAAAATGATAAAAACTTCATTTGGGTACAGTGTTGTATGACCGCGCAATTGTCATTCAAAGTGCGACAGCGCTGAAAGCTGAAAATTTGTCTGGGCAGGAGGGGGTTTAAGTACCCAGTAAGCAAGTGGTTAAAGTGAAAAAAAAAGTGAAATATTCCTTTAAATATCGTACCTGGGGGTGTCTATAGTATGCCTGTAAAGTGGCACGTGTTTCCCGTGCTTAGAACAGTCCCTGCACAAAATGACATTTTTAAAGGAATAAAAGTCATTTAGGGCCCTTTCACACTGGGGCGGGGGCAGCGTCGGCGGTAAAGCGCCGCTATTGTAAGCAGGGCTTTACCGTTGGTATTCGGCCGCTAGCGGGGCAGTTTTACCCCCCGCTAGCGACAGAGAAAGGGTTAAAAAGCCACGCTGTCCCATTTATTTCAATGGGCAGGAGCGGTGAAGGTGCGGTATACACTCCGCTCCTTTACCGCTCCAAAGATGCTGCTAGCAGGACTTTTTTTCCCGTCCTGCTAACGCATCGCTCCAGTGTGAAAGCCCTCGGGGCTTTCACATTGGAATCAAAGCAGCGGCACTTTCGGGTCGGTTTGCAGGCGTTATTATTAGCGCAATAGCACCTGCAAACTGCATCAGTGTGAAAAGACCCTTAAAACTGCTTGCGGCTTTAATGTAATGTCGGGTCCTGACAATATGGATGAAAATCAGTGAGACTAACGGCATGGGTACCCCCCCAGTCCATTACCAGGCCCTTTGGGTCTTGTATGGATATTAAGGGGAACCCCGCACCCAAATTAAAAAAAGGAAAGGCGTGGGTCCACCAGGCCCTATATACTCTGAAGAGCAGTATACAGGTGGTGCAAACAAGACAGGGACTGTAGGTTTGTTGTTAAGTAGAATCTGTTTGTAATTTTGAACTGGTACATTTTTAAAGTGTAGCTCCAGTCAAAAAATCTATTTTTAAGCTTTTTGGAAAACATAGGGAAGAGTTATCACCCTGTGACATTTGTTTTGCTGTCTGTGCTCCTCTTCAGAAGATTTCACCTCACTTTCTGTCACAATGACAAATGTTTTTAGAAAATTTGGGGTATTTAGTGAAGCAAGGATTGGTGATAAAGCATCAGTGGAAAAGAGAAACCTTTTTCCGATATTAACTCTTACAGGCCTATAAATACCCGACAAGCACTCACATGTTTGCCTTGGTTTCTTCATTGCCTCCTGACCTGCTAGCCACCTGATCCTGTGCCCTGAACCTGATCCTGTGCCCTGAACCTGATCCTGTACCCTGAACCTGATCCTGTCTCCTGGTCCAGATCCCTATCCTGTCCCACCTGTTACATTGCATCCCTGCCTGCAGTCTGACCCATCCATCCTCTCCCTGTCCTGTGTTCCATACCCCATCTGCTGATCTCCCTGTGTATGACCCTGGCCTTGCTTACGTTTATGTCTCTGGAACATCCCCTGTCCTTCTGCTGATCTGCTGTGTATGACCTTGGCCTGGCTATTGTTTATGATCCTGGTATTTCCCATTTATTGTACTTATCTGTCTGTTGTTATTTGTGGGTCTCTGTCTGCGGTTGGTTATTGCACTGTGTCATATTGGAGTTGGTTGTACTATATTACTCACTCACTTTAATAAATTATTATATTTTCACTTATATACGTTTGGGTGTCCTCTGTCGCAGATCACACGGTTCTGGTCACACCTGTTCATGACAGTTAAACAGGGGCAGAAAAATTGGGCCTTTGATGATGGTGGTGGTGCTGGTGCCACAACACTGTAAGTCCTCACAGTTACTCTTGGTGGGCACTGGAACGGGCCCTACTGTGAAATATTAGATCAAGAATTGTAATTACATGTCCCTATTGAACAGGGACAGAAAAATTGGGATTTAGGCGCTGGTGCTGGTGCCACAACACTGCAACCCCTCAGTGTTAAACAGGTGCTGAAAAATTGGGCCTTAGCCACTGGTGGCGGCGCCCAGAAACAAAAATATTCTTACAAGCTATCAGCATGATCATTGAGGAGGAAGGGGATAGTCACTCAGCATAACAGGATAGTCACTCAGCATCAGCATAGGCAGTCTTGAAGGTATCTGACATTTCAAAAAATGTATTCAGTTACATCAGCATCAGGTGCTTGGTATCTGGTGGTGATCCAAGGCTGATTCATTTTATGAAGGTCAGTCGATCGACCGAGTCGGTGGACAGGTGCACCCTGTGATCAGTTACAAAGCCTCCAGCAGGACTGAATGTGCGTTCCGAAAAAGCGCTGGATGCAGGACAGGCCAGTAGCTCAATTGCATATTGTGCAAGCTCTGGCCAGTGATCCATCCTCAAGACCCAGTAACCCAGAGGATTTTCGGTGGGAAAGGTGTCCAAGTCAGATCTTGCCCCTAGGTATTCCTGCACCATGTAAAACAGATGCTGGCCATGGTTGCTGGAACTGATCATACCTTGGGGCTGCGGACTAAAAAATTGTCTGAACGCATCATTTAGACGGCCACCTTCTCCACTTCTTTGACTGACCGAAGCCTCGGCAACACGTTGTCCAGGAACAGGAGTTTGTAACCTCCCAGTCTCTGGGAACGCGTCGCATAGACCTTTCTGCAAGGCTTCCCGAAGATTTTTCATCCTCTGCTCCCTCTGTGATGGCAAGATAAGGTCTGCAACCTTACTCTTGTAACGTGGATCAAGGAGGGTTGCCAGCCAGCAATGATCCCTCTCCTTGATCCAACGAATACGAGGATCCTTCCGCAGGCTTTGCAGGATCAGGGAGGCCATGCAGCATAGGTTTGCTGAGGCATTCGGTCCGGAGACCTCTGGGTCACTAAGGACGACATGATGCGCAACCACCTACTCCCAGCCACGTACATGCACATGGGTTTCTTGGGACTGTAAATGATCCCTTAAAGACTGCTGCTGATGCTGAGTGCCAGGCTCCATCTCCATGCTGACACAATCCTCCTCCTCGTCCTCTTCCTGTGTGATCGGCGGACACGCAGGAACACTGTCTGGATAAAGGGGGCCTTGAGAGCTAAGGAAGTCCTCCTCTTCCTGCCTCTGTTCTGCCTCAAGTGCCCTGTCCATTATTCCACGCAGCGTGTGCTCCAACAGGTGGACAAGGGGGACAGTGTCACTGATGCATGCACTGTCACTGCTCACCATCCTCGTGGCCTCCTCGAATGGTGACAGGACAGTGCATGCATCCCTGATCATGGCCCACTGGCGTGGGGAAAAAAAACCAAGCTCCCCTGACCCTGTCCTGGTGCCATAGTCGCACAGGTACTCATTGATGGCCCTCTGCTGTGTGTGCAGCCGCTTCAGCATGGCCAACGTTGAGTTCCACCTGGTGGGCATGTCACAGATTAGGCGGTTCTTGGGCAGGTTAAATTCCTTTTGGAGGTCTGCCAAGTGCATGACTGGTGGACATGCACACAGACTTTCCTGGCCTGCCTCAGGACATCCTGTAAGCCCGGGTACCTGCCCAAGAACTGCTGCACCACCAAGTTAAAGACGTGAGCCAAACAGGGGACATGGGTCAGTTGTCCCTGTCGGAGGGCAGAGAGGAGGTTGGTGCCATTGTTGCAAACCACCATTCCTGGCTTAAGTTGGAGTGGCGTCAACCACCTCTGAACCTGCCCCTAAACTGACATAATCTCTGCCCCAGTGTGGCTCCTGTCCCCCAAGCACACCAGCTCAAGCACCGCATGGCATCTTTTGGCCTGCGTACTTGCGTAGCCCCTTGAACGCCTACGGAGCACTGCTGGTTCTGAGGACAAAGCACAGGAAGAGGCCATGGAGGAAAAAGAAGAGGAGGGGGTGGAGGAGAGAGGTGTGTCAGAATCAGCAGTAGTGGCATTTTGGAGGCGTGGCAGGGGAACAGCCTCCAACACTACTGCACCTTGTCCTGCATCCGTCCCAGCTGCCAGCAGAGTCACCCAATGCGCGGTGAAACTTAGGTAACGTCTCTGTCCATGCCTGCTGGACCATGAGTCAGTGGTAATATGCACCTTACCGCTGACCGCCCTGTCCAGCGAGGCCAAAACATTGCCTTCCACATGCCGGTAGAGAGCTGGAATCGCCTTCCGTGAGAAAAAGTGGCTTTCGGGAACCTGCCACTGAGGAACCGCATATTCCACAAACTCACGGAAGGGGCAGAGTCTACCAACTGAAAAGGTAGAAGTTAAAGTGCTAGCAATTTTGCCAAGCTAGCATTCAACCGCTGGGCATGTGGATGACTGGGAGCAAGCTTCTTTCTGCAGTGCAGCAGCTGGGGCAGGGAAATTTGCCTGGTACAATCTGAAGTCGGTGTACCAATAACAGTTTGCCCGCAAGTACTTGGCTGTGACACACCTAATTCTACACCTATATTCCTCTCAGTGCAGGTCGCAGAGAGTCCTCTTTGTTCTTTGGTGTGGGTCTTTTAGGCACGCTTGCCAATGAACTGCATGGCAGGTCAACATATGTCTGGTCAAGCATGTGGTGCCCAAGCAGGAGATGTTTTGGCCACGCGAGATACGCTTGAGACATATTTTGCAAATATGCAAAAAACAATAATAAATTTGCGCTTACTCAATGGTGTAAGCAGCCAACACAACAAATAGAATATTTGCTAAAAGCGACAAGTGTAACAAAGTGTAGCGCTACAAAAAATGAAATATGAGTGATGAAAAACAGTAAAAAATGTATACTCTGGTGCCTAATTTAAAGTCCATCAAATGTGATAATAGTTTACAGTCCATACATAAATGAGGTCATCATAATCACCATATGTGAAAAAATTAAAATTGTGAAGATACCGTCACCAAAGTAAATGGAGGCCTGCCAGTAAATTCAGACCCAAGATAACATGAGCTCAAATAGATCAAACTGGCTCTTATAGTCCAAAAGGAAGAGGTCTGGAAAGCCTTCACAGAAGTGTCTTATATAAAAGCATGTGAAGCATGTGAAGATCCCATAACCAAAGTGACTGGAGGCTTACCGGAGGGTTTGAACCCAGGATGGCATACGCCGTATGGGTCAAACCAGCTTGTATTGCCCACCGGCAATAAAGGGAAGACCTTGGCAACCGGGAAGAAATGGGGTCCCAGGGAGCTTCATGGAAGTGTCTTCTCCATGCAGATGGTTAAACGTCCAAGGATATGGCCCATAAAGAAGACGGGGCCACATAGCATAATTCCATAAACCCAGTATTTATTAATAAAAAGAAATACACTTACATTTAAGTAGATTAAAAGCGCTTGTATATAAAATGAGGGCGGCAGTGGAGTCCACCCGACACGTTTTGTCTAACTAGACTTCTTCTGGGGTGTCCATCCACTGCAGCCCGACTCCTTAATAAAGGCACCGTGACCCCTGTAATGAGAATCCAGCCCATTCACTTCCTTAATTCGGCACTTCCGGGTCGTCCAACATGGCGGACCCGCGTGCGTTCTAAGCTTCTATCATATGGGTGTACTCTGCGTTCCAGCACCGCAAGATATATTCAGATAATCCCCATAAAATAAAGTTAAAAAATTTTAAAATTAAAAAATCTACATCACCCTTATACTATACCATGGGGAAAGAATATTGATTACCCCATACTCCGATAATATATATAAGGTAAATCAGCCCAACGTCTGACGTTTTCCGGTGTGTGAGATGGTGTATTCCCAGACACCAAATCCCGCGATGTCACGTCACGACGTCACGACGCAGGGTTGAGGGTACGTTCAGGCAAGCCCCATTCTAAAGTGGCTTGCGTTGCACAAGCAAGCCTCATTCTGAGATGGCTTGCGTTCCACAGCACTGTATGTTGTATCGACGTACGTCCTAACGTCAAATACACACATGCGCACTCGCGTCCTAGAAAAATCTCTTGGTTATGGGCGTTTAGGTGTAAAAAAAAGGAGTGGGCAGCTAAAAAAGCTGCTTCAAATCTCAAACCTGAGAGGAGGTGTACGCAGTGTGTAGATGCATATATTCCATATTGTCAGTAAGGATGAGCCGAACACCCCCCGGTTCGGTTCGCACCAGAACCTGCGAACGGACCGAAAATTCGCACGAACGTTAGAACCCCATTGACGTCTATGGGACTCGAATGTTTGAAATCAAAAGTGCTCATTTTAAAGGCTAATTTGCATGGTATTGTCCTAAAAAGGGTTTGGGGACCCGGGTCCTACCCCAGGGGACATGTATCAATGCAAAAAAAACTTTTAAAAACGGCCGTTTTTTCGGGAGCAGTGATTTTAATGATGGTTAAAGTAAAAAAAAAAAAAGTGAAATATTCCTTTAAATATCGTACCTGGGGGGTGTCTATAGTATGCCTGTAAAGTGGCGCGTGTTTCCCGTGTTTAGAACAGTCCCTGCACCAAATGTCATATTTAAAGGAAAAAATCTCATTTAAAACTGCTTGCGGGTTTAATGTAATGTCGGGTCCTGGCAATATGGATGAAAATCAGTGAGACAAATGGCATGGGTACCCCCCAGTCCATTACCAGGCCCTTTGGGTCTTGTATGGATATTAAGGGGAACCCCGCACCCAAATTAAAATAAGGAAAGGTGTGGGGCCACCAGGCCCTATATACTCTGAACAGCAGTATACAGGCGGTGCAAACAAGTCAGGGACTGTAGGTTTGTTGTTAAGTAGAATCTGTTTGTCATTTTGAACGGGTACATTTTGAACGTGTTTAGCTCCAGCCAAAAAATCTTTTTTAAGCTTTTTGGTAAACATAGGGAAGGGTTATCACCCCTGTGACATTTGTTTTGCTGTCTTTCCTCCTCTTTAGAAGATTTCACCTAACTTTTTGTCCCAATGACAAATGTTTTTTTTAAATTTGGGGTTTTTTGTGGAACAAGGATTGGAAAGCATCAGTGGAAAGGAGAAATGTTTTTCCCATATTAACTCTTACAGGAGAGAATTTCCCTTCCTAGGGGTAGATTTCATCTCACTTCCTGTTGTCTCCTTCCGTTTGCAAGTAGGAGTCGTTTGTAAGTTAGATGTTTGAAAGTAGGGGTCTGCCCTATATACTCAGCAAAAATTTGGCCTTTAGGTGTTGTTGTGGCCACAACAACGTAAGCCCTCACAGGGCCCTGCTGTGAAATATTAGATCAAGAATTGTAATTACATGCCCCTGTTGAACAGGGGCAGAAAAACTGGGCCTTTGGTGGTGGTGGTGGTGGTGCTGGTGCCACAACACTGTAAGTCCTCACTCACTCTTGGTGGGTGCAGAAATGGGCCCTGCTGTGAAATATTAGATCAAGAATTGTAATTACATGCCCCTGTTGAACAGGGGCAGAAAAATTGGGCCTTTGGTGGTGGTGGTGGTGCTGGTGCCACAACTTTGCAACCCCTCATAGACACTCTAGTTGGAACGCAGGAACGAGCCCTGCTGCAAAGTATTGCATCAAAAATTGTAATTACACGCCCCTGTTAAACAGGGGGGAAAAATTGGGCCTTAGGCACTGGTGCTGGTGCTACAACACTGCAACCCCTCACAGACACTCTAGTTGGAACGCAGGAACGAGCCCTGCTGCAAAGTATTGCATCAAAAATTGTAATTACATGCCCCTGTTAAACAGGGGCAGAAAAATTGGGCCTTAGGCACTGGTGCTACAACACTGCAACCCCTCACAGACACTCTAGTTGGAACGCAGGAACGAGCCCTGCTGCAAAGTATTGCATCAAAAATTGTAATTACACGCCCCTGTTAAACAGGGGCAGAAAAATTGGGTCTTAGGCACTGGTGCTGGTGCCACAACACTGCAACCCCTCACAGACACTCTAGTTGGAACGCAGGAACGAGCCCTGCTGCAAAGTATTGCATCAAAAATTGTAATTACATGCCCCTGTTAAACAGGGGCAGAAAAATTGGGCCTTAGGCACTGGTGCTACAACACTGCAACCCCTCACAGACACTCTAGTTGGAACGCAGGAACGAGCCCTGCTGCAAAGTATTGCATCAAAAATTGTAATTACACGCCCCTGTTAAACAGGGGCAGAAAAATTGGGTCTTAGGCACTGGTGCTGGTGCCACAACACTGCAACCCCTCACAGACACTCTAGTTGGAACGCAGGAACGAGCCCTGCTGCAAAGTATTGCATCAAAAATTGTAATCACACGCCCCTGTTAAACAGGGGCTGAAAAATTGTGCCTTAGGCATTGGTGGTGGCGCCCAGAACCAAAAATGTTCTTTCAAGCTATCAGCATGATGATTGAGGAGGAAGAGGATAATTACTCAGGGATAGTCACTCAGCATCAGCATAGGCAGTCTTTGAAGGGATCTGAGATTTAAAAAAAAATTATTCGGTTACATCAGCATCAGGTGCTTGGTAGCTGTTGGTGATCCAAGACTGATTCATTTTTATGAAGGTCAGTGGATCGACCGAGTCGGTGGACAGACGCACCCTGTGATCGGTTACAAAGCCTCCAGCAGCACTGAATGTACGTTCCGAAAGAACGCTGGATGCAGGACAGGCCAGTAGCTCAATTGCATACTGTGCAAGCTCTGGCCAGTGATCCATCCTCAAGACCCAGTAACCCAGAGGATTTTCGGTGGGAAAGGTGTCCAAGTCTGATCTTGCCCCTAGGTATTCCTGCACCATGTAAAACAGACGCTGGCGATGGTTGCTGGAACTGATCATAACTTGGGGCTGCGGACCAAAAAATTGTCTGAACGCATCGGTCAGACGGCCACCTTCTCCACCGCTCCTTCTTTGACTGACCGAAGCCTCAGCAACACGTTGTCCAGAAACAGGAGTTTGTAACCTCCCAGTCTCTGGGAACGCGTTGCACAGACCTTTCTGCAAGGCCTCCCGAAGATGTTTCATCCTCTGCTCCCTCTGCGATGGCAAGATAAGGTCCGCAACCTTACCCTTGTAACGTGGATCAAGGAGGGTTGCCAGACAGTATTGGTCCTTCTCCTTGATACCACGAATACGAGGATCCTTACGCAGGCTTTGCAGGATCAGGGAGGCCATGCAGCGTAGGTTTGCTGAGGCATTCGGTCCGGAGTCCTCTGGGTCACTAAGGACGACATGGTCCGCAGCCACCTCCTCCCAGCCACGTACAAGTCCATGTGTTTCTTGGGACTGATCCCTTAAAGACTGCTGCTGATGCTGGGTGCCAGGCTCCACCTCCATACTGACACAATCTTCCTCCTCCTCCTCCTCCTCCTCGTCCTCTTCCTGTGTGATCGGCGGGCATGCAGGAACACTGTCTGGATAAAGGGGGCCTTGAGAGCTAAGGAAGTCCTCCTCTTCCTGCCTCTGTTCTGCCTCAAGTGCCCTGTCCATTATTCCACGCAGCGTGTGCTCCAACAGGTGGACACGGGGGACAGTGTCACTGATGCATGCACTGTCACTGCTCACCATCCTCGTGGCCTCCTCAAATGGTGACAGGACAGTGCATGCATCCCTGATCATGGCCCACTGGCGTGGGGAAAAAAAAACAAGCTCCCCTGACCCTGTCCTGGTGCCATAGTCGCACAGGTACTCATTGATGGCCCTCTGTTGCATGTGCAGCCGCTGCAGCATGGCCAATGTTGAGTTCCACCTGGTGGGCATGTCACAGATTAGGCAGTTCTTGGGCAGGTTAAACTCCTTTTGGAGGTCCGTCAGCCGAGCACTGGCATTATATGACCGGTGGAAATGCACACAGACTTTCCTGGCCTGCCTCAGGACATCCTGTAAGCCCGGGTACCTGCCCAAGAACCGCTGCACCACCAAGTTAAGGATGTGAGCCAAACAGGGCACATGGGTCATTTGTCCCTGTCGGAGGGCAGAGAGGAGGTTGGTGCCATTGTCGCAAACCACCATTCCTGCCTTAAGTTGGCGTGGCGTCAACCACCTCTGAACTTGCCCCTGCAGAGCTGACAGAACCTCTGCCCCAGTGTGGCTCCTGTCCCCCAAGCACACCAGCTCAATCACCGCATGGCATCTTTTGGCCTGCGTACTTGCGTAGCCCCTTGAATGGCTACGGAGCACCGCTGGTTCCCGAGGACAAAGCACAGGAAGAGGCCATGGAGGAAGAAGAAGAGAAGGGGGTGGAGGAGAGAGGTGTGTCACAATCATTAGCATTTTGGAGGCGTGGCGGCGGAACAACCTCCAACACTACTGCACCTTGTCCTGCATCCTTCCCAGCTGCCAGCAGAGTCACCCAATGCGCCGTGAAACTTAAGTAACATCCCTGTCCATGCCTGCTGGACCATGAGTCAGCGGTAATATGCACCTTACCGCTGACCGCCCAGTCCAGCGAGGCATGGACATTGCCTTCCACATGCCGGTAGAGAGCCGGAATCGCCTTCCATGAGAAAAAGTGGCGTTTAGGTACCTGTCACTGAGGAACCGCACATTCCACAAACTCACGGAAGGGGGCAGAGTCTACCAACTGAAAAGGTAGAAGTTGAAGTGCTTGCAATTTTGCCAAGCTAGCATTCAACCACTGGGCATGTGGATGGCTGGGAGCAAACTTCTTTCGGCGGTGCGTCAGCTGGGGCAGGGAAATTTGCCTGGTACAATCTGACATCTGTGTACCAAAAGCAGATTGCCCACAAGTACTTGGCTGTGACACACCTAATTCTACACCTTCATTCCTCTCAGTGCAGGTCTCAGAGAGGACTGAAGGCATAGTGGGGTTGGAGATCTCAGCTGATGAGGAGCAAGGAGAGGTCCTCTTTGTTCTTTGGTGTGGGTCTTTTAGATACGCTTGCCAACGAACTGCATGGCAGGTCAACATATGTCTGGTCAAGCATGTGGTACCCAAGCGGGAGATGTTTTGGCCACGCGAGATACGCTTGAGACATATGTTGCAAATAGCAGCGGTGCGATCTGATGCACTCGTCTCAAAAAAGGCCCACACCAAAGAACTTTTTGAATAACGCACAGAGACTGCAGCGCCCTGCAAATGTGGAGCTTTGGGGTGTGATGCAGTCAGTGTGCTGCCCTTAGGCTGGCCCCTGGAGGGCATCCTGCCTCGTTGGTGATGTGCCGCCTCCTCCTCCTCCTCTCTCCTATCAGGCACCCACGTTGAGTCAGTGACCTCATCATCCCCTCCCTCTCATCACTGGAGCAAACCTGGCAGTATGCTGCAGCAGGGGGAGCATGACTACCAGATTGCTGTCCTTCTTGGGCACCCCCTCTGTCCGTGCTCATGTTACTGCCTTCATCGAGCTCAGTATCATCATCAGAGCCTTCCAAACGCTGGGCATCCTCCTGAAGCATGTACCCAACACTGTGGTCAAACAGTTTGAGGGACTCCTCAGGAGGACATGGTGGGGCTAGGGAAGGAGTCACTGATGACATTGAGCCGAGGGAAGAGGCCGCTGCTTTGCCAGACAAAGTACCCTGGGCATGGGTGAGAGAGAATGAGGAGGATGAGGACGGCTTGGTCATCCACTCGACCAAGTCTTCTGGATGTTGCGGCTCAACACGGCCAGCTGCCGAAAAAAAGGCCAAGCGTGTCCCACGGCCACGTGCTGATGAGGATGCACCGTCTCCACGACCAGCACTAGACACAGAGCCTGCTTGCCCTCTCTTATTGGCTTGTGACTGTCTGCCTCTCCTTCTTGGCCTTCCAGACATACTAATGGCCTGTAGCTGCACTAAGCTGGGATATGTATATATATATATATATATATATATATATATATATATATATATATGTACTGATACTGCAGCTAGCAAAATCAACTGCCTGCCTGTAGTATGAGAACACCACCATCCTTCTACAGGTAGCTTTAGCTTAACACTGTGAGGTGGACGCACCACACTAACTTGTAGGTTTAGCTGAACACTGTGAGCAGGACGCACCCCACTAACTTGTAGGTTTAGCTGAACACTGTGAGGTGGACGCACCACACTAACTTGTAGGTTTTGCTGAACACTGTGAGCAGGACGCACCCCACTAACTTGTAGGTTTAGCTGAACACTGTGAGGTGGACGCACCACACTAACTTGTAGGTTTAGCTGAACACTGTGAGCAGGACGCACCCCATTAACTTGTAGGTTTAGCTGAACACTATGAGCAGGACGCACTGCACTAACTGTAAATAGTCTAGCTGCCTGACTGTGGTACTAATAGGATCAAAAGAACACCAGTAATTTTCTTCAGGTAGCTGTATATACTGTAACAAGACAAGCCTGCCTGTCAGTAAGAAGATAACAGGAACGGATCTAGCTGAACACTGTGAGGTGGACGCACCACACTAACTTGTAGGTTTAGCTGAACACTGTGAGCAGGACGCACCCCACTAACTTGTAGGTTTAGCTGAACACTGTGAGCAGGATGCACTGCACTAACTGTAAATAGTCTAGCTGCCTGATGGTGGTACTAATAGGATCAAAAGAACACCAGCAATTTTCTTCAGGTAGCTGTATATACTGTAACAAGACAAGCCTGCCTGTCAGTAAGAAGATAACAGGAACGGATCTAGCTGAACACTGTGAGCAGGACGCACTGCACTAAATGTAAATAGTCTAGCTGCCTGACTGTGGTACTAATAGGATCAAAGGAACACCAGTAATTTTCTTCAGGTAGCTGTAAATACTGTAACAAGACAAGCCTGCCTGTCAGTAGGAAGATAACAAGAACGGATCTAGCTAAACTGAATACAGTGTATATATATATATATATATGCAACACCTGGGATGCATATATATACACAATACACTGTAAGTGCAGCTAACTGACTGACTGTTCTGCCTAATCTAACTAACTCAAATCAAATGTCACTGTCTGTCTCTCTCTCTCTCTCAATGAACGCCGGAACACACACTACACAGGGCCGCCGTGCAGGCGGCCTTATATAGTGTGGGGCGTGTACTAAATCCCCTGAGTCATAATTGGCCAAAGCCTCCTTGGCTTTGGCCAATTACGGCTCTCTGTTCAGGCGGCGCTGTAATTGGCCAAGCATGCGGGTCATAGTGCATGCTTGGCCAATCATCAGCCAGCAATGCACTGCGATGCCGCAGTGAATTATGGGCCGTGACGCGCCACACGTATTTGGCGCGAACGGCCCATATCGTTCGCAATTCGGCGAACGGGCGAACAGACGATGTTCGAGTCGAACATGGGTTCGACTCGAACACGAAGCTCATCCCTAATTGTCAGAGCATTCAGTATAGCACATTTATCCTCCCCCCTCATATCTGACAAACAGATATGGTTTCGATGTCTATATATATAAACCAAATCTAAAAAATGTATGCAAAAAGATTATGATATACCAAAAACATTTATCTGTTAGATAATAGGGAAGTTCTGCTCACAAAAACTCAATAGGATGAATTCTCATAATGAAATGAATTCCCAAAGGGTCACTGTGGCTTGAGGTCAAAATATATATACAAATAAATATAGAACATGAATAATTCTCAGTTGTTACCAATTTCCAACTACTACAGATCATGACTGGTCAATAAAGGCATTAATGTCCACTTCCACATTCATACCCTGTGGGGAGAGAGTCTGTAGTTCATGTATCCAGAACATTTCTAGACGGGATACAACTCTAGTTCTGGCCCCCCCTCTCCACGGTGGCGTATATTTATCTATGATAATGAATTGGGATCCTTCCGGATTACCGTTATGGAATTCTTTATAATGTCTAGGGACTGTATGTTTTGAGTCCCTACCTTTGATAAGGGCAATATGCCCCCCTACTCTTATAGAAAAGGTCCTGATGCTACGACCTATATATTGTTTACGACAGGGACAAGTAATAAGATACACTACATATCCCGTACTGCATGTACAGAATGGTTTTATAGTGTATCTCTTGCCAGTGACCGTAGATACAAATTCTGTCACTTTACGACTCCCTAGTGTATTGTGTTGACACACGACACACTTCCTACATGGAAAAAAAACAGTCCAATCATGGAAACATTGGGATGTCCTCAGGCAAGATAGCATTCTGGGTCCGTTAGTTCCCGAAGAAGCTAAGGTCATCTTTAGGGGAGCACCATCACTACAAGGCCGAGTGGCTCCCAATATCATTAACCCCCCCACCCGTCCTTCCTTTTTCCATGATTGGACCGTTTTTTTTTTCCATGTAGGAAGTGTGTCGTGTGTCAACACAATACACTAGGGAGTCGTAAAGTGACAGGGGGATCTATCAGAGAGGGGGAGGAAGACAGGTACCCCCCAAGGTTACAACAAGGAGAACATGCCCCCCCAAGGGGAAGGAGGGGATGTAGGGCAGGAAGATGCAAAGAATCCAAGAAAACGACCGAGAGATGCATGAATACGGGAATCTATAACTTAAGTAGTGTTGAACTCAATCATATGGAGCTCAACATATTGAACTTAGGTTTAAAATGTGCCCCAAAGAGGGAGATGAATAAGTTTGATGTCTACATAGACACACACAAATTCATTAGATCCATGAATATTAAGAAGTATTTTTTAAGCCATCCAGTGGCATCCACTGTTAAAGCTGTGGTGCCATCTAATAAAATGGATACAGGGTTAAAGAATAAATCTATCTTTAATCCCCAGAACCCAAGCAACCACTTTATAGAAGTATTCAAAAGCTTGGTATTAAATGATATTGAAAAGCTCACCCCACGTAAGGGGGTTAACCCTCACTACATCAGGGAGGGGATTAAATCTTTGAAAGAAAAGAAGGATCTGATAATACGACCTGCTGATAAGGGTGGAGGGGTGGTACTACTGGATAAATCATTCTATCTAAACCAGCTTTTGGAGCTGATTGGGGATAGATCTACCTATAGGAGGTTATCTTCTGACCCCACGGAGGCGTATAAAACTCAACTATCAGCCTTAGTGGAGTGGGGATACAGAATTAATGCATTAAACTTAAAAGAGAAAAGATATTTGGTCCCGAGTTCTTGTAGAATCCCAGTTATCTACACCCTGCCAAAGGTACACAAAAACACACAGTGCCCACCACCTTGCCCTATTGTCAATGGGATTGGCTCTGTAACGGCAAGATTGGGGGAATATTTGGATAAATTCCTCCAGCCAAGTGTCAAGGCCACTAAGGCATACCTGAAAGATACAAGTGATTTATTATCGTTGCTCAATGATGTTAAATTGGAAACCTCATCAATGGTATATTTGGTAACGGCTGATGTAGCCTCCTTGTATACCATTATACAACATGAGGATGCTTCCTTGGCCCTTAATTGGGCATTAAGCAAAAGGGATTCCAGCCGTCCAGAAACCATTTTTGGGACATGTACTGGAATTTTGCATGTCCCATAATTATTTTTGGTGCAATGGTTGATTCTATTCCCAGCAGGTTGGCGTGGCAATGGGAGCTAAATATGCTCCCAGCCTTGCCAACCTGTTTTTGGCTGATTGGGAAGATAGAAAAGTGTTCAGCCAGAGGAGACCCCAACTGTTGTTTTATCGGAGATTCATAGATGACCTCCTTATTTGGGAGGGTACATAGGAATCCGCCATTGAGTTTGCACAAGAACTCAATAATAATACTAACAACATTAAATTAGAGCATCGGATTAGTAACTATTCAGTGAAATTCTTGGATGTCACAATAGAAAGAGAGGGGAATATATTAAGAACAAAAGTATTTATTAAACCAACAGATCGTAATAGTTATTTGTCAATAAGGAGTGGTCACCATCCGGCGTGGATAAGAAATATCCCTAAGGGACAGATAGTTACATAGTTACATAATAGGTGAGGTTGAAAAAAGACACAAGTCCATCAAGTCCAACCTATGTGTGTAATTATGTGTCAGTATTACATTATATATCCCTGTATGTTGCGGTCATTCAGGTGATTATCTAATAGTTTCTTGAAGCTATCAATGCTCCCCGCTGAGACCACTGCCTGTGGAAGGGAATTCCACATCCTTGCCGCTCTTACAGTAAAGAACCCTCTACGTAGTTTAAGGTTAAACCTCTTTTCTTCTAATTGTAATGAGTGGCCATGAGTCTTATTAAACTCTCTTCTGCGAAAAAGTTTTATCCCAATTGTGGGGTCACCAGTACAGTATTTGTAAATTGAAATCATATCCCCTCTCAAGCGTCTCTTCTCCAGAGAGAATAAGTTCAGTGCTTGCAACCTTTCCTCATAACTAAGATCCTCCAGACCCTTTATTAGCTTTGTTGCCCTTCTTTGTACTCGCTCCATTTCCAGTACATCCTTCCTGAGGACTGGTGCCCAGAATTGGACAGCATACTCCAGGTGCGGCCGGACCAGAGCCTTGTAGAGTGGGAGAATTATCGTTTTATCTCTGGAGTTGATCCCCTTTTTAATGCATGCCAATATTCTGTTTGCTTTGTTAGCAGCAGCTTGGCATTGCATGCCATTGCTGAGCCTATCATCTACTAGGACCCCCAGGTCCTTTTCCATCCTAGATTCCCCCAGAGGTTCTCCCCCCAGTGTATAGATTGCATTCATATTTTTGCCACCCAAATGCATTATTTTACGTTTTTCTACATTGAACCTCATTTGCCATGTAGTCGCCCACCCCATTAATTTGTTCAGGTCTTTTTGCAAGGTTTCCATATCCTGCGGAGAAGTTATTGCCCTGCTTAGCTTAGTATCGTCTGCAAATACAGAGATTGAACTGTTTATCCCATCCTCCAGGTCGTTTATAAGCAAATTAAACAGGATTGGTCCCAGCACAGAACCCTGGGGAACCCCACTACCCACCCCTGACCATTCTGAGTACTCCCCATTTATCACCACCCTCTGAACTCGCCCTTGTAGCCAGTTTTCAATCCATGTACTCACCCTATGGTCCATGCTAACGGACCTTATTTTGTACAGTAAACGTTTATGGGGAACTGTGTCAAATGCTTTTGGAAAATCCAGATACACCACGTCTACGGATGTTACGTGTACGCCGGAACTGTGCACAGCTAAATGATTTTTATGAGCAGGCTGGGGTCCTAAAAGATACATTTATACAAAAAGGATATGGGAAGGATGAACTGAATAGGATCATTCAGGAGGTAGCACAAGTGCCCAGAGAACAATGCCTCAAGAAAAATGTAACTCTATCGAATGATAACCAACATCAATTTGGGTTCATTTCTGGGTATCATTGCGAATATAAGGTCATTGAAGGCATTTTTAGGAAACATTGGCACATTTTGTGTAAGGATAGACACTTGGGGGAGGTGCTACCAAACCATCCAACATTTATATACAGAAGGGCCCCTAGTTTTGGTGACCATGTGGTTAAGAAAATACTTGATCCGCCAGGGCAGAATGATCTGAGACTGGATTTTAGGGGCTTCTACTGTTCCAGGAGATGCATTTGTTGTAGAACTGTAAGAGTGAGCCACAGAGGAGTAACAAGTGTGACCAATAGAGAAGGTGAATCCTTTGAAATTAAGGAATTCAGAACTTGTAACTTCTCACATGTCGTGTATCTAATGTGGTGCCCATGTGGCCTACTTTATGTGGGGAGAATGAAGAGGCTCCAAAGGATTAGGATCTCAGAACACCTAACCAATATAAGAAATGGTTACAAATTTCATAGCGTCTCTCTGCATTTCAAAGAAAAACATCAGCAGGACCCCTCTTTATTGCAGTTTTGTGGGATTGATATTGTTCACCCATCTTGGAGAGGGTCCAATAGAATTAGGAATTTATCCCAAAGGGAAACTCGTTGGATATTTCTATTGAAAAGTTTGACCCCTAGGGGGTTAAACATAGAACTAGATTTGAACTGCTTTATTAAAGATTTTTAGATTTTTAAATGTTAATTTTTAGTTGAGGTATTTTTAACAAATCCTTTCTGGGTTCCAGTTGAGTATGTATCTGCCGAGATATTGGATACTAGGGATGAGCTTTGTGTTCGAGTCGAACCCATGTTCGACTCGAACATCGGCTGTTCGCCCGTTCGCCGAATTGCGAACGATATGGGCCGTTCGCGCCAAATTCGTGTGGCGCGTCACGGCCCATAATTCACTGCGGCATCGCAGTGCATTGCTGGCTGATGATTGGCCAAGCATGCACTATGACCCGCATGCTTGGCCAATCACAGCGCCGCCTGAACAGAGAGCCGTAATTGGCCAAAGCCAAGGAGGCTTTGGCCAATTATGGCTCAGGGGATTTAGTACACGCCCCACACTATATAAGGCCGCCTGCACGGCGGCCCTGTGTAGTGTGTGTTCCGGCGTTCATTAAGAGAGAGAGAGAGACAGACAGTGACATTTGATTTGAGTTAGATAGATTAGGCAGAACAGTCAGTCAGTTAGCTGCACTTACAGTGTATTGTGTATATATATGCATCCCAGGTGTTGCATATATATATACACTGTATTCAGTTTAGCTAGATCCGTTCCTGTTATCTTCTAGACTATTTACATTTAGTGCAGTGCGTCCTGCTCACAGTGTTCAGCTAGATCCGTTCCTGTTATATTCCTACTGACAAGCAGGCTTGTCTTGTTACAGTATTTACAGCTACCTGAAGAAAATTACTGGTGTTCCTTTGATCCTATTAGTACCACAGTCAGGCAGCTAGACTATTTACAGTTAGTACAGTGCGTCCTGCTCACAGTGTTTAGCTAAACCTACAAGTTAGTGGGGTGCGTCCTGCTCACAGTGTTCAGCTAAACCTACAAGTTAGTGTGGTGCATCCACCTCACAGTGTTCAGCTAAACCTACAAGTTAGTGCAGTGCGTCCTGCTCACAGTGTTCAGCTAGATCCGTTTCTGTTATCTTCTTACAGACAGGCAGGCTTGTCTTGTTACAGTAAATACAGCTACCTGAAGAAAATTGCTGGTGTTCTTTTGATCCTATTAGTACCACATTCAGGCAGCTAGACTATTTACAGTTAGTGCAGTGCGTCCTGCTCACAGTGTTCTGCTAAACCTACAAGTTAGTGGTGTGCGTCCACCTCACAGTGTTCAGCTAAAGCTACCTGTAGAAGGTTGGTGGTGTTCTCATACTACAGGCAGGCAGTTGATTTTGCTAGCTGCAGTATCAGTATATATATATATATATATATATATATATATATATATATATATATATATATATCCCAGCTTAGTGCAGCTACAGGCCATTAGTATGCCTGGAAGGCCAAGAAGGAGAGGCAGACAGTCACAAGCCAATAAGAGAGGGCAAGCAGGCTCTGTGTCTAGTGCTGGTCATGGAGACGGTGCATCCTCATCAGCACGTGGCCATGGGACACGCTTGGCCTTTTTTTCGGCAGCCGGCCATGTTGAGCCACAACATGCGGAAGACTTGGTCGAGTGGATGACCAAGCCGTCCTCATCCTCCTCATCCTCTCTCACCCATGCCCAGGGTACTTTGTCTGGCAAAGCAGCGGCCTCTTCCCTCGGCTCAATGTCATCAGTGACTCCTTCCCTAGCCCCACCATGTCCTCCTGAGGAGTCCCTTGAACTGTTTGACCACAGTGTTGGGTACATGCTCCAGGAGGATGCCCAGCGTTTGGAAGGCTCTGATGATGATACTGAGCTCGATGAAGGCAGTAACACGAGCACGGACAGAGGGGGTGCCCAAGAAGGACAGCAATCTGGCAGTCATGCTCCCCCTGCTGCAGCATACTGCCAGGTTTGCTCCAGTGATGAGGAGGGAGGGGATGATGAGGTCACTGACTCAACGTGGGTGCCTGATAGGAGAGAGGAGGAGGAGGAGGAGGCGGCACATCACCAACGAGGCAGGATGCCCTCCAGGGGCCAGCCTAAGGGCAGCACATTGACTGCATCACACCCCAAAGCTCCACATGTGCAGGGCGCTGCAGTCTCTGCGCGTTATTCAAAAAGTTCTTTGGTGTGGGCCTTTTTTGAGACGAGTGCATCAGATCGCACCGCTGCTATTTGCAACATATGTCTCAAGCGTATCTTGCGTGGCCAAAACATCTCCCGCTTGGGTACCACATGCTTGACCAGACATATGTTGACCTGCCATGCAGTTCGTTGGCAAGCGTATCTAAAAGACCCACACCAAAGAACAAAGAGGACCTCTGCTTGCTCCTCATCAGCTGAGATTTCCAACCCCACTAGACCTTCAGTCCTCTCTGAGACCTGCACTGAGAGGAATGAAGGTGTAGAATTAGGTGTGTCACAGCCACGTACTTGTGGGCAATCTGATTTTGGTACACCGACGTCAGATTGTACCAGGCAAATTTCCCTGCCCCAGCTGCTGCACCGCCGAAAGAAGTTTGCTCCCAGCCATCCACATGCCCAGCGGTTGAATGCTAGCTTGGCAAAATTGCTAGCACTTCAACTGCTGCCTTTTCAGTTGGTAGACTCTGCCCCCTTCCGTGAGTTTGTGGAATGTGCGGTTCCTCAGTGGCAGGTACCCAAACGCCACTTTCTCTCATGGAAGGCGATTCCGGCTCTCTACCAGCATGTGGAAGGCAATGTCCATGCCTCGCTGGACAGGGCGGTCAGCGGTAAGGTGCATATTACCGCTGACTCATGGTCCAGCAGGCATGGACAGGGACGTTACCTAAGTTTCACAGCGCATTGGGTGACTCTGCTGGCAGCTGGGAAGGATGCAGGACAAGGTGCAGTAGTGTTGGAGGTTGTTCCGCCGCCACGCCTCCAAAATGCTAATGATTGTGACACACCTCTCTCCTCCACCCCCTCCTCTTCTTCTTCCTCCATGGCCTCTTCCTCGGAACCAGCGGTGCTCCGTAGTCGTTCAAGGGGTTACGCAAGTACGCAGGCCAAAAGATGCCATGCGGTGCTTGAGCTGGTGTGCTTGGGGGACAGGAGCCACACTGGGGCAGAGGTTCTGTCAGCTCTGCAGGGGCAGGTTCAGAGGTGGTTGACGCCACGCCAACTTAAGGCAGGAATGGTGGTTTGCGACAATGGCACCAACCTCCTCTCTGCCCTCCGACAGGGACAAATGACCCATGTGCCCTGTTTGGCTCACGTCCTTAACTTGGTGGTGCAGCGGTTCTTGGGCAGGTACCGGGGCTTACAGGATGTCCTGAGGCAGGCCAGGAAAGTCTGTGTGCATTTCCGCCGGTCATATAATGCCAGTGCTTGGCTGACGGACCTCCAAAAGGAGTTTAACCTGCCCAAGAACCGCCTAATCTGTGACATGCCCACCAGGTGGAACTCAACGTTGGCCATGCTGCAGCGGCTGCACACGCAGCAGAGGGCCATCAATGAGTACCTGTGCGACTATGGCACCAGGACAGGGTCAGGGGAGCTTGTTTTTTTTTCCCCACGCCAGTGGGCCATGATCAGGGATGCATGCACTGTCCTGTCACCATTTGAGGAGGCCACGAGGATGGTGAGCAGTGACAGTGCATGCATCAGTGACACTGTTCCCCTTGTCCACCTGTTGGAGCACACGCTGCGTGGAATAATGGACAGGGCACTTGAGGCAGAACAGAGGCAGGAAGAGGAGGACTTCCTTAGCTCTCAAGGCCCCCTTTATCCAGACAGTGTTCCTGCGTGCCCGCCGATCACACAGGAAGAGGACGAGGAGGAAGAGGAGGAGGAGGAGGAAGATTGTGTCAGTATGGAGGTGGAGCCTGGCACCCAGCATCAGCAGCAGTCTTTAAGGGATCAGTCCCAAGAAACACATGGACTTGTACGTGGCTGGGAGGAGGTGGCTGCGGACCATGTCGTCCTTAGTGACCCAGAGGACTCCGGACCGAATGCCTCAGCAAACCTACGCTGCATGGCCTCCCTGATCCTGCAAAGCCTGCGTAAGGATCCTCGTATTCGTGGTATCAAGGAGAAGGACCAATACTGGCTGGCAACCCTCCTTGATCCACGTTACAAGGGTAAGGTTGCGGACCTTATCTTGCCATCGCAGAGGGAGCAGAGGATGAAACATCTTCGGGAGGCCTTGCAGAAAGGTCTATGCAACGCGTTCCCAGAGACTGGGAGGTTACAAACTCCTGTTTCTGGACAACGTGTTGCTGAGGCTTCGGTCAATCAAAGAAGGAGCGGTGGAGAAGGTGGCCGTCTGACCGATGCGTTCAGACAATTTTTTGGTCCGCAGCCCCAAGGTATGATCGGTTCCAGCAACCATCGCCAGCGTCTGCTTTACATGGTGCAGGAATACCTAGGGGCAAGATCAGACTTGGACACCTTTCCCACCGAAAATCCTCTGGGTTACTGGGTCTTGAGGATGGATCACTAGCAATTGAGCTACTGGCCTGTCCTGCATCCAGCGTTCTTTCGGAACGTACATTCAGTGCTGCTGGAGGCTTTGTAACCGATCACAGGGTGCGTCTGTCCACTGACTCGGTCGATCGACTGACCTTCATAAAAATGAATGAGTCTTGGATCACCACCAGCTACCAAGCACCTGATGCTGATGTAACCGAATAATTTTTTTTGAAATCTCAGATCCCTTCAAAGACTGCCTATGCTGATGCTAAGTGACTATCCCTGAGTAATTATCCTCTTCCTCCTAAATCATCACGCTGATAGCTTGTAAGAACATTTTTGGTTCTGGGCGCCACCACCAGTGCCTAAGGCACAATTTTTCAGCCCCTGTTTAACAGGGGCGTGTAATTACAATTTTTGATGTAATACTTTGCAGCAGGGCTCGTTCCTGCATTCCAACTAGAGTGTCTGTGAGGGGTTGCAGTGTTGTGGCACCAGCACCAGTGCCTAAGGCTCATTTTTTCTGCCCCTGTTTAACAGGGGCGTGTAATTACAATTTTTGATGTAATACTTTGCAGCAGGGCTCGTTCCTGCATTCCAACTAGAGTGTCTGTGAGGGGTTGCAGTGTTGTGGCACCAGCACCAGTGCCTAAGGCCCATTTTTTCTGCCCGTTTAACAGGGGCATGTAATTACAATTTTTGATGCAATACTTTGCAGCAGGGCTCGTTCCTGCATTCCAACTAGAGTGTCTGTGAGGGGTTGCAGTGTTGTGGCACCAGCACCAGTGCCTAAGGCCCAATTTTTCAGCCCTTGTTTAACAGGGGTGTGTAATTACAATTTTTGATGCAATACTTTGCAGCAGGGCTCATTCCTGCATTCCAATGAGAGTGTCTGTGAGGGGTTGCAGTGTTGTGGCACCAGCACCAGTGCCTAAGGCCCAATTTTTTAGCCCTTGTTTAACAGGCGCGTGTAATTACAATTTTTGATGCAATACTTTGCAGCAGGGCTCGTTCCTGCATTCCAACTAGAGTGTCTGTGAGGGGTTGCAGTGTTGTGACACCAGCACCAGTGCCTAAGGCCTAATTTTTCAGCTCCTGTTCAACAGGGGCATGTAATTACAATTCTTGATCTAATATTTCACAGCAGAGCCCTGTGAGGGCTTACAGTGTTGTGGCCACAGCAACACCTAAGGCCCAAATTTCTGCTGAGTATATAGGGCAGGACCCTACTTTCAAACAACTAACTTACAAACGACTCCTACTTGCAAACGGAAGGAGACAACAGGAAGTGAGATGAAATCTACCCCTAGGAAGGGAAATTCTCTCCTGTAAGAGTTAATATGGGAAAAACATTTCTCCTTTCCACTGATGCTTTCCAATCCTTGTTCCACAAAAAAACCCAAATTTTCAAAAAACATTTTTCATTGGGACAAAAAGTGAGGTGAAATCTTCTGAAGAGGAGGAAAGACAGCAAAACAAATGTCACAGGGGTGATAACCCTTCCCTATATTTTCCAAAAAGCTTAAAAAAGATTTTTTGGCAGGAGCTAAACACGTTAAAAATGTACCCGTTCAAAATCACAAAGAGATTCTACTTAACAACAAACCTACAGTCCCTGTCTTGTTTGCACCGCCTGTATACTGCTGTTCAGAGTATATAGGGCCTGGTGGCCCCACACCTTTCCTTATTTTAATTTGGGTGCGGGGTTCCCCTTAATATCCATACAAGACCCAAAGGGCCTGGTAATGGACTGGGGGGTACCCATGCCGTTTGTCTCACTGATTTTCATCCATATTGCCAGGACCCAACATTACATTAAACCCGCAAGCAGTTTTAAATGAGATTTTTTCCTTTAAAAATGACATTTGGTGCAGGGACTGTTCTAAACACGGGAAACACGCGTCACTTTACAGGCATACTATAGACACCCCTCAGGTATGATATTTAAAGGAATATTTCACTTTTTTTTTTTTTACTTTAAGCATCATTAAAATCACTGCTCCCGAAAAAACGGCCGTTTTTAAAAGTTTTTTTTGCATTGATACATGTCCCCTGGGGTAGGACCCGGGTCCCCAAACCCTTTTTAGGACAATACCATGCAAATTAGCCTTTAAAATGAGCACTTTTGATTTCGAACGTTCGAGTCCCATAGACGTCAATGGGGTTCTAACGTTCGTGCGAACTTTCGGTCCGTTCGCAGGTTCTGGTGCGAACCGAACCGGGGGGTGTTCGGCTCATCCCTATTGGATACATATAAGGATAAGGAATAGTTGTAACGTATTAGAGATGACCTCCCACCCTGAGCTATAGTAGGGGGGAGGTGTTGGATGTATGTGTATATGTCCTTTTTATTTTTGATATTCTTATATTTATATTTTTATTTTATTTTTTGATATATGAATTATTTATCATACATATATGTAAGGAAATCAATTTTAAATAATTTTAAATGTTTCCAATATTATTTAATAATTTTTATTGACTGTTTATACATTAACCATTCATCAGTTTTATATATATATAGGCCGTGTTGGCCTTTCAGACATTCTATTGGCCTGCAGTGAGATATAGCTGCACAAAACTGGGATGTATATATATAACGATTATACTGCAGCTAGCAGAATCAACTGCCTGCCTGTAGTATTATTAGTATGAGAACACCTGCATTTGTCTTCAGGTAGCTATACTGTAGGTGCAACTGTGCAGGGTACACAGTACAGTAACTGGAAATACTTAAAAGAGCCTACACAAGCACCTGGCTTCAGGTAGCTATACTTTAGGTGCAAATGTGCAGGGTACACAGTAGAGTAACTGGAAATATGTCAAGAGCCTACACAAGCACCTGGCTTCAGGTAGCTATACTGTAGGTGCAACTGTGCAGGGTACACAGTACAGTAACTGGAAATACGTCAAGAGCCTACATAAGCACCTGGCTTCAGGTAGATATACTGTAGGTGCAACTGTGCAGGGTACACAGTAC
This sequence comes from Aquarana catesbeiana, assembly GCF_042186555.1. Classification (NCBI taxonomy): domain Eukaryota; kingdom Metazoa; phylum Chordata; class Amphibia; order Anura; family Ranidae; genus Aquarana; species Aquarana catesbeiana. The sequence continues at coordinate 26,091,908 of NC_133331.1, read as the reverse complement.
AGTAACTGGAAATACTTCAAAGATCCTACACAAGCACCTGGCTTCAGGTAGCTATACTGTAGGTGGAACTGTGCAGGATACACAGTACAGTAACTGGAAATACTTCAAAAAGCCTACACAAGTACCTGGCTTCAGGTAGCTATACTGTAGGTGCAACTGTGCAGGGTACACAGTAGAATAAACTGGAAATACATCAAGAACCTACACAATCACTTGGCTTCAGGTAGCTATACTGTAGGTGCAATTGTGCAGGGTACACAGTACAGTAACTGGAAATACGTCAAGAGCCTACGGACGCACCTGGCTTCAGGTAGCTATACTGTAGGTGCAACTGTGCAGGGTACACAGTACAGTAACTGGAAATACTTCAAAGAGCCTACACAAGCACCTGGCTTCAGGTAGCTATACTGTAGGTGCAACTGTGCAGGGTACACAGTAGAGTAACTGGAAATAAGTCAAGAGCCTACAGAAGCACCTGGCTTCAGGTAGCTATACTGTAGGTGCAACTGTGCAGGGTACACAGTACAGTAACTGGAAATACATCAAGAGCCTACACAAGCACCTGGCTTCACATAGCTATACTGTAGGTGCAACTGTGCAGGGTCCACAGTACAGTAACTGGAAATACTTCAAAGAGCCTACACAAGCACCTGGCTTCAGGTAGTTATACTGTAGTTGCAACCGTGCAGGGGCATGTACTAAACCCCCTGAGCCATAATTGGCCAAAGCCTCCTTGGCTTTGTCCAATTATGGATCTCTGTACACACAGAGCTGTGACTGGCCAAGCATGTGGGTCATAGTGCATACTAGGACAATCATCAGCCAGCAATGCACTGCGATGCCACAGTGAATTATGGGCCGTGATGCGCCACTCAAATTTGGCACGATCGGCCCATATCGTTCGTAATTCGGCGAACGACCGAACACATGGTGTTCGAGTCGAACATGCATTCGACTCGAACACGAAGCTCATCCCTAGCGGCCACACATACAATTTAGTGAATATTAATTAACAGAGCCAGCAGACACACAACACAATATAGTCAAAGACTAGAGCCATGATACAAGAGATGGTCAGAGACTGAATATTATATCGGAGGTGATCAGAGATTGCAGATACATTACAAGAGATGGTCAGAGATTACAGACATGATACAAGGGATGATCAAAGATTGTGGGCTTGCTGCAGGGGACTGTCAAAGACTAGACATGTGCAATTCATTTTGTACCAAATTTGTTTTTTAACAAATTTCGACAAATTCATTAATTCGGAAACATCCGAATTAATGAAAAACCCGTTTTAACGATTTTTTCCAAATATTCATAAATTTGTATATATTCGTAAATTCATAAATTTGTAAAATCTAAATTTGAGAATATGAAGACCCGAAAATTTGAAAATCTGAAATAATAACTAACTAATAAATTATAGGTATTAGAATTTCCTTTCAAATTTGGCTGTTCGAATGGAATGTAATGAATTAATAATGTTAATAAATAACAATAATAATAATAATAATATCAATAATAATAATAACACAAACATATTATTATTATTATTTATTATTTATTTGTTCTGTTCCATTTGTTTAGATGTGGCATTCATTTCGTATCGTTTGTAATATTGAATAAATTTGCATTTGTTACATTTACTAACAGCCAAATTTGAAAGGAAATTCCAATACCTATAATTTAATAGTTAGTTATTAGTTAGTTAGTTAGTTAGTTAGTTAGTTAGTTAGTTAGTTAGTTAGTTAGTCTTTAGAATTTTAGGATTTTCGTTCTTATTTTTGGATTTTCGGATTTTTGAATTTACAAATTTTCAAAATTACGAATTACAAATTATAACGAGAGACCCGAAAAATTGTAAAAAAAAACCCCAAAAAACTAATAAAACAAAAATGAACAAATTTTTTGACAGTGCACATGTCTATCAAAGACTATGGACATTATATAGAAGTCATTGGAGACTAGGAGCTTGCTTCATAGGCTGGAGACATTACACAAGGCTGCTAAAAATCACTACTATAAAAGAGGTATAGGGAAACACAGATTAGTGTTTGCACACTGAGGACTGCACAAAAAGTATCAAAGAGCCACAGGTTGGGCACCAGGGCTCTAAAAAGATTGCATGTCCAGAAAGGGAAGACTGTAGGCCACCCCACATGCAGTAAACAGAAAAAAAGATCATAAGCACCAAGAGTAAACAGTTATATCAAATATACTCAGAGCATACACAGCCAAGTCATGAACAGTTGCACACATAAAGAATGCACAGGCACAGCGCACATGGAGCCCACAGAGCAGTGGCAGCCCGTCAATAGGGGGTGCATGGGCACCGCCCCCCCCAATGAATGTGTCAGGCACCCTAATCTACATGCGGGGCACCAGATGCATGGATTTTAATGGGGTTTCTTTTTTTTTGAAGCACATGATTACAGCCGGAGGCTCTAATTGGCATCAAAAAAGGGTGGCCCACCCACTTGTGTGACATTATTAATATTCGCTTTGGTCTTCCTAAATCTCCTCCTGGCCAATCAGGAAGCAGTTCCTGAGACCCAATTGGCCAATCGGGTCTCAGTCAGGACCCACTTCCTGTTTGGCCTGGAGGAGAAGCAATGGTCCCGGAGTGAGGAGCTGCAGCCCGGATCCATGTATGCCTGATCTGCCTCCTTTCTAAGGTAAGGAGGCCTCTGATCGCTACCGAATTCCCATTAATCTCCCCCTGGGGGGGTCATCGTATTCCCGTCTATCTCCCCCTGGGGTTGATCACCGCATTCCCATACATCTCCCCCTGGGGGGGATCACCACATTCCCGTCCGTCTCCCCCTGGGGGGATCACCACATTCCCATCCATCTCCCCCTGGGGGGATCACCACATTCCCATCCGTCTCCCCCTGGGGGGATTGCTGCATTCCCATCTGTCTCCCTCAGGGGGGGTTGCGTTGTTTTGCCGCCCCCCCAAAATATTGAGCACCAGCCATTACTGCCACAGAGAACACAGTTGAAAGCACACATAGACAGGAAAAATAAAGACAGAGACATATGCAGTCAGAGCGCACACAGAAAATGCATAATACTCACACACTATCCCCATGATAATCCATGAAGCTTGATAGTTTTACCTTCAAATAGCTACCTACAGTAAAACCTTGGTTTGAGAGTAACTTGGTTTGAGAGAGTTTTGCAAGACAATCAAAATATTTTAATAAATTTTGACTTGATATGCAAGTGATGTCTTGATATACAAGTAGCGTCTCTAAGTGTAGCAATATGGTTACATTTGATGAAGGTACAACATTTAGCAACTCATATCATTGATGATTAATTTCCTCACTGCCATCAACATCATCCCTTCAACGCTGCGCTCCACGAGCAGTTCAAGCCTCACTTTCAGATTACTCTACTGCAGGGTAGTCTTCCCGGTCATGAATGTAGACTGGCAGCGGTGAGAGCCGGCGGTGCGGGGGATGGTCTATGTGGACAGCTTTACCCCAAATGCCTGCATACTTAGATGTGCCTCTTTTAATCATCAACCATGAGAGTTGCTAAATGTTGTACCTTCATTAAATGTAATCATATTGCTACACTTAGAGGCGCCTCTCTTCTCTTTTATACTCTGTAGCTTCTGCTTCCATTTGTAAATGGACATTTTATGGTTACACAACCTCATTGCAATCACATTGCTATAATCTTTATATATGGACTATAAACTGAAGGACTTATGAATAAATGGTTGTGGAACGAATTATCTGAGTTTACATTATTTCTTATGGGGAAATTTGCTTTGATATACGAGTGCTTTGGATTACAAGCATGTTTCCGGAACTAATTATGATTCGCAATCCAAGGTTTTACTATATTATCTTTCAAATTTAAATGTTTGCTTCCAAATGTGAGTATGATTCCTTTCAATAATCTACACTAGGCCATGCTTCGAATATTCCTGTGATCTAGATCTTTACTTCCGCACTGACCTGCACAAGTAAGGGTTTCACAATGGTATCAGTGGCTCCTTGTTTGGGAACAAATGGGATCTCATTCTGGCACAGCTCTTCAGTGTTCACGGCCTTAGTCCGTACTGTGATATTTACTTCTCCTGGAAAAAGATGAGGTCACCATTAAATAAGGTTAGACAGTAAAGGTTTACTCTAAAATGAAAAGAAACAAGTTGGATCCCGTGGGCATCCTAAAAGTTTTCACTTTAGAAAAAAAAAAAAAAAGAAATCCGTCAGAATGTGTTTCATGCTCAGAGGTAGAATGCGTGAGCAGATAAAAGGTGAAAAAAAAGGAAAATAGTAATTTTATGTAATGATTAAAGTATCATTATACTAATGATTTGCTAATGAACATGTTGACCAGTTATCAAGAATACAAGCAAAACAATAAATGTCTAATATCGGGTTCAAAAATCCCTCCTCACCCAGTTTGGTGGCCTTCAGGTTCCAGTAGAAGGTTTTGCTCTCGTCGGCACACAGGCAGCTGCTGTAGGTACAGTCTGTACAAGGTGTCTGCTTCAACTCCACAGTGGGCCCCAGTGTGACTTTAATCTGTTAAAACAATGTTAGTTAAAGTATATGTAAACCCTCACCTTGCAAAAGCAACCAATTCAGTTTAAAATAAAAATGGAAGACAAAATGTTTGTGTATAGATCTAAAAAAAACAAATACCCTATAAACATGTTTTCCTCCTTTTTTCTCACTTTTTTCTGTTTTCAGCTGCATAAGAGCTGGGGGAGGAAAAACAGCAGCAGAAAGTAGAGGGGCTGGCAGGAACACTGGGAATTTCACACAAAGGAAGCAATACAAAGAGAACAGGATACTTTGTTTCATACAAGTACATGGTACAGCAGGCACATGTAAGGAATATGAAATGTTGAATTTAAAGTCAAAGGTCTTAACCTAAAAGTCACATTAAGCCACATCCACAAGACTGATAAATGATTAGAGTAAAGGCATACATTTAGCTACAGGCTTTAGAAAGGTCACTGACAGTGTCTGTATCAAAATCTATAAAACATAAGTTAGCAAGGATGTGCAGAAAGTTTTAAAATGTATCTAGTTGACTTTGAGGGAATTTTTTAAAAATAAAACTGGAGTTTCCCCTTTAGGGGTCATGTCGATGGACTTTTCATTGTTTTCAAGCCGCTTTTCTATGACATACAAATCAACGTGAATGAAAACGCAATTCACCTCAATGCAAATTAGAAAAAAAATGTAATCCTGCGTACACACGGTCGGACTTTTTGGCTACAAAAGTCTGACGGACGGCGACGGACTAAGTACGGTGGACAATCCGATCGTGTGTGGGCTTCCCTGGACTTTCAGCGGACTTTTCCAGCCGCAAATCTGACGGACTTTAGATTTGGAACATGCTTCAAATCTTTACGTCGTAACTCCGCCGGACCCAGAAATCCGCTCATCTAGTCCGATGGACAAAAACCCATGCTAGGGCAGCTATTGGCTACTGGCTATCAACTTCCTTATTTTAGTCCGGTGTACGTCATTACGTACGAATCCGTCAAACTTTGGTGTGATCGCGCGTAGACAAGTCCGGTCGTTATAAAGTCTATTGAAAGTCTTCCAAAAGTCTGTCGAAAGTCTGTCGAAAGTCTGTCGGACGGGCTGTCGGACTTTTGTAGCTGAAAAGTCCGACCATGTGTACACGGCATAAGAAACTGAAAGGCACACCAAAGCAACTCAAAGCATCTTGGAAGTTCCTGAGCAAACACTGCATTTGATATACTGTTGAGCCCGATGTCTGTCTACACAAGCCTTAAAGCTAGCCATAGGAATCAGAGGATGTCTAATGGTCTAGGCCAGGGGTCTCCAAACTACAGTATGGCCCTCCAGTTTTTCAGGAACTACAATTTTGCATAGTTGCATAGTTGGTGAGGTGAGGTTGAAAAAAGACCATCAAGTCCAACCTATGTGTGTGATTATATGTCAGTATTACATTGTATATCCCTGTATGTTGTGGTCATTCAGGTGCTTATCTAATAGTTTCTTGAAACTATCAATGCCCCCCAATGAGACCACTGCCTGTGGAAGCGAATTCCACATCCTTGTCGCTCTTACAGTAAAGAACCCTCTACGTAGTTTAAGGTTAAACCTCTTTTCTTCTAATTTTAATGAGTGGCCACGTGTCTTGTTAAACTCTCTTCCGCAAAAAAGTTTTATCCCTAGTGTGGGGTCACCAGTATGGTATTTATATATTGAAATCATATCCCCTCTCAAGCGTCTCTTCTCCAGAGAGAATACCTTCAGTGCAAGCAACCTTTCTTCATAACTAATATCCTCCAGACCCTTTATTAGCTTTGTAGCCCTTCTTTGTACTCGCTCCATTTCCAGTACATCCTTCCTGAGGACTGGTGCCCAGAAGTGGACAGCATACTCTAGGTGTGGCCGGACCAGAGTCTTGTAGAGTGGGAGAATTATCATTTTATCTCTGGAGTTGATGAACTTTTTAATGCATGTCAATATTCTGTTTGCTTTGTTAGCTGCAGCTTGGCATTGCATGCCATTGCTGAGCCTATCATCTACTAGGACCCCCAGGTCCTTTTCCATCCTAGATTCCCCCAGAGGTTCTCCCCCTAGTGTATAGATTGCATTCATATTTTTGTCACCCAAATGCATTATTTTACATTTTTCTACACTGAACCTCATTTGCCATGTAGTTGCCCACCCCATTAATTTGTTCAGATCTTTTTTGCAAGGTTTCCACATCCTGCGGAGAAGTTTTTGCCCTGCTTAGCTTAGTAATTTCCTTCATGCCTAGTCATATATGTGAATGTCAGCGTTTTACAATGTCTCGTGGGACATGTAGTTTTGCAACAGCTGGAGGGCCGTAGTTTTAAGATCTCTGGTCTAGGCATAAGCAATTTTGGGTCAATTCATGTTTCTTTTGCAAAGCTAGAAGCAGTAGGCACCAGCGGCGGCCCATCCATATGGGGCGCAGGGGTGACGCCCCCCCTAATCCATGCGCCTGGCCCCTAATTTACATGCAGGGCACCGGACGCATGGAGGCCAATGGGGAGTTTTTTTTAGAAGCTCTAATTGGCTTCAAAAAAAGGTGGACTCGGGGTGCAGAGCACTGCGCCCCGAGCCCACCCAGTTGTGTGACAATAGCAAATTAATATTCACTATTGTCTGATTTTCCTCCCGGCCAATCCTGGCTCAGGAAGTGGGTCCTGAGACCCGATTGGCCCGAGAGGAGAAGCGATCCTATTGGCCACCGAGGAGGAGGAGGGAGGAGACGCAGGGGAAGCTGTGCCACTGTGAAGCCGGGGAAGGAGTAGACGCAGGGTGAATCCGGCGCCCGGAGGAAGCTTAAGACCTAGATGGGGTAAGTGCGGAGACCTATCGACCAACCTAGGGGGGTAAGGGAGTGTGGGAGACCAGACTGATCACCCACCCCCCCAAAAAAAACACCAGCCGCCACTGGTAGGCACATCTCCAGGCTGCCTAGGCCATGGTGATGGAATGCACCCATAGACCTTACATAGTTGCCCAATAAATTGGATGGATTGGGCTGCAATCAAGTAAGGTCCATATCCAGTTAGTTTGTGCTTGATTGGATAAAGAATATTCCTTGTTCAAATGCTTTTTTAAATAATAAAAAAATAAAATAAAAAAACAGCAAAGAGTACAAAAGTACAGAAGTAACCAAAAAAATCAAAGAGTAACAAGGAAAGCACATTATATCTCATGGATCACAGGCAACAATGTGAAATATTTAGATTATTTGTTCAATACCTTAATGCACTGTTTGAGATAGTTAAACACAGAGGCTTTAAGGATGAAAGTTTCTCCTCTCACTACAGAGTACGGGAGGGTGAGATCCACAAAGAACGGCTGGAAGACCCGAAGAGAGACAGGAGGAGACAGGCCAAATCCACTCTGACCCAAACATACGGCCCCGGCATTCCAGTCTGTGATGGTGTCTGGAGCCTTTTGATGGAGGTCAGCACTGCCAGAGTCTCTAGAAAAGACAAGACAGAGAACAAACAAGAACAAACAGTCATACAAATAAAACAAACCAAGTTGGATAAAAAGTGAAGCAGTTGATTACAGTAGCTGATCAGTTTTTATCCTTCATTCATGGGGAGAATGAAGCAAAGAAAGTAAAAAGTTGACAAAGACACCTTTTTCTCCTGTTTTCTTACCCTATTTCTTATCTCCATAACCTCCCAAGCAGAATTCAAGCATAGCAACTGTAAACATGAAGAAATGTGGAGCTACTACACATAGCAACCAAAATCCACATTTTCGGTCTTTAATTTATCATAATCAAGTATAACAAATTGTATACAGTGCCTTAAAAAAGTATTCATACCTCTTGACATTTTCCTCATTTTGTCATGTTACAACTAAAAATGTAAATGTATTTTATTGGGATTTTATGTTATAGACCAACACAAAGTGGCACATAATTGTGAAGTGGAAGGAAAATGATAAATGGTTTTTAAAATGTTTTACAAATAAATGTGTGAAAAGTGTGGCGTGAATTTGTATTCAGCCCCCTTTACTCTGCTAACCCTTGGAACCAATTGCCTTCAGAAGTCACCTAATTAGTAAATAGAGTCCACCTGTGTGAAATTTAATCTCAAGATAAATACAGCTGATCTGTGAAGCCCTTCAAGGTTTGTTAGAGAAACTTAGTTAACAAACAGCATCATGAAGGCCAAGGAACACACCAGACATGTCAGGAATAAAGTCGTGGAGAAGTTTAAAGCAGGGTTAGGTTAAAAAAAAATATCATAAGCTTTGAACATCTCACAGAGCTCTGTTCAATCAATCATCCAAAAATGGAAAGAGTACAGCACAACTGCAAACCTACCAAGACATGGCCGTCCACCTAAACTGACAGGCCAGGCAAGGAAACCATTATGCAGAGAAGCAGCCAAAAGGCCCATGGTAACTCTGGAGGAGCTGCAAAGATCCACAGCTCAGGTGGGATAACCCGTCCACAGGACAACTATAAGTCATGCACTCCACAAATCTGGCCTTTATGGAAGAGTGGCAAGAAGAAAGTCATTGTTGAAAGAAAGCCATAAGAAGACCATTTGCAGTTTGCGAGAAGTCATGTGGGTGACACAGCAAACACGTGAAACAAGGCGCTCTGGTGAGATGAGACCAAACTTTTTGGCCTAAAAGCAAAACGCTATGTGTGTCGAAAAACTAACACTGCACATCACCCTGAACACACCATCCCTACTGTGAAACATAGTGGTGGCAGCATGATGTTGTGGGGATGCTTTTCTTCAGCATGGACAGGGAAGCTGATCAGAGTTGATGGGAAGATGGATGGAGCCAAATACAGGGCAATCTTAGAAGAAAACCTGTTATGCCGCATACACCTGATCACACATTCCGACAACAAAATCCATGTTTTTTTTCCGACGGATGTTGGCTGAAACTTGTCTTGCGTACACACGGTCACACAAATGTTGTTGGAAATTCTGAACATCAAGAATGCGGTGACGTACAACGAGCTGAGAAAAATGAAGCTCAATAGCCAGTGTGGCTCTTCTGCTTGATTCCGAGCATTCGTTGAATTTTGTGCGTCAGAATTGTGTACACACGATCGAAATTTCCGACAACGGATTTTGTTGTGGGAAAATTTGAGATTCAGATCTCAAATTTTGTTTGTCGGCAATTCCGACGGAAAATGTCCGATGGAGCCTACACACGGTCGGAATTTCCGACAACAAGCTCCCATCGAACATTTGTTATCAGAAATTGCGACCGTGTGTATGTGGCATTAGAGTCTGCAAAAGACTTGAGACTGGGGTGGAGATTCACCTTCCAGCAGAACAATGACCCTAAACATACAGCCAGAGCTACAATGAAATGATTTAGATCAAAGCATATTCATGTGTCAGAATGGCCCAGTCAAAGTCCAGACCTAAATTACATTGAGAATCTGTGGCAAGACTTGAAAATTGCTGTTCACATACGCTCTCCATCCAATCTGACAGAGCTTGAGTTATTTTGCAAAGAAGAACGGGCAAAAATTTCACTCTCAAGATGTGCAAAGCTGGTAGAGACATTCCCAAAAAGACTTGCAGCTGCAATTGCAGTGAAAGGTGGTTCTACAAAGTATTGACTCAGGGGGGCTAAATACAAATGTACCCCACACTTTTCACATATTTTATTTGTAAAAAATTTTGAAAATCATTTATTATTTTCCTTCCACTTCACAATTATGTGCCACTTTGTGTTGTGTTGGTCTATCCAAACAGCAGTTCATCAAAGTCTCAAATTACTGATTGTTTAAGGAAAAGGAAGTTAAGTAGTTGGAGTTTCTGATGAGTTGGCTATTTTGAGGCGGCAAGAAATTTGTCCTCATTAGCCGCTGTGCTGTCAAAACAGCTAAATCTTCCTGTACTGGACTATATTTGGTTGCCGGTGTTGCGTCTAAACAGCAATTCATCAAAATCTCCAATAACTTCTGGTTTAAGTAAATCAGAAGTGACGTGGTTGGAGTTTTTGACGAGCTGGCTAATTTGTAGACATGTGCAGAACGGAAAAAATGTGTTTTGTTTTGTTTCAAATCGTTATTTACATAATTTTTTTTGTTAATCCATTTAATTTGTTTTCGGAATTCATTTTGTTTATTCGTATTCAAATCAATTCAAATTTTCTAATTTCAATTTTGAATAGAATAGAAAAGAATATAACAGAATAGAATAGAAATAGAATGGAATATATAATATAGTAAAACCGAACAAAATAAGAAATAAAAGAAGAAAATATAATGGAATAGAAGAGAATAAAAAAAGAATATAATTAGATTATAACCATCTTCTGAAATTTGAATAGAATAGAAAAGAATAGAATAAAAAAACAATAGAATAGAATAGAAATAATATAACCATTTTCCAATTCGAGTTAGAATAGAATAGAAAACAACACAATAGTATAGAAAAAAACAACAGAATAGAATAGAATGAATATAACTATCTTCCTATTCTAATCTATGCTTTTCAATTCTATTCAAATTCAATTTGATTCTATTTGAATTTTGGGAAATGGTTATCTGCTTTCTATTCTATTGTTTTTTTTTTTATTGTATTCTTTTTCTATTTGTTTATTATATTCTATTATTTTCGCTTCTATTATTTTATTTTCTATTCAAATGTATCATATTTGAAATTCAAATATAACAATAGAATCAATCTGAATTTGGATAGAATAGAAAAGAATAGATTAGAATAGAAAAATAACAGAATAGTATAGAAAAAAAAACAGAATAGAATAGAAAAAAACAGAATAGAAGAGAAAGAATATAACCATTTTCTATTCTATTCTAATCTATTCTTTTCTATTTTACTCAAATGCAAATTGATTCTATTTGAATTTTGGGAAATGGTTATAGTCTTTCTATTCTATTGTTATTTTTGTTTATTTTTTCTATTCAATTATAGTCTATTATATTCTATTCTTTTCTATTCTGTTATTTTCTTATGTATTCAAATTCCAATTTAATCTTTTTATTCTCTTTGGAAATTCGAAAATGATTCGAATTCGAATTTTGTTCAATTTTTTTTCCCTTTATTTTGGATTTGTTTATTGGAATTTAAGATTGTAAAATTCCTAACAAAACGAACCGCACATGTCTACTAATTTGACAGAACAGTGGCAGTGCCAAGCAAGCAACCTCCTGTGATCCGTGTGCGGTGTGGCAGTTGCTCGGCACAGGACCAGAAAAAGAGCGGAGATCACTGAAGAAACGCCAACTACTACAGTGATGGTCATCTTCCCCAGTGTTCCATTGGGTGTGCAATATACCTACTTACATTGGTTCCCAGCTGGACCAATATACTGTTACTATGTAATAAAGATCATATTTGAAGTTTAGCTGTAAATATTTTTTTAACTGCGCAGCACAAAAATATTTGTTCTTCTGGTGAATTTTATGCCTTTCCAATCTCCAAAACTCTTTATACACATACAGGCATAGGCGTGCGCACAGGGTGTGCCGGGTGTGCCTGGGCACAGCCTAATCCCCATGCTGCCAAGCCGAAAGTGAGACATCTTTTCAGACCCCTTCACCAAAGCCCCCCCAATGTGGCTCCTAAAATAATTGTGAAAAAATAAAGAAAAGTGATATTAAAAAAAAATTAAAAAAATAAATAAAACTTGTAAAACGATTATAAATAATAAAATAATAATAATAATAATTAAAAAAACCTACTGACTACTGACACCATCCACTGCTCTACTGACTGACACCAATCTCTGCCCTACTGATGCCGTCCATGTTTTAATACATTTTAAAATGTTTGTTTACATTTGTGTGTGATTATATATATATATTATCTATCTATCTATCTATCTATCTATCTATCTATCTATCTATCTATCTATCTATCTATCTATCTATCTATCTATCTATCTATCTATCTATCTATCTATCTATCTATCTATCTATCTATCTATCTATCTATCTATCTATCTATCTATCTATTTGTCAAACTATATATATATATAGATATATATATATATCTATATATATCTATATATATATATATAGATATATATAGATATATATATATATATAAAAAATGTGTATATAAATATATATACACACATGTGCATGTGTGTTTGAGCTTTGGTGTGCACACCGTAATGCAATAGGCTGCGCACACCTATGCACACAAGATCTGCTCGGGACGCTTATCTCATACAAGTTTAACCACTTCCCGCCTGCCCTATAGTGGATTGGCGTCCGGGAAGTGGTTCTGTTATCCTGACTGGGCATCATATGACGTCCAGCAGGATAACATGCCGCCGCGCGCCCCCCGGGGGTGTACATCACGGCGATCGGTGGAGCGGTGTGTCAGCCTGACACACCACTCCACCGATCTTGGTAAAGAGCCTCCGGCGGAGGCTCTTTACCACGTGATCAGCCATGTCCAATCACGGCTGATCACGCTGTCAATGGGAAGAGCCATTGATCGGCTCTTCCTCACTTGCGTCTGACAGACGCGAGTAGAGGAGAGTCGATCGGCGGCTCTCCTGGCAGGGGGGGTCTGCGCTGATTGTTTATCAGCGCAGCCCCCCCTCAGATCACCACACTGGAACACTAGGGATCGCCACTAGGACCACCAGGGAATGGGCAACATGTGGATGGCCAGGTATGTACCCCATGGCCATCCACATGTGCCCAATGTGCCCAATCTGTGCCAATCAGTGCCACAAATGGGCACTGATTGGCACCATTATGTCCAAGATCTGCCCAGCAATGGCCCCAATGTTTTATCAGTGCCACCTGTCATTGCCCATCTGTGCCACCTGTCAGTGCCCATCTGTGCCCATCAGTGCCCACCTATCAGTGCCCATCAGTGCCACAAATCAGTGCCACCCATAAGTACCCATCAGTGCCACCCATATGTACCAATCAATGCCACCTACGAGTGCCCATCAGTGCCGCCTACGAGTGCCCATCAGTGCTGCCTATGAGTGCCCGTCAGTGCCACCTATGAGTGCCCATCAGTGCCGCATACCAGTGCCACCTATCAGTGCCCATCAGTGCCACCTATCAGTGCCCATCAGTGCCGCCTATCAGTGCCCATCATCAGTGCCTGTCAGTGCCACCTCATCAGTGTCACCTCATTGGTGCCACCTCATCGGTGCCCATCAGTGCCGCTGTATCAGTGCCCGTCAGTGCAGCCATATCAGTGCCCATCATTGAAGGAGAAAACGTACTTATTTACAAAAAATTTTAACAGAAACAAATAAAAACTTGTTTTTTTTCGTAAATTTTCAGTATTTTTTTATTTGTTGCGCAAAAAATAAAAACCGCAGAGATGATCAAATACCACCAAAAGAAAGCTCTATTTGTGGGAACAAAATGATAAAAAAAATGTTTGGGTACAGTGATGGATGACCGCGCAATTGTCATTCAAATTGCGACAGCGCTGAAAGCTGAAAATTGGCCTGGGCGGGAAGGTGTCTAAGTGCCTGGTATTGAAGTGGTTAAGCTTGCCACCCATCTAGTCATTATAACACCCATGGTGAATGTAATGGCTTGTGGGAATGTTTTACCTATCTTCTATAATTTCCTGGTCTCCAAACAGGCAATGGTGCCCCAAAATATGGATGTGGTCTGAGAATGAGACAAAATCTCATGAAAAGTGTAACATTTCACCATTACAGAAAATGAGAGTGAATCCTCCAAATAAGGACACAGAAAGCACCTGACAGGTAATCCAACTCTTCTTTTTCATTGGACAAAACATGTGTTGGCTGCATTTTCACTTTAAATTATCTCCTCTTTTTATACTGAATGTACAAGCTGGGACTCACCCTACTGCTATAAGTTCCCATAGCCAGGTCTCAGGAAAATATATCCGAACCTTCTCCTTTTCTTTCTCTTTTACTGTCCCCACACTGGGTATGAGTCCTCCTCTACTACTTATTCCAGGTTCTGAATCTGAAAAAAAAATAAAAAACAGGTCGGTGAGTATATTGTATGCAGCTATACGTATATTATTGGGGAACTACATATTGGAGGTGTGACTACACTACATATCCTCTGAACTGATTTGGTTACAGTGTTAATTTAGTTGACTAAAACATTTTAGTCGACTAAAATGACTAAAACATTTTAGATGACTAAATTACGTAATACTATTTTAGTCGACTAAAATATGACTAAAACCAAAACAATTGAGATAACTAAAATACGACTAAAACTAAAAGCCATTTTAGTTAAAAGACTAAAATGAGACTAAAACTAAAATGCCATTTTAGTCAAAAGACTAAAATGAGACTAAAACTAAAATGCCATTTTAGTCAAAAGACTATGACTAAAACTAAATTGCAATTACTGAAATGTACTGGAGATTTTAGTCGAATAAATACGACTAAAACTAAAACAATTTCAGAAGACTAAAATGGGACTAAAACTAAAATGCCATTTTAGTCCTAAGACTAAAATTAACACTGGTTGCACATAGTAACCTTTTTTTCCCTTTAGACCCCTTTCACACTGAGGCGTTTTACAGGAGCTTTCACGCTAAAAAAAACACCTGAAAAGCTCACGAAAACCTATTTCCATTAAAATCAATGAATGCTTTCATACTGGGGCAGTGCGCTGACAGGGTGGTAAAAAAACGCCCCTCTCCATTGAAATGAATAGAAAGCTCTTCAAAAGCGCCTCCGGATTTCACACTGAGAATGCAGGGGATCCGTTTTTCAGGCGCTGTACAAGTGCTATTTTTAGCCCAAAAGCACCTGAAAAACATCTCAGTGTGAACGGGGTCTTAGGGACCCCTGGAAAACATTTTGTATTAATTTAACACTGCCTTCTGGTCTTAGATTTCCTTCAGACATTATTATTTCAATTAAAGCAGATGTAAACTAGATGTGCACTGACGAAAAATTTGTACGTTTTTTGTTTCATTTGTTTCTTGTTTTTTTTTTGGTTTTTGGGTCATTCGTTATGGTCGAAATTTGTAAATTTGAAAATTTGTAAATTTGAAAATAAGAAAGAAAATCCAAAAATTTGAAAGAATAACTAACTAACTAATAATAACTAACTATTACATTTTAGGTATTAGAATTTTCTTTCAACTTTGGCTGTTAGCGAAGGTAACGAATACGAATTTATCCAAAGTTACGAATTATCGGAAAGAACGAATCCCGCATCTAAACATTTATAATAAATAATAATAATAAAGTTTTTATTATTATTGTTATTTATTATTATTATTAAGTTGTTACGTTCCATTTGTTTAGATACGGCATTGGTTATTTTGGATCATTTGTAACTTTGAATAAATTCGTATTCGTTATGTTCACTAACAGCAAAATTTGAAAGGAAATTCCAATACCTATAATTTATTAGTTAGTAATAGTTAAGTTATTATTAGTTAGTTATTAATTCAGATTTTCAAATTTTAGGGTTTTCGGATTTTCAAATTTACGAATTTATGAATTTTCGAATATTTGAATTTACAAATATTTGGAAAAATTTGTTAAACGGGTTTTCATTGTTTCAGGTATATTTAAGTCAATTAACAAATTTGTCAAAATTCGTTAAAAAACAAATTCAGAACCAAACAAATTGCACATATAACAGCCTCAGGTGATACACAGGGATGAAACTAATCTCCCTACATAAGTTTTACATGTACTGTATATCTTCTGTCTTCATCTTTCTATAGTCTTTAGAAAGTTCAGATCGTGTTAGGAGATTTTCTCTTCCTGGTCAACACTGCAGTGAAGCCTGGGCATACAGCCAAGACAGCTGATTGGAGGAAAGGCACACACCCCCTCTCCTCATAGGTAGAGACTTTCAGAGCTGTTGGTTGAATGGTTCAGCACTCTGCTAATCTATTTATAGCATCATCTGAAACACAAAACTCCGGCTGCTTTTATCTCAGTTGACAGAGAAGTTATCAGAAGTTATAAGGCTGATAACAGAAGAATGGAGCAGAAGACAGCTACGGGACATAGTGCTTTGAATAGTCTCCAAATATTGTCTCCTTCATTCCCCTTAAGAAGGGATTTATCTTGAATCTCCCGAAATGTGTTGGGATATAGGAGAAGTGCTCTTTTCTCATATACTATATATGAAGTTTATGTATTACTTTGTACATGGTTGTTATCTCTGACCATTACACTGCTTTTATGAAATTAATGTTTCTATTTTTGTAAAATATTGTGTCCTCAAAAAGTTTGCCCTTAAAATCCCTTTGTATCGGGGGGTACTTACTCTTTATATATAATATACCGTATTTATCGGCGTATAACACGCACCCCAATTTAGGAGGGAATTTTAAGGAAAAAAAAACTTTTAGGAGGGAAGTTGAAGGGAAAAAAACTTACATTTAAATGCCCATCATTGCAGCCTTCCCAGTGCAGCCATGTTAGTGCAGCCATGTCAGTGCAGCCTTCCCCAGTGCAGCCTTGTCAGTGCAGCCATGTCAGTGCAGCCTTCCCCAGTGCAGCCTTGTCAGTGCAGCCATGTCAGTGCAGCCATGTCAGTGCAGCCATGTCAGTGCAGCCTTCTCAGTGCAGCCTTCCCCAGTGCAGCCTTGCCCCAGTGCAGCCTTGCCCCAGTGCAGCCTTGCCCCAGTGCAGCCTTGCCCCAGTGCAGCCTTTCTTTCCCCTGTCCCTGCTTTGTGGCCTTCAAAATCGCCGACCGCGTTTTGAAAATGGCGCCTCCGGCGCCGAAATACACAGAGCCGGTCCTCGGCTCTTTCCGGCGGCTCTCGTTCACTTTCGGTTCCACTCGTAGTCCCGAGCGGAGCTATCCGAGTAGGTTCGGATAGCTCCGCTCGGGACTACGAGTGGAGCCGAAAGTAAACGAGAGCCGCCGGAAAGAGCCGAGGACCGGCTCTGTGTATTTCGGCGCCGGCGGCGCCATTTTCAAATCGCGATCGGCGATTTTGACATTTTGACAGCTCGGGATCGCAGGGGATCGGCGTATAACACGCACCTGCGACTTTCCCCTGATTTTAAGGGGAAAAAAGTGCGTGTTATACGCCGATAAATACGGTATTTGGGATGGTGGCAACAATAAGTGGAGTTTCTCCTCCAAAATGGTTCTTCTTAGATAATTGCAATACTGTGCCATTACTCCATGACATACCGCTGCTACACTGAGCCATTACTGGATTACTGGGTACTCTGCTGTTGCGATACTGTGCCACTGTCAGTAATCTGCTGTTGCAATACTGTGCTTTACTGAGTATACTATACCTGCAGCACATTCCCATTACTAATTGAGGGACTGTCCCTGATTTGGAACAATGTCCCTCTGTCCCTCTTTCCTCCTCCTTTGTCCCTCATTTTTGCCTGATCTTAATAATTGTATATACAAATGCAGTATTTTTCTTTCAAAGACTGTTTCCCAGTGTTAAACCTTTCATCCAGTTTCTAAATTGCTGCATTTGTAAATTTCAAAAGTCAGTATAAAGGAATTGTAGTGGTAAAAAAAGCACTTGTGTGTGAAAAAAATAACAATTGACCTTAAATCAATAGTCCTGTATTATAGAACAACAATACCTGGTGCTCGTCTTTGCTCTCCTTTGCTCTCCTTCTTTCTCCTATCCCTCTCCCCTCTTTCCCCTCCTCCATCCCCCCTTTCCAACCTTCCCCCTTCCCCTCCTCCTATTCCCATACTACCATATCCTACCTTTCCTCCCTTCACCTACTCAAGCTTAGTAATTACCACAGCTGTTTCATCTGAGGGGAATCCTGAAAACATGACCTTTTGGGGGGCGTCTTGAGGACTGGTGTTGAGAAACACTGATTGAGCTAGTGTGCTAGTTTGAATAGCTTAGCTTAGGTAAATTGGCTTTGCTGAGAGCCAGGCCTGGGGTTGTGAATCTGGGTCAGGGAGGCTAGATTACTCATCTGGCAGCTTTCTCTAGCACTTCCCCCAGGTCTGGCATTTGGTAGAAACTTCCAGAACTGGAGGGTGGGAGTGAGAGGTTGCCATGCATATTTATGAGGACCCTGGCCAATCCCCAGTTAAAAGGGGTTGGAAAGGGGCAGCTCACTTCATAAATAGGTATAAGTCAAGCCAGTCGGGTGGAAGGCAGTTGAGTGAAAGATGGAAATGGAGTGCTGAATGGGCTGTTGGTGGCCCTTGAGGGCGCCCCCTAGGGGGAATGGACTTTGGGCTGGGGCTCGAGTGCTGGAAGGATCCCTCACAACAACTCATGAGTGTCAGTCCGGAGGACTGTGGGGAGAAGTTAGCCTGGAGGGCTAGTGAAAGGGGCAGCTGCAGCCAGGTGGGTTGGCAGTGCCTGAAGAAGTGATGCTGGGATCAGTGACCACAGAGAGGGAGTGCTGTAAAAATGTAAGCTGTGTCACCCTATCTGCTCTCAAGTATAGGGGTTGCGAATCCCTGCCTGTTATGGGTGTTTGCTACAAAATTACTACAGGTTGACATAGATGGATTCTGCAAGCAAGAGTGTGCTGGAGGAAGAAGAGGTTCTGTATATAGGACTGTATATAGGAATAGTTGTCCCTGAAAGGTGTTTGAAGTCAATTGGGCATTCCATGACTTCCCAACCCTAGTTTATTACCCTTAATAAAACAAAAAAGTGCCCGTGGAAATTTGGTGGGCCTGGCTATGCAGGGTGGGGGATACCATTCTACTTGCAGCTCCTAAGGGGGTGCACTACAAACTAATCTTTTTTTTTGTATAGTTCTCCTTTAAGGGGGTGTGGCAGGAGGTGTGTCCTATGCCTACATACTTTTGCTAATAGGTGTCCCTTGTTCCCATCTCAAAAAGTTGGGAGGTATGCCCAAAGTGTGTTACTTGGACACCAGTGCCTGAAACAACTAATTGCATTTACTTCTACAATTTTCTACAGTATGTGTATGATTTCTCCCAGATGGTGTACCCCAGTCCTAGGCCCAGCCTACAAATGGGCTTTAAATGAGGGCTGTGAGAGGCCTTACACTGCTCTCCCCTACCTGCAGGCCTCATGGAATCAGCATGCACAGCTATGGCAGCAGCTACATATCTCGACTAAGATATATTGCTTTGTTCTACAAACTTACCGAATACCATTGGTGCTCCGTATCCTGGATGGTGATATACTCTACGTGAATATGCAATTTCGGAAGAACAATCCTTGGGTTTCTTAATTGCTGCACTTGTTAGTATTTTTAAATGTAATCCCTGTTGTTTATAAGGAAAAAAATACAAAAATTTGATTTTACTATGAGGACATAAACTTTGTGTACAGCATTCTGAGGTATGGACATTGTCTTAAAACAATTACATTTTGGATAGCTCCCTAGGCATTTTTTATAAAAAGCTTGTTCTGTTAGAATGGACTGAGAGGGCTTAAAGGGGAAGTAAACCCATCTATTTAACAGCTTCAAAAAACAGTCAGACCCCTTTCACACTGGAGGCGTTTTTCAGGCGCTAAAGGGCTAGAAATAGCGCCTGAAATACGCCTCCCCTGCAGCCCCAGTGTGAAAGCCAAGTGCTTTCACACTGGGGCGGTGCGTTTGCATGATGTTAGAAAAAGTCCTGCAAGCAGCATCTTTGGTGCAGTTTAGTGTATACACCGCTCCTCCACCGCCCCACCCATTGAAATGAATAGGCAATGCTGCTTCAGCAGCGGTGCTTTTCGGGTGCATTTAACCCTTTTTTCATCCGCTTGTGGGGGTTAAAAGTGCCCCACTGGTGGCTGAAAAGCGCCCCTAAAACTAGCGGCACTTTACCGCTAACGCGGCCACGCTGTGATGTGAAAGGGGTCTTACATTTCCCGCATGTGCCAGGAATGTACCTGTCACATTGGTTGTGCTCTCAACCAAACTGTCAAACAATCCAGTGGCTGGTGTCATAACTGATCACATGTGCAGCATCATGGCAGTTGAAGATTAAATAGAGGTCAAGATGGCAGCTTCATTGGCTGAAAACAATAGGAGGGTTTACTTCCACTTTAAGTATTTGGGCCCGAACAGCACAGGCATGTGGCCGTCCCCTTCCAGCATTTTTATTTAAAAAAAAAAGAGGTCACTTTAAAAAAAATGTATTTGACTAAAGTGTTACTAAACCCAGGACCCTGCATTCACTATATCTGGTATCCCACAGTACACAGAACATTGGAATGCAATTATTTTAGTAAATATAAACTGATAAATACCTTTTCTCATCAGCAGCATATAGCAGCCTTGTGACTTCTATCAGTTTCTAGTAAACCTTGTAGGAGGAGTTTTTATTCTCCCCTGACCCTCTGTCTGGACAGTGCTGATTGGCCCTGTGCTGATCACATGCACCCACCCAAGAGAAAAAAAAACTATCTAGCAATACACATCAAAGTGAGCATGTGCAGCTTGTCCCCTAGCTCTGTAAATATCAGGTTATTTATTTTGAGACGGAGGAAGAAGAGGAGGATCAGAGAAGACAGGATCAAACAGCCTTTATACACAATGCAAAAGATTAACCCCTTAAGTTCCACAGTGAGTATAACAAGCATGCTTTACTGCACATACAGACTGATTTTACTGTTGTGGGTTTAGTAACACTTTAAGCTCTGGCAATGAAGTGAACTGCATTGGGCAGCGTGGCTGGTTGGAGTCTGGGCTGAGGCTGTTATAACCTCCTTACGGGGTTTTGCTGTGATATTAGGACTTTCTTTCCCTACTAGATGTTTTGAACTGGGACGAGCTCTGTCCTTCTTGGCACTGCTAGCAGTTTGTCATGCAAGAGGACCTGGTGGAGCTTTGAGCAGCACCTATCTTTTTTGTTGTGGGTGACATAAATGAAGTGTCATTTTTGTGCACTTCAAATAAAGGTTATACAAAAAGAAGCCGTGTAATGTGCTGAATAGGGATGAGTCGAACACCCCTCCGGTTCGGTTCTCACCAAAACCTGCGAACGGACTGAAAATTCGCAAGAACGTTAGAACCCCATTGACGTCTATGGGACTTGAACGTTCTAAATCAAAAGTGCTCATTTTAAAGGCTAATTTGCATGGTATTGTCCTAAAAAGGGTTTGGGGACACGGGTCCTGCCCCAGGGGACATGTATCAATGCAAAAAAAAGTTTTAAAAACGGATGTTTTTTTGGGAGCAGTGATTTTAATGATGCTTGAAGTAAAAAAAAAAAGTGAAATATTCCTTTAAATATCGTACCTGGGGGGTGTCTATAGTATGCCTGTAAATTGGCACGTGTTTAGAACAGTCCCTGCACAAAATGACATTTTTAAAGGAATAAAAGTCATATACTGCTGTTCAGAGTATATAGGGCCTGGGGGCCCCACACCTTTCCTTTTTTTAATTTGGGTACTGGGTTCCCCTTAAGATCCATACAAGACCCAAAGGGCCTGGTAATGGACTGCGGGGTACCCATGCCATTTGTCTCACTGATTTTCATGCATATTGCCAGGACCCGACATTACATTAAAGCCACAAGCAGTTTTAACCGCTTCAATACCGGGCCTATTCTGGCACTTGTCTACTTCATGTAAAAATCATCATTTTTTTGCTAGAAAACTACTCAGAAACCCCAAACATTATATATGTTTTTTTAGCAGACAACCTAGGGAATAAAATGGAGGTCATTGCAACTTTTTATCTCACACGGTATTTGCGCAATAAATTTTCAAACGCTTTTTTTTGGAAAAAAAAGGTTTCATGAATTAAAAAATAACAAAACAGTAAAGTCAGCCCAATTTTTTTGTATAATGTGAAAGACGATGTTACGCCGAGTAAATAGATACCTAACATGTCACGCTTTAAAATTGTGCACAATCATGGAATGGCGCCAAACTTCATTACTTAAAAATCTCCATAGGCGATGCTTTAAAATTTTTTACAGGTTACCAGTTTAGAGTTACAGAGGAGGTCTAGTGCTAGAATTGTTGCACACACCCAAACGCACACGGCAATACCTCACATGTGTGGTTTGAGTGGCGTTTACATATGTAGGCGGGACTTATGTGTGCGTTCGCTTCTGAGCGCGAGCTACCGGGGACAGGGGAGCTCTTTTTAACATTTTTTTTTTGATTACTTTTATTCCTATTACAAGGAATGTAAACATCCCTTGTAATAGGAATCTATGTGGCAGGTCCTCTTTATGGAGAGATGTGAGGTCAATAAGACCCCACATCTCTCCTCTAGGCTGGAAAGCATGAGATCGGAAAAAAAAAATTCACCGATCTCATGCTGACAGCCGCGATTGCGGCTTCGGTTATTTCCGGGTACCCGGGCGTGACGTCATAACGACGCGCCCAGGCCTCCCACGGTCATAGAGATGACTGCTGACCATCTGTTCACCAGTCATCTCTATCGTCAACATCCGGTGCCGGCCGATTCATTCTCCGGGCCCCCGATGGCACGGGAGAGCCCGGAGAAGTACCGGATGGCGGCGGGAGGGGGGACGTCCCCTTCCGTCGCCTATAAGAATGATCAAGCGGTGGCACTGCCGCTATGATCATTCTTATCGTGCACAGAATCGGTGGCTGAAAAGGATGATATCTGAATGATGCATCTAGCTGCAGGCATCATTCAGATATCACCCCACAAAGTAGAGGACGTCGTTTTACTATAGGCGGGTATTGAAGTGGGTATACAGGCGGTGCAAGCAAGACAGGGACTGTAGGTATGTTGTTAAGTAGAATCTGTTTGTAATTTTGAACTGGTACATTCTTAACGTGTTTAGCTCCAGCCAAAAAATCTATTTTAAGCTTTTTGGAAAACATAGGGAAGGGTTATCACCCCTGTGACATTTGTTTTGCTGTCTGTGCTCTTCTTCAGAAGATTTCACCTCACTTTTTGTCCCAATGACAAATGTTTTTTGAAAATTTGGGGTTTTTAGTGATACAAGGATTGGTGATAAAACATCAGTGGAAAGGAGAAAAGTTTTTCCCATATTAACTCTTACAGGAGAGATTTTCCCTTCCTAGGGGTAGATTTCATTTCACTTCCTGTTGTCTCCTTCCGTTTGCAAGTAGGAGTCGTTTGTAAGTTGGATGTTTGAAAGTAGGGGCCTGCCCTATATACTCAGCAGAAATTTGGGCCTTAGGTGTTGTTGTGGCCACAACACTGTAAGCCCTCACAGGGCCCTGCTGTGAAATATTAGATCAAGAATTGTAATTACATGCCCCTGTTGAACAGGGCCAGAAAAATTGGGCCTTTGGTGATGGTGGTGGTGGTGCTGGTGCCACAACACTGTAAGTCCTCACAGTTACTCTTGGTGGGTGCTGGAACGGGCCCTGCTGTGAAATATTATATCAAGAATTGTAATTACATGCCCCTGTTGAACAGCGCCAGAAAAATTGTGCCTTTGGTGGTGGTGGTCCTGGTGCCACAACACTAAGTCCTCACAGTTACTCTTGGTGGGCACAGAAACGTGTCCTGCTGTGAAATATTAGATCAAGAATTCTAATTACATGTCCCTGTTGAACAGGGGCTGAAAAATTGGGCCTTAGGCACTGGTGCTGGTGCCACAACACTGCAACCCCTCACAGATACTCTAGTTGGAGCACAGGAACTAGCCCTGCTGCAAAGAAATGCATCAAAAATTGTAATTACACACCCCTGTTAAAGAGGGGCTGATAAATTGGGCCTTAGGTACTGGTGCTGGTGCCACAACACTGCAACCCCTCACAGATACTCTAGTTGGAGCGCAGGAACTAGCCCTGCTACAAAGAATTGCATCAAAAATTGTAATTACACACCCCTGTTAAACAGGGGCTGAAAAATTGGGCCTTAGGCACTGGTGCTGGTGCCACAACACTGCAACCCCTCACAGATACTCTAGTTGGAGCGCAGGAACTAGCCCTGCTGCAAAGAATTGCATCAAAAATTGTAATTACACACCCCTGTTTAACAGGGGCTGAAAAATTGGGCCTTAGGGACTAGTGCTGGTGCCACTACACTGCAACCCCTCACAGATATTCTAGTTGGAGCGCAGAACTAGCCCTACTGCAAAGAATTGCATCAAAAATTGTAATTACACACCCCTGTCAAACAGGGGCTGAAAAATTGGGCCTTAGGCACTGGTGGCGGCGCCCAGAACCAAAAATGTTCTTAAAAGCTATCAGCATGATCACTGAGGAGGAAGAGGATAATTACTCAGCATAACAGGATAGTCACTCAGCATCAGCATAGGCAGTCTTTGAAGGGATCTGACATTTCAAAAAAATTATTCGGTTACATCAGGTGCTTGGTAGCTGGAGGTGATCCAAGACTGATTCATTTTTATGAAGGTCAATCGATCGACCGAGTCGGTGGACATACGCACCCTATGATCGGTTACAAAGCCTCCAGCAGCACTGAATGTGCATTCCGAAAGAACGATGGATGCAAGACAGGCCAGTAGTTCAATTGCATACTGTGCAAGCTCTGGCCAGTGATCTATCCTCAAGACCTAGTAACCCAGAGGATTTTCGTTGGGAAAGGTATCCAAGTCAGATCTTGCCCCTAGGTATTCCTGCACCATGTAAAACAGACGCTGGCAATGGTTGCTGGAACTGATCTTACCTTGGAGCTGTGGACTAAAAAATTGTCTGAACGCATCGGTCAGACGGCCACCTTCTCCACCACTCCTTCTTTGACTGACCGAAGCCTCAGCAACACGCTGTCCAGAAACAGGAGTTTGTAACCTCCCAGTCTCTGGGAACGCGTTGCACAGACCTTTCTGCAAGGCCTCCTGAAGATGTTTCATCCTCTGCTCCCTTTGCAACGGCAAGATAAGGTCCGCAACCTTACCCTTGTAACGTGGATCAAGGAGGGTTGCCAGCCAGTATTGTTCCTTCTCCTTGATACCACAAATACAAGGATCCTTCCGCATGCTTTGTAGGATCAGGGAGGCCATGCAGCGTAGGTTTGCTGAGGCATTCGGTCTGGAGTCCTCTGGGTCACTAAGAACAACATGATCCGCAGCCTCCTCCTCCCAGCCATGTACAAGCCCATGTGTTTCTTGGGACTATAAATTATCCCTTAAAGACTGCTGCTGATGCTGAGTGCCAGGCTCCACCTCCATACTGACACAATCCTCCTCCTCCTCCTTGTCCTCTTCCTGTGTGATCGGCGGGCACACAGGAACACTGTCTGGATAAAGAGGGCCTTGAGAACTAAGGAAGTCCTCCTCTTCCTGCCTCTGTTCTTCCTCAAGTGCCCTGTCCATTATTCCACACAGCGTATGCGCCAACAAGAGGGACAGTGTCACTGATGCATGCACTGTCACTTCTCACCATCCTCGTGGCCTCCTCAAATGGTGGCAGGACAGTGCATGCATCCCTGATCATGGCCCACTGGCGTGGGGAAAAAAAAAAAGCTCCCCTGACCCTGTCCTGGTGCCATAGTCATACAGGTACTCACCGATGGCCCTCTGCTGTATGTGCAGCCGCTGCAGCATGGGCAATGTTGAGTTCCACCTGGTGGGCATGTCACAAATTAGGCGGTTCTTGGGCAGGTTAAATTCCTTTTGGATGTTTGCTAGCCAAGCACTGGCATTATATGAGACTTTCCTGGCCTGTCTCAGGACATCCTGTAAGCCCGGGTACCTGCCCAAGAACCGCTGCACCACCAAGTTAAGGACGTGAGCCAAACAGGGCACATGGGTCATTTGTCCCTGTCGGAGGGCAGAGAGGAGGTTGGTGCCATTGTCACAAACCACCATTCCTGCCTTAAGTTGGCATGGCGTCAACCACCTCTGAACCTGCCCCTGCAGAGCTGACAGAACCTTTGCCCCAGTGTGGCTTCTGTCCCCCAAGCACACCAGCTCAAGCACGGCATCTTTTGGCCTGCGTACTTGAGTAGCCCCTTAGCCTACGGAGCACCGCTGGTTCCAAGGGCAAAGGACAGGAAAAGGCCATGGAGGAAGAAGAAGAGGAGGGGGTGGAGGAGAGAGGTGTGTCACAATTAGGGATGAGCCGAACACCCCCCTGTTCGGTTCGCACCAGAACATGCGAACAGGAAAAAAGTTCGTTCGAACACGCGAACACCATTAAAGTCTATGGGACACGAACATGAATAATCAAAAGTGCTAATTTTAAAGGCTAATATGCAA
Source organism: Aquarana catesbeiana (assembly GCF_042186555.1). Lineage (NCBI taxonomy): Eukaryota > Metazoa > Chordata > Amphibia > Anura > Ranidae > Aquarana > Aquarana catesbeiana. Next base: position 26,065,409 of record NC_133331.1, on the reverse strand, counting down.
GTTATTGTCATAAAAAGTGTTTGGGGACCTGGGTCCTGCCCCAGGGGACATGGATCAATGCAAAAATTTTTTTTTAAAACGGCCGTTTTTTCAGGAGCAGTGATTTTAATAATGCTTAAAGTCAAACAATAAAAGTGTAATATCCCTTTAAATTTCATAGCTGGGGGGTGTCTATAGTATGCCTGTAAAGGGGCGCATGTTTCCTGTGTTTAGAACAGTCTGACAGCAAAATGACATTTTGAAGGAAAAAAGCCATTTAAAACTACCCGCGGCTATTGCATTGCCAACAATACACATAGAAGTTCATTGATAAAAACGGCATGGGAATTCCCCAAAGGGGAACCCAGAACCAAAATTAAAAAAAAAAAATGACGTGGGAGTCCCCCTAAATTCCATACCAGGCCCTTCAGGTCTGGTATGGATATTAAGGGGAACCCTGGCCAAAATTAAAAAAAAAAAATGACGTGGGGTTCCCCCTAAATTCCATACCAGACCTGAAGGGTCTGGTATGGATTTTAAGGGGAACCCCGCGCCAAAAAAAAAAAAAAAAAACGGTGTGGGGTCCCCCCAAAAATCCATACCAGACCCTTATCCGAGCACGCAACCTGGCAGGCCGCAGGAAAAGAGGGGGGGACGAGAGTGCGGCCCCCCCCTCCTGAACCGTACCAGGCCACATGCCCTCAACATTGGGAGGGTGCTTTGGGGTAGCCCCCCAAAACACCTTGTCCCCATGTTGATGAGGACAAGGGCCTCATCCCCACAACCCTGGCCGGTGGTTGTGGGGGTCTGCGGGCGGGGGGCTTATCGGAATCTGGAAGCCCCCTTTAACAAGGGGACCCCCAGATCCCAGCCCCCCCCCTGTGTGAAATGGTAAGGGGGTACAAAAGTACCCCTACTATTTCACTAAAAAACTGTCAAAAATGTTAAAAATGACAAGAGACAGTTTTTGACAATTCCTTTATTTATACTTCTTCTTTCTTCTATCTTCCGCTCCGCACCCATGGCATGGGGGGAGGCTCCCGCTCTTCTCTTCATCTTCTTCATCTTCTTCTCTTCTTCTCTTCTTCTTTTCTTCTCTTCTTCTCTTCTTCTCTTCTTCTCTTCTTCATTTTCTTCTCCGGGCCGCTCCGCACCATGCTGGCATGGAGGGAGGCTCCCACTGTGTGACGGCGCTCCTCGTCTGACAGTTCTTAAATAACGGGGGGCGGGGCCACCCGGTGACCCCGCCCCCCTCTGACGCACGGGACATGACGGGACTTCCCTGTGGCATTCCCCGTGACGTCACAGGGAAGTCCCGTCAAGTCACCGTGCGTCAGAGGGGGCGGGGTCACCAGGTGGCCCCGCCCCCCGTTATTTAAGAACTGTCAGACGAGGAGCGCCGTCACACAGAGGGAGCCTCCCTCCATGCCAGCATGGTGCGGAGCGGCCCGGAGAAGAAAATGAAGAAGAGAAGAAGAGAAGAAGAGAAGAAAAGAAGAAAAGAAGAAGAGAAGAAGATGAAGAAGATGAAGAGAAGAGCGGGAGCCTCCCCCCATGCCATGGGTGCGGAGCGGCCCGAGGAGAAGAAGATAGAAGACGCCGCGGAGGAGATGCTGGACGAGAACGCCGGAGGAAGAACCAGAAGAGCCAGAAGAACCAGAAGAACCAGAAGATGAAGGAAGATAGAAGAAAGAAGAAGTATTTAAATAAAGGAATTGTCAAAAACTGTCTCTTGTCATTTTTAACATTTTTGACAGTTTTTTAGTGAAATGGTAGGGGTACAAAAGTACCCCCTTACCATTTCACACAGGGGGGGGCCGGGATCTGGGGGTCCCCTTGTAAAAGGGGGCTTCCAGATTCCGATAAGCCCCCCGCCCGCAGACCCCCACAACCACCGGCCAGGGTTGTGGGGATGAGGCCCTTGTCCTCATCAACATGGGGACAAGGTGTTTTGGGGGGCTACCCCAAAGCACCCTCCCAATGTTGAGGGCATGTGGCCTGGTACGGTTCAGGAGGGGGGGGGCCGCACTCTCGTCCCCCCCTCTTTTCCTGCGGCCTGCCAGGTTGCGTGCTCGGATAAGGGTCTGGTATGGATTTTTGGGGGGACCCCACGCCGTTTTTTTTTTTTTTTTTTGGCGCGGGGTTCCCCTTAAAATCCATACAGGTCTGGTATGGAATTTAGGCGGAACCCCACGTCATTTTTTTTTTTAATTTTGGCCGGGGTTCCCCTTAATATCCATATCAGACCTGAAGCGCCTGGTATGGAATTTAGAGGGACTCCCACGTCATTTTTTTTTTAAATTTTGGTTCTGGGTTCCCCTTTGGGGAATTCCCATGCCGTTTTTATCAATGAACTTCTATGTGTATTGTCGGCAATGCAATAGCCGCGGGTAGTTTTAAATGAGTTTTTTCCTTCAAAATGTCATTTTGCTGTCAGACTGTTCTAAACACAGGAAACATGCGCCCCTTTACAGGCATACTATAGACACCCCCCAGGTACGAAATTTAAAGGGATATTACACTTTTATTGTTTGACTTTAAGCATTATTAAAATCACTGCTCCTGAAAAAACGGCCGTTTTTAAAACTTTTTTTTGCATTGATCCATGTTCCCTGGGGCAGGACCTGGGTCCCCAAACACTTTTTATGACAATAACTTGCATATTAGCCTTTAAAATTAGCACTTTTGATTTCTCCCATAGACTTTTAAAGGGTGTTCCGCGGCATTCGAATTTGCCGCGAACACCCCAAATTGTTCGCTGTTCGGCGAACTTGCGAACAGCCAATGTTCGAGTCGAACATGAGTTCGACTCGAACTCGAAGCTCATCCCTAGTCACAATCATTAGTAGTGGCATTTTGGATGTGTGGTGGCCGAACAACCTCCAACACTACTGCACCTTGTCCTGCATCCTTCCCAGCTGCCAGCAGAGTCACCCAATGCACCGTAATATGCACCTTACCGCTGACCGCCCTGTCCAGCGAGGCCAAGACATTGCCTTCCACATGCCGGTAGAGAGCCGAAATCGCTTTCCGTGAGAAAAAGTGGAGTTTGGGTACCTGCCACTGAGGAACCGCACATTCCACAAACTCATGGAAGGGGGCAGAGTCTACCAACTGAAAAGGTAGCAGTTGAAGTGCTAGCAATTTTGCCAAGCTAGCATTCAACTGCTGGGCATGTGGATGGCTGGGAGTGAACTTCTTTGGGCGGTGCAGCAGCTGGGGCAGGGAAATTTGCCTGGTACAATCTGACATTGGTGTACCGATAGCAGATTGCCCACAAGTACTTGGCTGTGACACACCTAATTCTACACCTTCATTCCTCTCAGTGCAGGTCTCAGAGAGGACTGAAGGTATAGTGGGGTTGGAGATCTCAGCTGATGAGGTGCAAGGAGAGGTCCTCTTTGTTTTTTGGTGTGGGTCTTTTAGGTACGCTTGCCAATGAACTGCATGGCAGGTCAACATATGTCTGGTCAAGCATGTGGTGCCCAAGCGGGAGAAGTTTTGGCCACGCGAGATACGCTTGAGACATATGTTGCAAATAGCAGCGGTGCGATCTGATGCACTCGTCTCAAAAAAGGCCCACACCAAAGAACTTTTGGAATAACGCGCAGAGACAGCAGTGCCCTGCATATGCGGAGCTTTGCTGTGTGATGCAGTCAGTGTGCTGCCCTTAAGCTGGCCCCTGGAGGGCATCCTGCCTCATTGGTGATGTGCCTCCTCCTCCTCCTCTCTCCTATCAGACACCCACGTTGAGTCAGTGACCTCATCATCCCCTCCCTCCTCATCACTGGAGCAAACCTGGCAGTATGCTGCAGCAGGGGGAATATGACTGCTGTCCTTCTTGGGAACCCCCTCTGTTCGTGCTCACGTTGCTTCCTTCATCTAGCTCAATATCATCATCAGAGCCTTCAAAATGCTGGGCATCCTCCTGGAGCATGTACCCAACACTGTAGTCAAACAGTTCGAGGGACTCCTCGGGTGGACATGGTGGGGCTAGGGAAGGAGTCACTGAAGCCATTGAGCCAAGGGAAGAGGCCACGTTGGCAGCTGCTTTGCCAGACAAAGTACCCTGAGCATGGGTGAGAGAGGATGAGGAGGATGAGGACGGCTTGGTCATCCACTCGACCAAGTCTTCCACATGTTGCGGCTCAACATGGCCAGCTGCCGAAAAAAAGACCAAGCATGTCCCACGGCCATGTGCTGATGAGGATGCACCGTATCCACGACCAGCACTGTTGCCTCTAGACACAGAGCGTACTTGCCCTCTTTTATTGGCTTGTGACTGTTTGCCTCTCCTTGTTGGCATTCCAGACATACTAATGGCCTGCAGTGAGATGAAGCTGCACTAAGCTTGGATAATATATATATATATATATATATATATATATACTGATACTGCCGCTAGCAAAATCAACTGCCTACCTGTAGTATGAGAACACCACCAACCTTCTACAGGTAGCTTTAGCTGAACACTGTGCAGTGGTTGCACTACACCAATGTGTAAATAATGTAGCTGCCTGCGGTAGTGATAGGATCAGGAAAACACCACCAACCTTCTACAGGTAGCTTTAGCTGAACACTGTGCAGAGGTCGCACTACACTAACTTGTAGCTTTAGTTGAACACTGTGCAGAGTTCGCACTGCACTAACTTGTAGCTTTAGCTGAACACTGTGCAGAGGTTGCACTACACTAACGTGTAAATAATGTAGCTGCCTGCGGTAGTGATAGGATCAGGAAAACACCACCAACCTTCTACAGGTAGCTTTAGCTGAATACAGTGCAGAGGGCGCACTACACTAACTTGTAGCTTTAGCTGAACACTGTGCAGAGGTCACACTGCATTAACTTGTAGCTTTAGCTGAACACTGTGCAGAGGTCGCACTACAATAACTTGTAGCTTTAGCTGAACACTGTGCAGAGGATGCACTACACTAACGTTTAAATAATGTAGCTGCCTGCGGTAGTGATAGGATCAGGAAAACACCACCAACCTTCTACAGGTAGCTTTAGCTGAACACTGTGCAGAGGTCGCACTACACTAATGTGTAAATAATGTAGCTGCCTGCGATAGTGATAGGATCAGGAAAACACCACCAACCTTCTACAGGTAGCTTTAGCTGAACACTGTGCAGAGGTCGGAAAAATGGAGGGTTGTTAAATCTCATCACAGGATGGACTGTGGAGATTTCATATGTAGGGCAGTGCCAACGTCCTATACCGCAAATGTAAAAAGGGTACACCCAAAGGAGTGGAAGACATGGACTTTGTAGGCACCAGTCATAAAATTAAATATGGATTTTTATCTATACAAAAGATACAAAAAAGCACAGACATAGACATTTTTAAAAATCGCAATACATTGCAAAAATGGTGATAAGTACTACCACATAAATGTGTTGAAAATAGACCGGGGGGATCCAGCCCCTCTATTTCCACTAAAAAACCTCAAACTGATGTAGCTCAGTGTAGCTCTACATGTTTCGCAATTGAATGCTTCTTCAGGAGCTTGTTTGAGTTTACCTATAATAGGGAAAAAATAGAAAAAAGACATACACCAAAACAAGGAATAAAATATTAATATTTTTTTTTTACAAAACCTTGACAGTACTGCGTCTCAATCAAAAACAATGAGTAACGTGATTGAGCAAACCCAAGGACCCAACAATCAACACGCATATGGTGACAAACGATCACATGCGGGGACGTGTCTGGTAAGGGGATCATATCGCCAATAAATTCCAGAGGGGTAGTAAACTGAAAGGTCCCAGCTGTCCGAAAAAGGATAGTCCAAGGCTATATAGATGTAATGAAGACAAAGCTGCACTCAGTGTGTGAGGGGGGGAGAGGAGAAAAAAGACAAAAAAGGGGGGGAGAACAGGTGAAAGAAGAGATAAAGAGAGAAAGGAAGGGTGGGGAGGAGGGAAAAAAAGGGGGACTTAGGATACAACTATTCCCTTCCTTCAAGAATGTAACACCTGAACTGAAACGGTTATGAGAACAAGAACTCACTAAATGCAGCATTGAACTGATTAGACTCTTAGTTGCCCAATATAAAACGGACCTCATGGCCCTGGATCAGGAACTCATCTCTCTACAGGCACAACAGGACTTAGTGAAAGGCCATGCACATTTTGACAAGAAGTGGCAGGAACTGAAGGAATATTTGAACAGACTTAATAAAGATATCATATCAAAGAAACAAACTAAAATGTTTAGAGACAAAACGGCCTTTGTGGAAGGATATGCATATCGGTGGCATTTGATGCCACAGAATAAAAGAACCAGGCAGGGCACAAAAACCAGCCATAATGGCTCAAGTTACTCTTCCAGGGACGAGGATACCAAATCTGATTCCTCTCTCGCTTCTTCCTCTACACGATTCCCTTCTCAACCCACCAATGCACGTCCCAATTCCTACTCTGGCCCACGTAAAAGAGGTTTGGAAGGGAACCAACCCCACACTCCGCACCCCAAAAAACGACCAGATGAAACTACGAAACAACATCCACCAATGGCCAAAACACATTCTCAATGCCCATCCCCGGGCCCCATTTTGGGGGCCATGGATGGTACTCACTCAACTACGCACTTGGGTCATCTAGCCACACAGGCATTTACGTTGTTACAACACACATCAGGATCTAATGCCAATCCCGTTCTTAGTAATGGTTCTAATGGCCCAAACACGATGACACGATGCACCACTAACACGGTATCACTCCCATCAAGTTCCACAACACCAGCACTGTTTCCTACCAAACAAAGCACGTTGGATGCTCATGTCACTTCTTTACCATCACCTTCCTCAAAATTTCCCTCACTCCTGACTCTGCCCCCTCCCACATAGAACTTGATATTATTAATCTTACTCCGCATTCCTTCTCCCAAGCAGATTTTGATCTCTTGACTGAGTTTTTGTCCTACTCCACAAATGGACAAATATGATACCATTAAAGACCTATACCTCTTTTGTAGAAAACTAACTTATAAATATCTCTTTGACGATCAATATATGCGTTCTAAATGCGACAAAGAACTTTCTGAAAGCATTAAACATTTTACTATGGAGAAATTTAGGGCTTTTAGAGACCTCATTCCCCTCTTAGAGGAGAATGAGAGGTCTGAGTCCTCAACAACCACCACTGACACTACACATACAACTACTCCGCCAGTGCCAAAACCCAATAAAAAATTTTAATCCAAGTCCAAAAAATTTCCAGATCTTACAAGTAATCCACACATTTGGGCCTTCCTTACAGCCGCCACAGGTGATCTGAGGCGACTGACACTGGATCCCCTACCAAAAAATTTACGATCTGACCAACTACAATCTTTAAGTAAATTACGTAATTGCCCCGATCTGATCATTAAACAGTCAGACAAAGGGGGCAATATTGTATTGATGACTGAACAACAATACATTAAAATGTGCTTGAATATCTTAAACAACAGAACGTGGTATCGCAGAATTACAGCGAGTGTTAGCCATCGCTTCGCCAATGAATACAAATCACTCATAGGAGAGGCCTACCATATGGGTTTGGTGGACCAGGATACTTATAATTTTTTGGATAACAAATTCCCTCGCATGGCTACATTCTATGCGTTACCAAAGGTCCACAAGAGCCTTGAAGCCCCCCCTGGTCAGCCTATTGTTTTGACTGAGAATGCAAGCAAATTTGTTGATTTTTTTCTGACCCCCCACGTCCTACGCTTACCTTCGTATGTCCGGGATACCCTAGACCTCCTTAAACAGATTGAGGGGGTGACGGTCCCTCCCGATGCCCTGCTCGTGACCTTGGAAGTTGAGGCCTTGTACTCCAGCATCCCTCACGAACGGGGTGTCGGGATGGTCCATTCCTTCCTCATGGAGGAAGACCACCGTTTATGGCCCTTTAATGAATTCGTACTGAGATTACTTTTCTTTATACTGACACATAATTGCTTCATGTTTAACGGTTCCCACTACCTCCAGGTACAGGGCGTGGCCATGGGCACATGTTGTGCCCTGGCCTACGCCAACCTGTACCTGGGGGGGTGGGAACGTGACATCTTCTCAAATGAACAACTCAATAGCCACACCAATGAGGTGTTGGTGTGGCTAAGGTATATTGACGATATTTTCATTATTTGGACTTGGTCCCAGCAAACATTGGCTTCTTTTGTGAATCGCCTCAACAATAACATGTTTAATGTAAAGTTTACCTATAACAGCGATATACACAGAATCTCTTTCCTGGATCTGGTGATTTACAAGGATACCAACCACTACTTGGCCACCACACTCTACCGTAAAGAGACAGCAGGGAACACGATTCTGCACGCTTCTAGCGCCCACTAGGGATGAGCTTCGTGTTCGAGTCGAACCCATGTTCGACTCGAACATCGTCTGTTCGCCCATTCGCTGAATTGCGAACGATATGGGCAGTTTGCGCCAAATTCGTGTGGCGCGTCACGGCCCATAATTCACTGCAGCATCGCAGTGCATTGCTGGCTGATGATTGGCCAAGCATGCACTATGACCCGCATGCTTGGCCAATCACAGCGCCGTCTGAACAGAGAGCCGTAATTAGCCAAGGAGGCTTTGGCCAATTATGGCTCAGGGGATTTAGCACATGCCCCACACTATATAAGGCCGCCTGCACGGCGGTCCTGTGTATTGTGTGTTCCGGCGTTCATAGATAGAGAGAGAGAGACAGACAGTGTCATTTGATTTGAGTTAGATAGATTAGGCAGAACAGTCAGTCAGTTAGCTGCACTTACAGTGTATTGTGTATATATATGCATCCCAGGTGTTGCATATATATATATATATATATATATATATATATATATATATATATATATATACACTGTATTCAGTTTAGCTAGATCCATTCCTGTTATCTTCTTACTGACAGGCAGGCTTGTCTTGTTACAGTATTTACAGCTACCTGAAGAAAATTGCTGGTGTTCTTTTGATCCTATTAGTACCACAGTCAGGCAGCTAGACTATTTACAGTTAGTGCAGTGCGTCCTGCTCACAGTGTTCAGCTAAATCTACAAGTTAGTGGGGTAAGTCCACCTCACAGTGTTCTGCTAAAACTACAAGTTAGTGCGGTGCGTCTTCCTCACAATGTTCAGCTAAACCTACAAGTTAGTGCTGCGCGTCCTGCTCACAGTGTTCAGCTAAAACTACAAGTTAGTGTGGTGCGTCCTCCTCACAGTGTGCAGCTAAACCTACAAGTTATTTTTTTGCGAGCTCTGCACAGTGTTCAGCTAAAGCTACCTGTAGAAGGTTGGTGGTGTTTTCCTGATCCTATCACTACCGCAGGCAGCTAAAAAATCTACAAGTTATTTTTTTGCGAGTTCTGCACAGTGTTCAGCTAAAGCTACCTGTAGAAGGTTGGTGGTGTTCTCATACTACAGGCAGGCAGTTGATTTTGCTAGCTGCAGTATCAGTATATATATATATATATATATATATATATATATATATATATATATATATATATATATATGTATATATATATATATATATATATATATATATATATATATATATATATATATATATATCCCAGCTTAGTGCAGCTACAGGCCATTAGTATGTCTGGAAGGCCAAGAAGGAGAGGCAGACAGTCACAAGCCAATAAGAGAGGGCAAGCAGGCTCTGTGTCTAGTGCTGGTCGTGGAGACGGTGCATCCTCATCAGCACCTGGCCGTGGGACATGCTTGGCCTTTTTTTCGGCAGCTGGCCGTGTTGAGCCGCAACATGCGGAAGACTTGGTCGAGTGGATGACCAAGCCGTCCTCATCCTCCTCATCCTCTCTCACCCATGCCCAGGGTACTTTGTCTGGCAAAGCAGCGGCCTCTTCCCTTGGCTCAATGTCATCAGTGACTCCTTCCCTAGCCCCACCATGTCCTCCTGAGGAGTCCCTTGAACTGTTTGACCACAGTGTTGGGTACATGCTCCAGGAGGATGCCCAGCGTTTGGAAGGCTCTGATGATGATACTGAGCTAGATGAAGGCAGTAACGTGAGCACGGACAGAGGGGGTGCCCAAGAAGGACAGCAATCTGGCAGTCATGCTCCCCCTGCTGCAGCATACTGCCAGGTTTGCTCCAGTGATGAGGAGGGAGGGGATGATGAGGTCACTGACTCAACGTGGGTGCCTGATAGGAGAGAGGAGGAGGAGGAGGCGGCACATCACCAATGAGGCAGGATGCCCTCCAGGGGCCAGCCTAAGGACAGCACCTTGACTGCATCACACCCCAAAGCTCCACATGTGCAGGGCGCTGCAGTCTCTGCGCGTTATTCAAAAAGTTCTTTGGTGTGGGACTTTTTTGAGACGAGTGCATCAGATCACACCGCTGCTATTTGCAACATATGTCTCAAGTGTATCTCGCGTGGCCAAAACATCTCCCGCTTGGGTACCACATGCTTGACCAGACATATGTTGACCTGCCATGCAGTTCGTTGGCAAGCGTATCTATAAGACCCACACCAAAGAACAAAGAGGACCTCTCCTTGCTCCTCATCAGCTGAGATCTCCAACCCCACTATACCTTCAGTCCTCTCTGAGACCTGCACTGAGAGGAATGAAGGTGTAGAATTAGGTGTGTCACAGCCAAGTACTTGTGGACAATCTGCTTTTGGTACACCGACGTCAGATTGTACCAGGCAAATTTCCCTGCCCCAGCTTCTGCACCGCCGAAAGAGGTTTGCTCCCAGCCATCCACATGCCCAGCGGTTGAATGCTAGCTTGGCAAAATTGCTAGCACTTCAACTGCTGCCTTTTCAGTTGGTAGACTCTGCCCCCTTCCGTGAGTTTGTGGAATGTGCAGTTCCTCAGTGGCAGGTACCCAAACACCACTTTTTCTCACGGAAGGCGATTCCGACTCTCTACCGGCATGTGGAAGGCAATGTCCATGCCTCGCTGGACAGGGCGGTCAGCGGTAAGGTGCATATTACCGCTGACTCATGGTCCAGCACGCATGGACAGGGACGTTACCTAAGTTTCACGGCGCATTGGGTGACTCTGCTGGCAGCTGGGAAGGATGCAGGACAAGGTGCAGTAGTGTTGGAGGTTGTTCCGCCACCACGCCTCCAAAATGCTAATGATTGTGACACACCTCTCTCCTCCACCCCCTCCTCTTCTTCTTCCTCCATGGCCTCTTCCTGTGCTTTGTCCTCGGAACCAGCGGTGCTCCGTAGCCCTTCAAGAGGCTACGCAAGTACGCAGGCCAAAAAACGCCATGCGGTGCTTGAGCCAGTGTGCTTGGGGGAAAGGAGCCACACTGGGGCAGAGGTTCTGTCAGCTCTGCAGGGGCAGGTTCAGAGGTGGTTGACCCCACGCCAACTTAAGGCAGGAATGGTGGTTTGTGACAATGGCACCAACCTCCTCTCTGCCCTCCGACAGGGACAAATGACCCATGTGCCCTGTTTGGCTCACGTCCTTAACTTGGTGGTTCAGCGGTTCTTGGGCAGGTACCCGGGCTTACAGGATGTCCTGAGGCAGGCCAGGAAAGTCTGTGTGCATTTCCGCCGGTCATATAATGCCAGTGCTCGGCTGACGGACCTTCAAAAGGAGTTTAACCTGCCCAAAAACCGCCTAATCTGTGACATGCCCACCAGGTGGAACTCAACGTTGGCCATGCTGCAGCGACTGCACACGCAGCAGAGGGCCATCAATGAGTAACTGTGTGACTATGGCACCAGGACAGGGTCAGGGGAGCTTGTCTTTTTTTTTCCCCACGCCAGTGGGCCATGATCAGGGATGCATGCACTGTCCTGTCACCATTTGAGGAGGCCACGAGGATGGTGAGCAGTGACAGTGCATGCATCAGTGACACTGTCCCCCTTGTCCACCTGTTGGAGCACACGCTGCGTGGAATAATGGACAGGGCACTTGAGGCAGAACAGAGGCAGGAAGAGGAGGACTTCCTTAGCTCTCAAGGCCCCCTTTATCCAGACAGTGTTCCTGCATGCCCGCCGATCACACAGGAAGAGGAGGAGGAGGAGGAGGAGGAGGAAGATTGTGTCAGTATGGAGGTGGAGCCTGGCACTCAGCATCAGCAGCAGTCTTTAAGGGATCAGTCCCAAGAAACACATGAACTTGTACGTGGCTGGGAGGAGGTGGCTGCGGACCATGTTGTCCTTAGTGACCCAGAGGACTCCGGACCGAATACCTCAGCAAACCTACGCTGCATGGCCTCCCTGATCCTGCAAAGCCTGCGTAAGGATCCTCGTATTCGTGGTATCAAGGAGAAGGACCAATACTGGCTGGCAACCTTCCTTGATTCACGTTACAAGGGTAAGGTTGCGGACCTTATCTTGCCATCGCAGAGGGAGCAGAGGATGAAACATCTTCGGGAGGCCTTGCAGAAAGGTCTGTGCAACGCGTTCCCAGAGACTGGGAGGTTACAAACTCCTGTTTCTGGACAACGTGTTGCTGAGGCTTCGGTCAGTCAAAGAAGGAGTGGTGGAGAAGGTGGCCGTCTGACCGATGCGTTCAGACAATTTTTTAGTCCGCAGCCCCAAGGTATGATCGGTTCCAGCAACCATCGCCAGCGTCTGTTTTACATGGTGCAGAAATACCTAGGGGCAAGATCTGACTTGGACACCTTTCCCACCGAAAATCCTCTGGGTTACTGGGTCTTGAGGATGGATCACTGGCCAGAGCTTGCAAAGTATGCAATTGAGCTACTGGCCTGTCCTGCATCCAGCGTTCTTTCGGAATGCACATTCAGTGCTGCTGGAGGCTTTGTAACCGATCACAGGGTGCGTCTGTCCACCGACTCGGTTGATCGACTGACCTTCATAAAAATGAATCAGTCTTGGATCACCACCAGTTACCAAGCACCTGATGCTGATGTAACCGAATAATTTTTTTTGAAATCTCAGATCCCTTCAAAGACTGCCTATGCTGATGCTGAGTGACTATCCCTGAGTAATTATCCTCTTCCTCCTCAATCATCACGCTGATAGCTTGTAAGAACATTTTTGGTTCTGGGCGCCACCACCAGTGCCTAAGGCCCAATTTTTCAGCAATTTTTGATGCAATACTTTGCAGCAGGGCTCGTTTCTGTGTTACAACTAGAGTATCTGTGAGGGGTTGCAGTGTTGTGGCACCAGTGCCTAAGGCCCAATTTTTCAGCCCCTGTTTAACACGGGCATGTAATTACAATTTTTGATGCAATACTTTGCAGCAGGGCTCATTTCTGCATTCCAACTAGAGTATCTGTGAGAGGTTGCAGTGTTGTGGCACCAGCACCAGTGCCTAAGGCCCATTTTTTCTGCCCCTGTTTAACAGGGGCATGTAATTACAATTTTTGATGCAATACTTTGCAGCAGGGCTCATTTCTGTGTTCCAACTAGAGTATCTGTGAGAGGTTGCAGTGTTGTGGCACCAGTGCCTAAGGCCCAATTTTTCAGCCCCTGTCTAACAGGGGCCTGTAATTCCAATTTTTGATGCAATACTTTGCAACAGGGCTCATTTCTGCGTTCCAACTAGAGTATCTGTGAGGGGTTGCAGTGTTGTGGCACCAGCACCAGTGCCTAAGACCTAATTTTTCAGCCCCTGTTCAACAGGGGCATGTAATTACAATTCTTGATCTAATATTTCACAGCAGGGCCCATTTCTGCCCCCACCAAGAGCGAGTGAGGACTTACAGTGTTGTGGCAAAACCACCACCAAAGGCCCAATTTTTCTGCCCTTGTTCAACAGGGGCATGTACTGTATTTATTGGCGTGTAACACTCACTTTTTCACCATGAAAATTGGGTGCAAATAGCATGTGCGTGTTATATGCCAATACTTCAATTTTAGCTGCCTCGGAGGGGACAGGGAAGGGGGCAGGACGAGCGCCGTCAGATTACATACAGTGGGAAACTCCTGTTTACTTGGTTGCCTCTATAATAGGAAGTCCTGTCTCCTGGGCCACCATTGGACCACTATTTTGTCTATCATAGGAGATTCTAACTGTATGTAATCTGTCGGCGCTCATCCCACCCCTCTCCCTGTCCCCTCTAGGCTGCAGAGGGGCATCGATCAGGCTGCACTGATGGCAATGGTGAGGCTGCTGCATTGATGTGGAGTGGTAAGGCTGCAGATGGGCATTGATCAGGCTGCATTGAAGGCAATGGTGAGGCTGCAGTTGGGCACTGACCCTTATTTTGCTTCAAAGTTCCTTATTTAAAATTTAAGTTTTTTTCCTGAAACTTCCCTCTGAAAATGAATGTGCGTGTTATACGCCTGTGCGTATTATACGCCGATAAATACGGTAATTACAATTCTTGATCTAATATTTCACAGCAGGGCCCTGTGAGGGCTTACAGTCTTGTGGCCACAACAACACCTAAGGCCCAAATTTCTGCTGAGTGTATAGGGCAGGCCCCTACTTTCAAACATCTAACTTACAAACGACTCCTACTTGCAAACGGAAGGAGACAACAGGAAGTGAGATGAAATCTACCCCTAGGAAGGGAAATTCTCTCCTGTAAGAGTTAATATGTTAAAAACATTTCTCCTTTCCACTGATGCTTTCCAATCCTTGTTCCACAAAAAAAAACAAATTTTCAAAAAACATTTGTCATTGGGACAAAAAGTGAGGTGAAATCTTCTGAAGAGGAGGAAAGACAGCAAAACAAATGTCACAGGGGTGATAACCCTTCCCTATGTTTTCCAAAAAGCTTAAAAAAGATTTTTTGGCTGGAGCTAAACACGTTGAAAATGTACCCGTTAAAAATTACAAACAGATTCTACTTAACAACAAACCTACAGTCCCTGTCTTGTTTGCACCGCCTGTATACTGCTGTTCAGAGTATATAGGGCCTGGGGGCCCCACACCTTTCCTTATTTTAATTTGGGTGCGGGGTTCCCCTTAATATCCATACAAGACCCAAGGGGCCTGGTAATGGTCTGGGGGATACCCATGCCGTTTGTCTCACTGATTATCATCCATATTGCCAGGACCCGACATTACATTAAACCCGCAAGCAGTTTTAAATGAGATTTTTTCCTTTAAAAATGAAATTTTGTGCAGGGACTGTTCTAAACACGGGAAACACGCACCACTTTACAGGCATACTATAGACACACCCCAGGTACGATATTTAAAGGAATATTTCACTTTTTTTTACTTTAAGCATCATTAAAATCACTGCTCTCGAAAAAACGGCCATTTTTAAAAGTTTTTTTTGCATCGATACAAGTCCCCTGGGGTAGAACCCGGGTCCTCAAACCCTTTTTAGGACAATACCATGCAAATTAGCCTTTAAAATGAGCACTTTTGATTTCGAACGTTCGAGTCCCATAGACGTCAATGGGGTTCTAACGTTCGTGCGAATTTTCGGTCCGTTCGCAGGTTCTGGTGCGAACCGAACTGGGGGGGTGCTCGGCTCATCCCTAGCGCCCACCCTTCCACTTTGGTGCGAAGTATCCCCTACGCACAGTATATTCGGCTTAGGAGGAACTGCGCTGTCGACAGTGATTTTAAACATCATGTGGACCTACTCAGGGAACGTCTCCTTAAACAGGGATATTCCAAGTCCTTACTCCGTAAAGCCTTTAACAAAGCCTGTGACCAATCCAGAAATACACTGCTCTTTTCCAACAAAACCAAGGTAGAAGAACATTCAACGGTCAAATTCATTACACAATACTCACATCAACAGTACCAATTACGCAATATACTGCAGCAACATTGGCACATTTTGTCTGAGGACCCCATCTTGAGTAAATATTTCAGTGATCACCCAGAGATTGTGTTCAAAAGAGCACCCTCCCTGCATGACAAACTGACCAGGAACCATTTTGTCCCCTTACAGGCTCATACGAGCAACCGAGTGGGCATGTACACTTGTGGGCATTGTTCCTTTTGCCCCTGGGTATCTACAGGTCAGAGATTCCAGCTACCGAATGGCAAGACATTTTGCCCACGCTTTCGGGCTGACTGTAATACCCAGGGTGTGATATATTTGATGACCTGTAAGTGTGGGATATTCTATGTTGGCAAGACCATCCGCCATTTTTGGCAAAGGATACGTGACCACGTCTATTATTCAGCGAATGGCAAGATGCTCAGTCCCATTAGTAGACATCTCGATCTGTGCCACAGATTTGACACTTCCATCACGACTTTTATTGTGTTGGCAGTAATCCCACAAGACCCAAGGGGGGGCGACTGGGACAGGAGGATACTCCAACAGTAGGCAAAGTGGATCGAACGCCTGAATGCCACACGGTGGCCAGGCATTAATGAAATACAATCTTATAAATCCTTTCTTGGATAAGGACCTTAGGTTGATCTACATGACGACTTAATATTGTCTGATGTTTTCTAGTAATATCCTTGAATCATTGAGTATGTAATCGATCTCAGTATATTCATATTACAGCTTTGTACCATCAATCTGCTTCTTTCCCCTCCCTTTCTAGATTGGAGACCTCTCTGTCCCCCACTCCACCCATTGTAGCTCCCTTTGGGCAGCTAGTGGTGACTATACCTCTGTCACTATACTTTATAGGTATACAGTGATTCTGTTGGTTTAGAGTGTTGTGTAATTACAGGAAGTTTCAATTCTCAGTCACATTGTTGTTTTTAATATGTATATGTACCTATTTATTAAATTATTGCTAATTTTATGTGTCTTTTGGTTTGTACGCACCATGATTGAGTATACCCCCCTTCATGGTAGTTAGTATCATGTATTCATGCTTACTGGCCCTGCATGCCAGGCCTGTAATGAGGACTGAGGTTAGATCAACCCTTGGACCCCATCGACTTGCTGGTGTACTTATCACATGTACGGCCGTGTAGCCGCATTCCGCCCCTAACCAAGGGGATGGTCTTTGCGGCTTCTGGTTCAGACCTGTCCCCTCCCCCTGGATGTGCAGTATGCACCTCTTGGTTATATGCATTAACATCTTCAGGCTTGTTCCATCTGCCTGTTTTAGCCTTTACAGCGTCTCACACGCTGTACTCAAGAGGAACCACTAGGGGGAGCTTTCAGATCTGCTACCTTTAGGACTGTGCTCCCTCCACACGCCGAGTCCATGACAGATGGCCCCACTGGCTACTGCGCATGTGCGGCGAGGTGTGAGTGCGTGCACAGCCCTGCCCGGCCGAATCAGGTGGTGCACTTGTTGCACTTGTACTTGCACTTGCACCTGATTGGGGCGTGTACTTAAGGCTATCAACATAACCTTGTACCACGCCACTACCGTCTATGGCGCTCGGGTTCTTGGGCGTTACTTCCAACAATACAAGCTGGCTGGTAAGATCCCGCTTCGTCTGCATATACAAACTTAACAAAATTCCTTGTGGCTGCACTTTGCTTGTGTGATTATACGATGCCTTCTCTGCTTCCTCCCCAGATGGTGTTTTTGGCCTTTTATTAATTAGCTGCTTTTATGGGCATGATTAGAGCTTCATTACAGCCCTGTTAGCTAAGCTGTGTTGGATGCTAGGTTTACAAGGAATTAGCTGACTGATTCTGGGTATATGATCCGTTCAGCTTGCATCATCCTATAAGGTAGGAGTTGCTTTATTTGCATTTGTCCTGCTCTATTGGTGATTGTAAATAGCCTTTTATCAATGGATTTATTTTGCCATTAGACTTACCAGTGTTATGGCATATTTATATGGAGCTGGTACAAATACTGGCTGACCTGACACTATTTATTCCCTTCAGATCAGAGACTTCAGAATATCTTATGCAGCTTGGCTACTGGAGGCAAAATCTTGGAATATATACTTTGCAACTACTCGCAGCCCTCACTCGGCTTGAAGACTGACCCAATTGCACTAGCTGGTATATCATTATCTTTTTCCATTTCACTTAGTCTCTTTTATCTACCTTATCCCTTTCTTTTTTTTTTTCCCCCTCTTCTTTCTCTCTTCCTTCTCCATTTCTTTTCTCCCCTTTTCTTCCCCCCCCAGCCTTTCCTTTGTGCTCCCAACCTCCCCTTTTCTCTTCTCCCCCCTTTTTTCCCTCCTCCCCCCCTCCTTTCTCTCTTTATCTCTTCTTTCACCTGTTCTCCCCCCTTTTTTGTCTTTTTTCTCCTCTCCCCCCTCACACACTGAGTGCAGCTTTGTCTTCATTACATCTATATAGCCTTGGACTATCCTTTTTCGGACAGCTGGGACCTTTCAGTTTACTACCCCTCTGGAATCTATTGGTGCTATGATCCCCCTACCAGACACATCCCCGCATGTGATCGTTTGTCACCATATGCGTGTTGATTCTTGGGTCCTTGGGTTTGCTCCCTCTTGTTACTCATTGATTTTGATTGAGACACAGTACTGTCAAGGTTTTGTAAAAAAACAATATTAATATTTTATTCCTTGTTTTGGTGTATGTCTTTTTTCTATTTTTTCCCTATTATAGGTTAATTCAAACACCTCCTGAAGAAGCATTCAATTGCGAAACATGTAGAGCTACACTGAGCTACATCAGTTTGAGGTTTTTTAGTGGAAATAGAGGGGCTGGATCCCACCCTGTAAGGGATACCCCCCGGTCTATTTTCAACGCATTTATGTGGTAGTACTTATCACCATTTTTGCAATGTATTGCGATTTTTAAAAATGTCTATGTCTGTGCTTTTTTGTATCTTTTGTATAAATAAAAATCCATATTTAATTTTATGACTGGTGCCTACAAAGTCCATGTCTTCCACTCCTTTGGGTGTACCCTTTTTACTGTGCAGCGGTCGCACTACACTTACTTGTAGCTTTAGCTGAACACTGTGCAGAGGTCGCACTACACTAACTTGTAGCTTTAGCTGAATACTGTGCAGAGGTCGCACTACACTAACTTGTAGCTTTAGCTGAACACTGTGCAGAGGTCACACTACACTAACTTGTAGCTTTAGCTGAACACTGTGCAGAGGTCACACTACACTAACTTGTAGCTTTAGCTGAACACTGTGCAGAGGTCGCACTACACTAACTTGTAGCTTTAGCTGAGCACTGTGCAGAGGTCGCACTACACTAACTTGTAGCTTTAGCTGAACACTGGGCAGAGGTCGCACTACACTAACTGTAAATACTGTAGCTGCCTGACTGGTACTAATAGGATCAGAAGAACACCAACAATTTTCTTCAGGTAGCTGTAAATACTGTAACAACACCTGCCTGCCTGTCAGTAGGAAGATAATAACAGGAATGGGTCTAGCTAAACTGAATACAGTGTGTGTATATATATATATATATATATATATATATATATATATATATACAACACCTGGGATGCATATATATATGTACACACAATACACTGTAAGTGCAGCTAAATGGCTGACTGTCCTGCCTAATCAATCTAACTTAAATCAAATTACACTGTCTCTTAATGCCGGAACACACTACACAGGGCCAACGTGCAGGTGGCCTTATATAGTGTGGGGCGTGTACTAAACCCCCTGAGCCATAATTGGCCAAAGCCACCCTGGCTTTGGCCAATTACAGCTCTCTCTACAGATCGTTTGCGATTTGGCGAACGATCGAACAGACGATGTTCGAGTCGAACATTGGTTTGACTCAAACATGAAGCTCATCCCTAGTGCTGAATCATGCACTACACTGCCCCTTGCAGCTTGAATGGACCGCTGCAACACTGTAAACTGTTTGCTGTGCTGCAGCTGTCAATTTATAGAGAAGAGGCCCTAATTCATTAGGATCCTTTCATGATATCTACTTTCCTGGGCTCCCCTGAGCACTTAAACCTCAGCACTTAGATGTATAGCCCCAATAGGATTTGCAAGTGTTTCTCCATCATGGACTTACTGTAAAGAGTGAGAGATTCTGGTTCTCTGTGTTGAGTGGAATTAAGAGAGATAGAAAAAGTGATTCTGTTGTCACCCCTTGTTAATGATGTGAACCTCCCCCCACTAATCATGAGGTTTAAAGTGACTGATTTTAAAATTATAGTATAGCACCCTCCTAGAATAGGTTGCTAGAGAGGTTCACGTAAATTTAGTTCTTTAGCTTCTTTGTAATCATTGGAGCTGTGTGTGATAATTTGTGCCTTGTCTGGGTCCCCAGTAGGTAGATGAGGAATGCATAAATAGTCTGGGGCCTGGAGCAGCAGGGTTCTTGACCCTAGCCTGAAGGGCTACTACCCTTCTGGGCAGTGTAGCTGAAGTTACAGGAGGGCATTGAGGTCCCAGCTCTACTTTCTGAACAAAACAACAGGAGCCAAAATCAAGGGATTTTACTGAGGATCTGGTCTGGGAATTTTTTGGAGACATGTCTGGCAGATATTGAATGGAGGCATCCAAGTATCAGGGGACATTGTGAGTACAGGCCTGATTGTAGGATCCTAGCAGCTGTCCTCATGTTGCTATTCTTTTGAGTATTTGCTCCAGTGCTGTTGGTTTGGGCCCTTTCCCTTTTCCTTAGGGTCCCAAAGTTGTTTTTTCCCCTGGTGTCTGCTAAGGGGGAATTTTCCTAAGGAAGACAAGCAAATCAAAGAGTATCCTCTCTGATCTTTGCAGATTTTTATTGTGGAGTATCTCCCAGCTTCTTGCACCCCAATTAAGTTCAACTTGCATGAAAAGACACCCTAAGTCTGGTTACTCATTTGTGAGACTGTCTGTGTTGTTGTTTGCCTGGCTGCTTTGTACACCAAATGGGAAGAGAACTAGGGACAAACTGGTGGGACTGTCAAGGGGCCTGCACTACAATTGTGAAGGAACCTTTTAGTAAAACAAAAAGTTGTGTAAGTATAGCCAAAACATTTTATTTATAGTTTTGGATAGAGTATAGAAAGATTAAAGTATAACTAAGGCCCCTTTAAGACAGGTGAACTCCCCCAGTGGATCCTGTACGCTGATGACAGATCTGTGTCCACTCTGCTTATGCAGAATGGACACGGCTTATGCAGAATGGACAGGTACACAGGCCATTTTCCTCTGGGCGGTCGGATGGAAACAGACCACCTGTCTGTTTCCATCCAACCGTCATCTGATCCACCAGACGGATGGAGAACAGATCCCCCAGCTGCCTGTTTTTAGCGGATAGGATCAGATATCGATGGGTTCCATTGACATCTGCTGCTCCATAGAGGGCAATGGATGGTCCGATTTGTGTGAAAGGGGCCTAAAGGCAAAACGTTGTTTTTAAATTTTGTATAGAGTGTAGAGGGATTAGAAAATGTGTCAGGTTTTATTGCTGTCTATGTCCCCAATAGGGAGATTAACCTCCTCTATTTTTCCTGTTTGCCATTATCACTGAAAGTGAAAGTAAAAGGTAAATCCAAAATCTTGGGTTATCCCCAAAACAGGAATAGAGGGTAAATATTTCAATGGTGATACTAGCTCCACTGACCCTGATGACAACCAGCAATTTCCTCCCTTTGGAGGGATTTCCTCTTACTTCCTGTTTTGACTGTGGGACAGGAAGTGAAGGGAAATATCTGCAATGGGACACAGATCACAAAAAAAACTGTTAGGAGTGATAACCATCTCTTATTCTACCCAAAAAAAAAAAAAAAAGATTTGCCTTTAGTTCTACTAACCCTTCTCAGGTTATTTTTGCTGTCTGTGTAGTGTTGGAGAGTTTTTCCTTGACTTCCTGTTCCAGAGACGCAACAGGAAGTTGGAGGGAATCTCCCAAAGTGAGGGAAATTCCTTTCTTTCTTTTGGGCAGTTTACCCTCACCTATTTTTCTGCCTCAGTGATAATCACCAGCACAAATAGAGTTGTGAATCTTCCTAACAGAGACAGAGAGACAGCAATAAAAAACTTGATGGACCCTGCCCTACTTTATCCAAAAGTAAAAAAAACGTTTACCTTTACATATACTTTCTTTTTTTTTTTTTTTTTTAAGATATTTTTATTGATTTTTTGATTTTAATACAAACCAGTTGTACAAAAAAAAAAAAACAAGCACAACAAACAGTCACCAAGTAAATCACTGTTAAGCATTGGCACACTCTGTCAAGTATATTGTCCATATGTGAGGGGAGGAGAAAAAACAAACAGCTAACTAATGGTAAGTCGATCTGAGATTGATTACATAAGTTTATACATAACCAGTTATTAACAAATATGAGTTATAGTAATTCACATATATGATGCATTCTCTGGCACGACCTGTGAGTGGTACAAATTAAGCTAACATTATATAGAGAGGGTCATGGGGCTAGCCAGCCACCTGTCCCATATTTTGTGGAACATTTTTTTTCGTTTCCTGAGTTCAAAGGTAAGTCTATACAACGGTATGACATCATTAATTAGTTTTAGCCATAGAGATTTTAAAGGTGTTTGTATACCTTTCCAGGACATCAGTATAGACTTTCTAACATAAAAATAAAGGATACGTAATAGTCTCTTAGCCTGTGTTGGTATCTGTAAATCACCAAAGACCCCCAGTAAGCCATTCTTAGGGTGTATAATATTGGGGAGTCCTAGAGCAGAGGAAATGAAAGAACCCACCTCCCTCCAAAAGTCCTGAACCACCGGACAAGTCCAGAAGCAATGTAGGAAATCAGCATCCCCCCCACATCCCCTGAAACATTCAGCATAGGGCTGCAACCCCATCCTACACAACCTAGCTGGGGTAAGATGAGATTGGTGGAAAATCTTAATCTGTATGACCCGGTCCTTAGATGAGATAACAGTATTTTTGTATGTGTCACTAAATTCAGTCCAGTCTTCCTCCGTAAGTGAAATGTCCATGTCTGCCCATTTTTTCTGCGCTTTACTGAATCTGGGGTTAAAATCTGTCATTAGGGCAGCGTAGTAGACAGAGACAAGTTTATTAGGATCAGGTTGTCTCAGCAGTCTCTCCAATGGGGGCAAGTCTATGGGGTCCTTTAGGGAGCCAAACTGAGCTCGAATAGCATGTCTAAGCTGGTAATAGTGGAGCAGGTAGGAGCTCGGTAGGTCAAAGTCAAGACTCAGTTGTTGAAAAGTTTTAAAGCCTTGGTCATTGTATAGATGGCATAAATACTTTACCCCTTTGGAGTACCAATGTTTAATGTTGGGTAAGGAGTTTAGTTCCTGTAAAGTGGGGTTAAACCACAGAGGATTGTTCGGGAATGCTGACCAAGTATGTCGAGAGATTTTTTTGACTATGTGTTGAAAGATTGAGAGTGTAGTTGCCAGCATGGAAGTACCTGGTCTATTTGGGATTCTGCCCCTATAGATGATATTGTGGAGAGTTTCCATGGAAGTCGCGATGGCACCTTCAGTGGTAGTAGATGCATTTGTCAGGGCTGGATGTAACCAGTCATGTATAGGTACCAGTTGTGACGCTAAGTAATAAAGAAAGAAATTTGGAAATGCCAGGCCAGCCATGTGAGACAGCAGCCTTAGTGTCTCAAGTGCCACTCTGGGGGATCCCCCCTTCCACAGGAACGTCACACATATCATGTCAATACGTTTAAAAATAGATTTAGGGATTGCACATCGGGAATTAGCCAGAACATAGAGCAATTTCGGGAGGTAGACCATTTTGAGGAGATTTGCTCTTCCCATAAGGTCAAAGGGCAGATCCATCCATTGTTTAGTTTGCTCCTGTAAGCGATTCAATAGGGGATCTAAATTATTAGTAATGTAAGTGGATAAGGGCAATTGTACCAGGACCCCGAGGTATTGGAAAGAGGACACCACTTGTAGTTTAGAATCCGGATGAATCTGGGGAATCGCTGCTGTATCCAAGGGGAAAAGACTTGATTTATCCCAGTTCACTCGGAAACCGGAGAAATCTCCGAATGTATTAATTTCGGCTAGCAAAGACTGAAGTGACCCGTTAGTATCTGCCAAATACACCAGTGTGTCGTCCGCATAGAGCGAAATTCATTCTTCTATAGTGGCAATAGGAAGTCCTTTAATAGATGAAGAGGAGCGAATACATGTCACTAGGGGCTCCATGGCTAGGGCGAATAGGAGCGGGGACAGCGGGCAACCCTGCCTTGTCCCTCTTGTAATGGGGAATGTCTCAGTGACTGAGGAGTTAACTCGAACCTTGGCCTGGGGGGAGGCATAAAGGAGTCTTATCCATGCCACCACAGGGGGGCCAAAACCATACAACTGCAACACCCGAAAGAGATATGGCCATTCCACACTGTCAAATGCTTTGCAAGTATCTAAGGATACTATGGCCCGCGTTGGGGGGCAATCATGTGGATATTGCAAATTTTGAAATAATCTATGAATATTCATTCTAGTGGATCTTCCTGGTATGAAGCCCCCCTGGTCACTATTAACCAGAGTGGTGACCACCTTATTTAAACAATTTGCAAGCACTTTAGCCAGTATCTTAATGTCCACATTTATAAGGGATATTGCCCGGTATGATTCACATTTAAGTGGATCCTTTCTAGGTTTCAGCAGAAGTACAATCAAGGCCTCACGCATAGTGGGGGGAAGGACCCCAGTGCCTAAAGCTTTATTATATGTACGCAATAAATGTGGGCATAGTAGTTCCCTAAATTGTGAGTACCAGTCGGTGGGGTAACCATCCAACCCGGGGGTTTTATGGGCTGGCATTTGTGAGATGGCTGCAGCAATCTCTTCCACCGATATGGGCGCCTCCAACTCATCCCTCCTCTCAGAAGACAGGGAGGGGAGGGATATGTCGGTGAGGTAATCGTCCAGCTGAGTTTCAGTGTATTCAGCCCTGGAGGTATAAAGGTCTTTGTAAAAGTTAAGAAAGGCCTCCATAATATCTCCAGGAACATCACTAACTTGGCCCTGTATGGTCTGGATACGTGGAATAGATACAGGAGGTCGGTCTGGTCGCGTAAGATATGCCAGGAGACGTCCAGCTTTGTTACCGTGTTCAAATGCTTTCTGTGTAGTGTGTAGTAGTCGTTTTTGTGTAAGATCTAGTAAACAAATCTCATACTCTCTACGCCTTTGTAACCATACCTCTCTCTTGTCAGGGGACGGGTCAGTGGCATAGCTAGACTCTGCCTGCACCATAGCGGTCTCTAGTTCTGCAGTAAGTTGTTGATTATTTTTCCACAAAACTCCAGTGATGGACATGAAAGTGCCCCTCAGTGTGGCCTTAAAGGCTTCCCATTCTGTAGAGGGGTCCGCCGTTCCCACATTGTCTCTCCAGTATTCCACAATACCCTTCCTGCAGGTCTCTTGCACCATCTCATCCTCCAGCCAGTAAGAATTTAGTCGCCAAATGGCCGGACCTGAGCCTGGAAGGATGTCGAGGTCCACAGAGAGAGGAGCATGATCTGAAACCCCTCTGGGCAAATATGTAACCGCAGAGACAAGGGGAAGAGTGTCCGCAGGGGCAAAGACCATATCGATCCTAGACATGGTGCGAAAAGAGTCCGAGTGACATGAAAATTGTTTATCTATCCCATTGGCCGCTGAGGAGGAGAAGGGAGGAGATGCAGGGGAAGCCGCCGCAAAGCACTGCGTTAATTTAGCTGACAATTGCTCGGTCATGCGATGCTGTACCCAAATAAAATTGATGTCCTTTTTTCCCACAAATAGAGCTTTCTTTTGGTGGTATTTGATCACCTCTGTGGTTTTTATTTTTTGCACTACAAACAAAAAAAGACCAACAATTTTGAAAAAAAAAACTATATTTTTACTTTCTGCTATAAAACAAATCCAATAAAAATATGTAAAAAATCAAATTTATTCATCGATTTAGGCCAATTTGTATTCTGCTACATATTTTTGGTAAAAAAGTATGCCAATTAGCGTATATTGATTAGTTTGCGCTAAAGTTATCACATCTACAAACTATGGGATAGATTTAGGGCCTTTTTTATATTTTTTACTAGTAATGGCAGCGATCAGCGATTTTTAGTGAGACTGCGACATTGCGGGGGACAAATTGGACACTAATGCCCCGTACATGCAGTCGGAATTTCCGACAGAAAAATTTGGATGGGAGCTTTTGGTCGGATATGCCGACAATGTGTATGCCTCATCGGACTTTTACTGACGGAATTTCCGACAGACTTAGATATATAACATGTTCTAAATTTTTCCGTTGGAAATGCCGACAGAAGTTATCCCATTGGCAAGTCCGACCATGTGTACGCGGCATTAGTTACACTTTTTGGGGACCAGTGACAGCAATACAGTTATCAGTGCTAAAAAAAATGTATTGTCACTGTACTAATGACACTGGCAGGGAAGGGGGTTAACATCAGGGGCAATCAAAGGGTTAAATGTGTTCCCTTTCCTATGTGTGCTTTCTAAATGTGTGGGGGATGCTGACCCTAGACGAAGAGAGAGATTGTTCCTGATTAGTAGGAATCACAGATCTCTCTCTTCCTCTCTGACAGAACGACGGTCTGCCTTTGTTTACATAGGCAGACCGCTGTTCTGTCATTCCACTGAATGATCGCGGACCTGCTGATTTGCTCCCTCTGTGTCCAATCACAGCGGGAGTGCATCGCCGGCGGAATGCGTGCGCATGCTAGAGACCAGGAAGTGCGAACAGGTACGTTTTTCACGCAGCCGAAGCAAGAAAATGGGCAGTGGGCGGTCCAGAAGTCGTTAAAGTATTACGTTTATTAACCATTATTGTAGTTTGTTTATTATTAATAGTATTATTTATTAATAATAAATAATAATAAAAACTATAACAATAGTTATAAACTATTAAATTATATGTTTTGGAATTTCCTTTCAAATTTGGCTGTTAGTGAACGTAACAAATTCAAATTTTTTGGAATTATCCAAATTATCGAAATAACGAATATCGCATCTATGTGAATGGAATGGAATGAATTAAAATTTTTCCGAATTTCAGAATTCATTTGAAATAACGAACATTGATCATAATGAATGATCTGAAAAACAAAAAATAAATAAAAGTAAACGAATAGAATGAAAAAAATAACAAATTTTTCGGCAGTGCACAGATCTAATAATATGTAATTTTCCTTAAAAATGTATAGTTTTGTTTTTCAGTTTGTGTATATATATATACCTCAAATAAGCTGTACACATCCTGATCACCCCGAGAATGTAGACCCCAGCCTGATTGGTAGAAGGGTTCCATTTCTGGAGAAAAATCATAGTCATAATATGGACAAGGGCCTTCAGATTCTTTGATGCGATAGTCATATCTTCCATCATCCCGGAATGGAAATAGATTATAAACCTTAACAAAAAATGTATTTAATGGAAAAATTTTAAAAAAATTGCAGTAAAGTCTAGCAAAAAGAAGGTGACAGTTATCAAATTTGAAGATGCAACACTCACTTTGTCTGCAGTCAGCTCCTTGTCTGGTTTCATTAACACCACACTCTGATCCACCACCCTGAGACCACAGAGAGAGCCAGGAGCAGCCTGAACCTTGAGAGACACATCCGATCCCGGGAGGACCTCATCTGGTGAGAAGCCAATTAATACCTGGCAAGGAGATAAAAGGGTAGCACAGAGTATTAAAGTGGTTTTATAGGCTGAATGTTTTTTACATTCAGGCATTCTGTGTGTACCCCGCTCAGGATTATCGACACAACCGCTGTTTACCACGGTGCGCCATGAGAGCCACAGGCCATTGTCTCCCTGGTATGGCCCACGGTGCATTACTTTGCCCAGGGGCCCCTGATGCTATTAAAGCAGAGTTCCAGTCATAAAACAAATTTTACCTTATTCAGCTGCATTTAATACAAAGAACAACCTTTGCAAAAAAATTTTTTACTCACCTTTTCAGGTTTGTTGCTAGGGGGTCCCTCATAATCTGCCTCTTCCTCTCCCTGGTGCCTGACGTAATTTCCCTCGGCGCCCGTGCTCACTAGTGCTCCTGGGAGATGCTTGTCATCATTTCCCAGAAGTCAGTGGGCAGCACCGATGGCTTAGTTGCCATCACAATGGAGGCGGGTCCTTCCGACGACACTGCCTGTTGTGATGGCAACGTCAGATGTGTGCGGCGCTGCGCAGTATATACTGCGCATGCGCAAGAATGGGCGGTGCATGCTGGCCACTCAGCTGCACCAGAGCCCAGAAGATAGTGCTTTTTTACATTCAGGCATTCTGTGTGTACCCCACTCAGGTTTATCGACACAACCGCTGTTTACCACGGTGCGCCATGAGCGCCACAGGCCATTGTCTCCCTGGTATGGCCCACGGTGCATTACTTTGCCCAGGGGCCCCTGATGCTATTAAAGCAGAGTTCCAGTCATAAAACAAATTTTACATTATTCAGCTGCATTTAATACAAAGAACAACCTTTGCAAAAAAATTTTTTACTCACCTTTTCAGGTCTGTTGCTAGGGGGTCCCTCATAATCTGCCTCTTTCTCTCCCTGGTGCCTGACATCATTTCCTTCGGCGCCCATGCTCACTAGTGCTCCTGGGAGATGCTTGTCATAATTTCCCAGAAGTCAGTGGGCAGCACCGATGGCTTAGTTGCCATCACAATGGGGGCGGGTCCTTCCGACGACACTGCCTGTTGTGATGGCAACGTCAGATGTGTGCGGCGCTGCGCAGTACATACTGCGCATGCGCGAGAATGGGCGGTGCATGCTGGCCACTCAGCTGCACCAGAGCCCAGAAGATAGTGCTTGTGGGTTTCATATGCCCACAAGCAAGATGGAAATTAGCAAGAACAAGGAATAAAACTATCCTGCTCAAAAAAATTGTCAATCGAGCAGCGATTAAAAAGATAAACGTGAATGCTAGTAATAAGTTCTTAAAAATTAAGATATTCATCCCAAACATTTTTTTCTTTTCACAGTTGGAACTCCGCTTTAAGGTGGCACTGCCTGTAGGCGGGGTTTATACTCCAGATTAATCAATGAAAGTGTGCAAAATGCTAATGTGATGTGCACCAAAGCATGGTCACCAATAGGGATGGGTTTTATGTTCGGTTCAAACATGAGTTCAACTCGAACATTGGCTGTTCGCCAGTTTGCTGAACAGCGAACAATTGATCTGCCTCCCGCGGGCGGGGGGTCCGATCAGACCCCTCCGGTGCCCAAGGCGGTCGGCTTCTGTCCGGGAGCGATAAGAGGTGAGGGGCAGGCCATCCATTCGTGGCTCCCCCCTCGCGATCGTTCCCAGCCAATTAAATCCTTCCTCTGTTGCTGTATAATAAACAGCAGCAGAGGAAGTGATGTCATCGCTCCTTGGCTCGGTATTTTCTGTTCCGGCGCAGAGGAGAGAAGACATCTCAGTGAGTTGCACAACACAACACACACAGTAGAACACACCAGGCATTCTGTACACCCCCCATCACCCTTGATCACCTCCTGATCACCCCCCAATCACCCCCCCGACACACTCACACCAAGCAGTTTTTTTTTTCTGATTACTGCATTGGTGTCAGTTTGTGACAGTTAGTGTGGTAGGGCAGTTAGTGTTAGCCCCCTTTAGGTCTAGGGTACCCCCCTAACCCCCGCAATAAAGTTTTAACCCCTTGATCACCCCCCATCACCAGTGTCACTAAGCGTTCATTTTTCTGATCGCTGTATTAGTGTCACTGGTGACGCTAGTTAGGGAGGTAAATATATAGGTTCACCACCAGCGTTTTATAGCGTCAGGGACCCCTATATACTATCTAATAAAGGTTTTAACCCGTTGATTGCCCCCTAGTTAACCCTTTCACCATTGATCACCGTATAACTGTTACGGATGACGCTGGTTAGTTAGTTTATTTTTTAGAGTGTCAGGGCACCCGCCGTTTATTACCTAATAAAGGTTTAGCCCCCTGATCACTCGGCGGTGATATAACTTAGGTTTTAGGGTCAGATAGGGTCTGCGTTGCCCCAGGCAGCGTCAGGTTAGTGCCAGTACCGCTAACACCCACGCACGCAGCATACACCTCCCTTAGTGGTATAGTATCTGAATGGATCAATATCTGATCCGATCAGATCTATACTAGCGTCCCCAGCAGTTTAAGGGTTCCCAAAAACGCAGTGTTTGCGGGATCAGCCCAGATACCTGCTAGTACCTGCATTTTGCCCCTCCGCCCGGCCCAGCCCAGCCCACCCAAGTGCAGTATCGATCGATCACTGTCACTTACAAAACACTAAACGCATAACTGCATCGTTCGAAGAGTCAGGCCTGATCCCTGCGATTGCTTACAGTTTTTTTGGTAGCGTTTTGGTGAACTGGCAAGCACCAGCCCCAGGCAGCGTCAGGTTAGTGCCAGTAGCGATAACACCCACGTACACACCATACACCTCCCTTAGTGGTATAGTATCTGAATGGATCAATATCTGATCCGATCAGATCTATACTAGCGTCCCCAGCAGTTCAGGGTTCCCAAAAACGCAGTGTTAGCGGGATCAGCCCAGATACCTGCTAGCACCTGCGTTTTGCCCCTCCGCCCGGCCCAGCCCAGCCCACCCAAGTGCAGTATCGATCGATCACTGTCACTTACAAAACACTAAACACACATAACTGCAGCGTTCACAGAGTCAGGCCTGATCCCTCCGATCGCTAACAGTTTTTTTGGTAGTGTTTTGGTGAACTGGCAAGCACCAGCGGCCTACTACACCCCGGTCGTAGTCAAACCAGCACTGCAGTAACACTTGGTGACGTGGTGATTCCCATAAGTGCAGTTCAAGCTGGTGAGGTTGCAAGCACAAGTAGTGTCCCACTGCCACCAGTAAGAATACAAACACAGGCCCGTCGTGCCCATAGTGCCCTTCCTGCTGCATTCGCCAATCCTAATTGGGTACTAGGGATGAGCCAAACACCTCCCTGTTCGGTTTGCACCAGAACTTGCGAACAGGCAAAAAATTTGTTAGAACACGCGAACACCATTAAAGTCTATGGGACACGTACATGAATATTCAAAAGTACTAATTTTAAAGGCTTATATGCAAGTTATTGTCATAAAAAGTGTTTGGGGACCCGGGTCCTGCCCCAGGGGAAATGGATCAATGCAAAAAAAAAGTTTTAAAAACGGCTGTTTTTTCTGGAGCAGTGATTTTAATAATGCTTGAAGTGAAACAATAAAAGTGTAATATCCCTTTAAATTTCGTACCTGGCGGGTGTCTATAGTATGCCTGTAAAGGGGCGCATGCTTCCCGTGTTTAGAACAGTCTGACAGCAAAATGACATTTCAAAGGAAAAAAAGTCATTTAAGCTACTCACGGCTATTAATGAATTGCCGGTCCGACAATACACATAAAAGTTCATTGATAAAAACGGCACAGTGGAACCCCGAACTAAAATTAAAAAAAAAAATGACGTGGAGGGTCCCCCTAAATTCCATACCAGGCCCTTCAGGTCTGGTATGGATATTAAGGGGAACCCTGGCCAAAATTTTTTTTAAAAATGGCATGGGGTCCCCTTCAAAATCTATACCAGACCCTTCAGGTCTGGTATGGATTTTAAGGGGAAACCAGCGCCAAAATTAAAAAAAAAAATGGCGTGGGGTCCCCCCAAAAAACCATACCAGACCCTTATCCGAGCACGCAACCTGGCAGGCCACAGGAAAAGAAGGGGGGATGAGAGAGCGCCCGCCTCCTGAACCGTCCCAGGCCACATGCCCTCAACATTGGGAGGGTGCTTTGGGGTAGCCCCCCAAAACACCTTGTCCTCATGTTGATGAGGACAAGGGCCTCATCCCCACAACCCTGGCCGGTGGTTGTGGGGGTCTGCGGGGGGGGCTTTTCAGAATCTGGAAGCCCCTTTAACAAGGGGATCCCCAGATCCCAGCCCTCCCCCCTGTGTGAAATGGCAAGGGGGTACCCCTACAATTTCACTAAAAAACTGTCAAAAATGCTAAAAATGACAAGAGACAGTTTTTGACAATTCCTTTATTTAAATGCTTCTTCTTTCTTCTATCTTCTAACTTCCTTCAGTTTCTTCCTCCATCTTCTTCTTCTTCTGCTTCTTCTGGGTCTTCTGGTTCTTCCTCCAGTGTTCTTGTCCGGCATCTCCTCCGCGGCATCTTCTTCCCTTCTTCTCTTCGGGCCGCTCCACGTCCATGATGGCATGGAGGAAGGCTCCCGCTCTTCTCTTCATCTTCTTCTCTTCATCTTCTTCTCTTCATCTTCTTTTCAGCCACTCCACATCCATGCTGGCATGGAGGGGGGCTCCCGCTGTGTGCCTGGTATGGAATTTAGGGGGACCCCCACGTCATTTTTTTTTTAAATTTTGGTTCGGGGTTCCCCTGTGGGGAATTCCCATGCCATTTTTATCAATGAACTTTTATCAGTATTGTCGGACCGGCAATTCATTAATAGCCGTGAGTAGTTTTAAATGACTTTTTTCCTTTGAAATGTCATTTTGCTGTCAGACTGTTCTAAACACGGGAAACATGCGCCCCTTTACAGGCATACTATAGACACCCCCCAGGTATGAAATTTAAGGAATATTACATTTTTATTGTTTCACTTCAAGCATTATTAAAATCACTGCTCCCGAAAAAACGGATGTTTTTAAAACTTCTTTTTGCATTGATTCATGTCCCCTGGGGCAGGACCCGGGTCCCCAAACACTTTTTATGACAATAACTTGCATATAAGCCTTTAAAATGAACACTTTTGTTTATTCATGTTCGTGTCCCATAGACTTTAACGGTGTTCGCGTGTTCGAACAAATTTTTTGCCTATTCGCAAGTTCTGCTGCGAACCAAACCTGGGGGTGTTTGGCTCATCCCTAGTCACCAATAACAACCCAGAAATCTCGACTGATCTGAGCCTGTTAGTAATGCACAACATTGGGACCACTGACAAGTAAAGTAAATAACATTTATTATCTTGTTACAATGACATCTGAGAGTGGGTGTGATATATTGCATATTAGGCAGCAAGCAAACATCCTTGAAGCTGATGTGTTAAAAGTAGAAACATTAAAAAAAAACATAGACAGCATTTAAAACCTGACAGAGGTTCTAAACCTTCTCCATTCTATTTAAAACATAAACATTTTGAATGGAGTTAGGCTTTAAGTCTTGCTATGAATACAGAGTAAGCTAAGTGCTTAAACCACTCACTTTATTCTGAAGGCATTGCTGTATTCTATATTTTGCTGAATCAGCCACAATATCTCCATCTGGTAATATAGTATACACAAGTGCCCGAAAAGTTGAAGATGTCCCTGCACTTAAAGGAAGCTTCAGTGTGGCCTTGCCATGAAGATCTGCAGGAGAAGAAGAGCACATAGAGAGGCATACTGATCAAACAAGGTTTATCATTTGCACAGTCATTTGTAATGCATTTATAATTCTTTTAATTAAGGGGAAAATTATTAGGGAGTCTTATACTAACTTGTCCTTGATCCAGCTAGATATTGGTTGTATGAATTTCTGTGACTGGGCAGATTTTGACAAGAGGCTGTATGGCCAAAATGAAGACAATGGAGGTTATTTACTAAAGGAAAATCCATTTTGCACTGCAAGTGCACTTCCAAGTGCACTGAAAGTGCACTTGGAAGTGCAGTCACTGTAGATCTGAGGGGGACATGCAAGGAAAATAAAAAACAGCATTTTAGCTTGCACATGATTGGATGATAAAATCAGCAGAGCTTCCCCTCATTTCAGATCTACCCCTTGGATTTAGAGCGACTGCACTTCCAAGTGAATGTTCAATGCATTTTCAAGTGCACTTGCAGTGCAAAGTGGATTTGTCTTTCATAAATAACCCCCAATATCTCACTGGGTCAGGCACAAAAAGGTATAAAACTTGGAGGGGGGCTGAGGATGGGTCAAACTATAAAATACAGTGCCTTGAAAAAGTATTCATACCCCTTGAAATGTTCCACATTTTGTCATGTCACAACCAAAAATGTTATTGGTATTTTATGTGAAAGACCAACACAAAGTGGCACATAATTGTGAAGTGGAAGGAACATCAATGGTTTTCAACATTTTTTACAAATAAATATGTGAAAAGTGTGCCGTGCATTTATATACTCAATACTTTGTAGAACCAACTTTCAGTGCAATTACAGCTGCAAGTCTTTTTGGGGATGTCTCCACCAGCTTTGCACATGTAGAGAGTAACATTTTTACCCATTCTTCTTTGCAAAATAGCTCAAGCTCTGTCAGATTGGATGAAGAGTGTCTGTGAACAGCAATTTTAAAGTTTTGCCACAGATTCTCAATTGGATTTAGGTCTGGACTTTGACTGGGCTATTGTAACACCTGAATATGCTTTGATCTAAACCATTTCATTATAGCTCTGGCTTTATGTTTAGGGTCATTGTCCTGCTGGAAGGTGACCCTCCGCCCCAGTCTCAAGTGTTTTCCAGACTCTAACAGGTTTTCTTCTAAGATTGCCCTGTATTTGGCTCTGTCCATTTTCCTATCAACTCTGACCAGCTTCCCCGTCCCTGCTGAAGAAAAGCATCCCCACAACATGATGCTGCCACCACCATTTTTCATAGTGGGGATGGTGTGTTCAGGGTGAGTGCAGTGTTAGTTTTCTGGTTTCACTAGATTTTAGTTAGGGGTATCAGAATAAAGGGGACTGAATACAATAATAAATATCCCAATAAAATACATTTACATTTTAGGTTGTAACATGACATAATGTGGAAAATTTCAAGGGGTGTGAATACTTTTTCAAGGCATTGCAAGTGTACTGGCACTCAAGATCCTTGAATCAGAATGTAAGGTCCACTTGTTAACTAGTGGTTCACCCCTTTAGAAAAATAAAACACCTGTAAAAAAAAAAAGAATATACTTACCTTATACCATGGGTGCTGCATTCCAAAGATTTTTAAGGGGCGGGACACTTTTTAATAAGCTTAATATATGATACAAGCATGAACTTATCTTACCTTCATTTTTATTTTCAGTGCTTATTTCTAAAGATCCATAATCTTGAACAGAGCCTTTAAAAGTCACCTTTTAAAATAATAGGGGAAAAAATAGGTTGTTGTGTAATTAAAGCAGTATTAAACCCAAAACCAAAAATATAATATATTGCAGTTTACCAATTGTTAAGGCCGGGTTTACACTGGTGCGACACGACAGCCGTCCTACTTTGGATCCGACTTTGCCCTGCGACTTGAGGCTGACATAAGTCCGACTTTCAATGTACAGGGATCCCCGCCAATACCAGGCACCATGTTTTGAGGGGGAACTCCACGCCAAATTTTAAATAAAAAATTGGCATAGGTTCACCAAAGAAACGTGGGGGTCCCCCCAAAATCCATACCAGACCCTTATCCGAGCATGTAGCCCGGCCGGTCAGGAAAAGGGGTGGAGATGAACGGGCGCCCCCCCTCCCGAACCATACCAGGCTGCATGCCCTCAACATGGGGAGTGGGTGCTTTGGGGCAGGGGGGCACCCTGCGGCCCCCACACCCCAAAGCACCTTGTCCCCATGTTGATGAGGACAAGGGCCTCTTCCCAACAATCCTGGCCATTGGTTGACGGGGTGTGTGGGCAGGGGGCTTATCGGAATCCAGGAGCCCCCTTTAATAAGGGGGCCCCCAGATTCCGCCCCCCCACCCTATGTGAGTGAGTATGGGGTACATCATACCCCTACCCATTCACCTGAAGAAAAAAGTGTCAATAAAAAAACACACTAGATAAGGTTTTTAAGGTAATTTATTAGTCTTCTTCCGACTCCGGGGGTCTCTCCAGTCTTCTCCGCTCTCTCCGGCCTCTTCTCCCACTCTCCAGTGTCTTCTGCCGGGCTCCTCTGCTAACTTCTGCTCTTTTGCCTACTCTTTTGCTAGCGTTGGCCCAGTCTTCTCCGTCATCTTCTTCCCTCTACTCTTCTTCTGATGTTGACTTGATGCTCTCTCCCGCTGTAATGCCATGTGCACGGTGCGCAATGACTTATATAGGCATGGGGCATGGTCACCGGGTGATGTATCCGGTGACCCCGCCCCTTATGATGCCACCGACCCATCATGACCCGGATGGTGATGTCATAAGGGGTGAGGTCACCGGATACATCACCAGGTGACCATGCCCCATGCCTACATAAGTTGTTGCGCACCGCGCACACGGCATTAGAGCGGGAGAGAGCGTTGTGTCAACATCAGAAGAAGAGAAGAGGGAAGAAGATGACAGAGAAGACCAGGCCAACGCTAGCAAAAGAGTGGACAAAAGAGCAGAAGATAGTGGAGGAGCCCGGCAGAAGACACCAGAGATTGGGAGAAGAGGCCGGAGAGAGCGGCGAAGTCGGAAGAGACTTCCGACGTCGGAAGAAGACCCCGGGAGCTGCCTAATAAATTACTTTAAAAACATGTCTAGTGTGTTTTTTTTATTGACACATTTTTTCCCCAGGTGAATGGGTAGGGGTACGATGTACCCCATACTCATTCACATAGGGTGGGGGGGCCGGGATTTGGGGGACCCCTTATTCCCATAAGCCCCCCGCCTGCAGACTCCGACAACCAATGGCCAGGGTTGTCGGGAAGAGGCCCTTGTCCTCATCAACATGGGGACAAGGTGGTTTGGGGTGGGGGGTGCCGGGCGGCACCTATGCCCCAAAGCACCCACCCCCCCATGTTGAGGGCATGCAGCCTGTTACGGTTTGGGAGGGGGCGCTCGCTCGTCCCCACCCCTTTTCCTGACCAGCTGGGCTGCGTGCTCGGATAAGGGTTTGGTATGGATTTTGGGGGGTCCCCCACGCAGAACGGCATAGGGGGCTCCCCTTAAAATCCATACCAGACCAAAGGGCCTGGTATAGTCTTGGAGGGGGAACCCATGCAGGTTTTTTATTTAAAATTTGGCATGGAGTTCCCCCTCAAGATCATCAGAGCACAAGTCGCATGCCAAAGTCAGATCAGGTAAGACGGCGATCTGACTTTGATCCGACTTCAATGATAGTCAATGGGCTGAAGTAGGATCAAAGTCGGACCAAAGTTGTACAGGGAGCATTTTTAAAGTCGGACCGACTTGTGTTGGACCAGTTTAGATGGCTCCCACAGGGAAACATTGATTTTCACACGTCATGCGACATGAGCTCCCAATGTCGGAGCGTTTGTCGCCTAAATGTGATGCCCCTTGCAATTAGAAGAAAATCAGGCTAAAGCCTCATACACATGATTTTCCGCAGACAAAACCTCAGACTTTTGTCCAAAGGGCGTTGGCCCCAAACTTGTCTTGCATACAGACGGCACACAATTGTCAGCCAACAAACACAAACATAGTGACATACTAGACGTTCTACGAGCCAAAAAAGAGAAAGTTCAATTGTTAGGCACCACCCTTTGGGCTCCTTCTGCTAATTTCATGTTGAAGTTTGGTGAGTGTTGATTCGTGCTTTTCATTTCGTGCTTTTGTTTTTGTGCTTTTAATCTCACGCTTTTCAGTTTGTTTCTGAACAGCCATTCGTCAACCAGACATGCTGCGTAATCAGAGGAGATAACGTGTTATTAATTATTGGCCTTGGAATTATTGCTTTGACCCAAGTCCAGTCCAGGAATAGGAGGAGGAGTATTTCTTGGACCAAAAATTGGTTGCTTTATAAATCCTGACCAATTATGTCATATGCCTTTGCTGTGGGAGCTCCGGGAGAATAATCCGGATGATTTTCGGAATTATCTCTGGATGACGGACCCCTGCTTTCGCCAACTCTTGGCAATGTTGATATTAAAAGCAGGACACGTGCATGAGGCTTTTATTTTATTTTTTGGTTTAATAATGATTTGATTTGGTATATTTTCTATATTTTTGGATGCAAAGAATGTACTTTTTGGTTAAGTTCTATTGGCAGATAGCATGTCCAATTTTATTGGTTTTCTTTTTTTAATGCACAATAAAAAAATCGTGGAGAATAATACTCGGCTATGTGTTTTACTTCAAATAACAGTTAGGGAGTAGGCAGTTACAGTTAAAAAATACAATGTAAAATTAACAAGGGACACCAACATAGTTGTATCTTTGATCTTAAAAAACTATGGGATAATGGTGTTATAGTAATATTATTCTTGATATCACTAGAAAATAAAAGCCTTTTAAAATACGTTTGGCAGAACTCCATCGGTATCACCAGCAAAGCAGCTTCATTATTATCCCATTAAAGAAGAAGAGAATGTGCGCTGCATTTCAAGATTTCATAATTTGCCAGGTCACGAATATTAATTCTCCATTACGAACGCTAGTTTACAAGACCGCCCGCTTCTGGCTCGTCCTTGCTTCCGAGCATGCGTGTTTGTAATTTGGACTTTTGGCCGACGGACTTGTGTACACACGCTCAGAAAATCCAACAAAAAACATTTGTCCGCGGAAAATTTATAAACCTGCCATCCAACATTTGTCCATGGAAAGTTGGCCAACAATTGTCTGATGAAGCGTACACACGGTTGGATTTTCCGCTAACAGCCTGTCATCACACAATTCCCATTGGAAAATCTGATCATGTGTACGAGGCTTTAGAAAGGGATTGGAACATTTTTTACAACAGTGTTTCTCAATCCTGTCTTCAGTTCCCATCCAACAGTGTATTTTTTTGTTAGGTAATCTGATATTCTGTATGCACAGGTGAAACAATTATTAGCTCAGCATGGAGTATCGGTTTGGCAAACAATGTCCAAATAGAGAACAATAAAAGAGCTGCCTTGAGTTTCTTTTATTTATTTCAAGGTGGAGCCAGATGGAAGCTGCAGTTATTCCACTCTAGGTGTTCTAGTTATATAAGCTCTCAGCCAACAAAAAGGGTCGTCTGCTAACCTATTTCCAGGCACAAATGACAAAAGTGTAAAACACTGACCAGCAGTATGCAACATACATATTTTGTACAATGAATGGATGATGGCAACTACACCCTTAATTGCGAAGGCAGACCTACTTCAATAATCAATGCGCTTTGAAGGGAAAATAATCCTTAATCCAATCCTGATTGTAAATCAGTTGCTGAGCTTGGTAAAGTATCATCATACTGAAAATAAGGCCTCCTATTTACTCACCTGGTTTCCAAATATTAATGGATCTTTTCTCCTGAGATAAACAGACTAATATAATTATGTTAATTTTTCATTTTTTTTCTTCAGAAAGCTTACTGTATACTGTTCAGTTAAACAATAAAACATGAAATACTTACATCAATAAAAAAAAAAAAAAGTTTTTGTTGATTGTGAGTGGAACTTGATGAATGAAGTTTTACAATAAAACCTTTTTATATTTTGAAGTTTTATATCGCAAATGTTTACATTTGAGGTTTATTTTACCACACACATGCTGTATATATTCATAATGTTATATATACTATATACAGTGGGGACAGAAAGTATTCAGACCCCCTTAAATTTTTCACTTTTTGTTATATTGCAGCCATTTGCTAAAATCATTTAAGTTCATTTTTTTCCTCATTAATGTACACACAGCACCCCATATTGACAGAAAAACACAGAATTGTTGACATTTTTGCAGAGTTATTAAAAACTGAAATATCACATGGTCCTAAGTATTCAGACCCTTTACTGTGACACTCATATATTTAACTCAGGCGCTGTCCATTTCTTCTGATCATCCTTGAGATGGTTCCACACCTTCATTTGAGTCCAGCTGTGTTTGATTATACTGATTGGACTAGATTAGGAAAGCCACACACCTGTCTATATAAGACCTTACAGCTCACAGTGCATGTCAGAGCAAATGAGAATCATGAGGTCAAAGGAACTGCCTGAAGAGCTCAGAGACAGAATTGTGGCAAGGCACAGATCTGGCCAAGGTTACAAATACATTTCTGCTGCACTTGAGGTTCCTAAGTGCACAGTGGCCTCCATAATCTTTAAATGGAAGACGTTTGGGATGACCAGAACCCTTCCTACAGCTGGCCGTCTGGCCAAACTGAGCTTTCGAGGGAGAAGAGCCTTGGTGAGAGAGGTAAAGAAGAACCCAAAAATCACTGTGGCTGAGCTCCAGAGATGCAGTCGGGAGATGGGAGAAAGTTGTAGAAAGTCAACCATCACTGCAGCCCTCCACCAGACGGGGCTTTATGGCAGAGTGGCCCGATGGAAGCCTCTCCTCAGTGCAAGACACATGAAAGCCTGCATGGAGTTTGTTAAAAATACACCTGAAGGACTCCAAGATGGTGAGAAATAAGTTTCTTTGGTCTGATGAGACCAAGATAGTACTTTTTGGCCTTGATTCTAAGTGGTATGTGTGGAGAAAACCAGGCACTGCTCATCACCTGTCCAATACAGTCCCAACAGTGAAGCATGGTGGTGGCAGCATCATGCTGTGGGGGTGTTTTTCAGCTGCAGGGACAGGACGACTGGTTGCAATCGAGGTAAAGATGAATGCAGCCAAATACAGAGATATCCTGGATGAAAACCTTCTCCAGAGTGCTCAGGACCTCAGACAGGGCCGAATATTTGTGAATGATAGTGAAAAATCCCACGCCACAAAAAAAATGGAATATAAAATAAAGAATAAATATAATAAGCTGCTAATCCCAAAAACTAAATGACATAATCACTAGTGCAAATTGAAAAAGGAGGATGGTGGGAAGCGCTGTTGTGAGCTAATTAAACTAGAAAATAAATTTTCTCGAATCTATTTATTTTCTAGTTTAATTAGCTCACAACAGCGCTTCCCACCATTCTCCTTTTTCAATGGGCCGAAGGTTTACCTTACAACAAGACAATGACCCTAAGCACACAGCTAAAATAACGAAGGAGTGGCTTCACAACAACTCCGTGACTATTCTTGAATGGCCCAGCCAGAGCCCTGACCTAAACCCAATTGAGCATCTCTGCAGAAACCTAAAAATGGCTGTCCACCAACATTTACCATGCAACCTGACAGAACTGGAGAGGATCTGCAAGGAGGAATGGCAGAGGATCCCCAAATCCAGGTGTGAAAAACTTGTTGCATCTTTCCCAAAAAGACTCATGGCTGTATTAGATCAAAAGGGTGCTTCTACTAAATACTGAGCAAAGGGTCTGAATACTTAGGACCATGTGATATTTCAGTTTTTCTTTTATAATAAATCTGCAAAAATGTCAACAATTCTGTGTTTTTATGTCAATATGGGGTGCTGTCTGTACATTAATGAGGGAAAAAAATGAACTTAAATGATTTTAGCAAATGGCTGCAATATAACAAAGAGTTGAAAATTTAAGGGGGTCTGAATACTTTCCGTCCCCACTGTGTATATATATATATATATATATATATATATATATATATATATATATATATGCACACACACTCAGGGTAGCTATGGCTTTCACATTAGTTTAAATGCATGGTTTAAAGATTAAAAAGCAGTAGGATCACTGGGAAACCAGACAGCTTCAACTCACATAAATCTTCGAATGTTACAGTTGAAGAATGATGATGCTAGAGTAGCCTTTCTTTCCAATCTTTCATGGAGGAACCCTTGAAATAACTTTTTGGTCTCAGAAAATTGCTGCTAATAATTACTATATCTATAGCTAGTACATTAGTATGATGGCCATGAGCAAGTCTGGTCTAGTTTGTAGGTTGGTTTCAGTCCTGTGCAAAGGCACACCCATTTTCAATGTCTTCTCATGTCCTGCTTAATGAGAATCCATATTCAAAACCTTCTAAAAAACACTCTGTTATACTCACTTTGGGTTTTCATGTATCAACCAGGAAAAAATTGGCCAACTGATTGCCCATATTTTCTTACTTTTGCTGCTCACAATGAATTAAAGTGTTAGCAAGCTGCATTAAAAAAAAAGGTCTCCCAGTAATGCTGGTATGCATATTATGGTAAGTATTGGTAAGGCAAGTATCCCGATACTTTTGGTAATATAGTGCATATTGCTGACTGTATTGGCATCAATATGTAAATCCTTGTACGTGTGCAGTTTATGTCTGTGTTCATATACAGATCAGCATCCTGTTGCTGTCTGTCACCTGGTGAGGTGACTTTCTATAAAGTTGGAGATAGAAGAATGAAATACATTCTATCTCTCACCTGCAGCAAGTTGCAGTGTGATTTTTTTTTTTTGATTGTCAAAGGCAATATTGGGCATACAGGAAGGAGAGATTTCAGGGTGAGCGTCACCAGTGTTTTGATATTCACTTCAACAACGGTGGTGACAAAGGGCCTACAGAACTGCAAGGGTGGTCATTCTCTATCTGCTATGCATCCATAGAAAGAAGAAGGGGTGGGC
This sequence comes from Aquarana catesbeiana, assembly GCF_042186555.1. Taxonomy (NCBI): domain Eukaryota; kingdom Metazoa; phylum Chordata; class Amphibia; order Anura; family Ranidae; genus Aquarana; species Aquarana catesbeiana. Next base: position 26,023,509 of record NC_133331.1, on the reverse strand, counting down.
TAAAAAAAAACAAAAAACATGTGTACAGATCTTTTAGCATGTAAAATGCTTCCTACATATAAAATTTAATTTTTCATGTTGCCAAAATGCAAAAAGATTCTCACCAAATAATGAAGGTCAAAGTGGTCAATGCCATTCTTCAGCTCTGTGTGTTTAATAATATATTCCACCTGCACCTCCTGCTGCCCTTCACATGGGAGGACTTTGTCCAGGGAATGGAGTTTCAGGAAACTCTTATTACGGGAGTAGAAGGGTTTAAGATTCAGATTTGCTTTACCATAATCAGGGACTATGTTGCCATAAACATATGGTTGATCCTGCAGGTTTGTTCTTGCCTTTGATAAGAAGACAAATATAACAAAAAATAAATTTTGTTTAAAAGAGCTTCTCATGTTTTAGATAAAATTACATTAGACTGGATTAACTAATTATGATGGCATTTAAATATAAATAATAAAGGATAATATTAAATGTACATATTATTTTATCACTGCATAGAAAAAGACAGAGAAGGTTGATTACCGTGGACTAAGAACCTGAGACAACATACCTCCCAACTTTTTGATATTTAAATGAGGGACACCTATTAGAAAAAGTATGCAGGCAAAGGACACACCCCCTGTCACCCCCCCCCCTTAAAGGAGAATTATACAAAAAAGATTTTACCCACAAGTGCTGCTTTTTTTTATTTTACCACTACTAATCCTTTATATTGTCTTTTAAAATTTACAAATGCAGCAATTTAGACATTGGGTGAAAGGTTTAGCACTGGGAAACACTTTTTGAAAGATAAAAAGTGCATTTTATATACAACTATATAGATCAGATCAAAATGAGGGACAAATGAGGAAGAAAGAGGGACAGAGGGACTTTGTTCCAAATCAGGGACAGTCCCTCGAAATCAGGGACAGTTGGGAGCTATGGGCTACTGTTTGCATCCCTCTCTATAAAAGTCAATGGAAATTTTAAAAGGAACCTAAAGCAGATTGATGCAACCTAAAGGGAGGCCAAATGCAAATCAGGAGGTCAACTGTGGGTCAAAGGCACCTGTCAATGTGTTCTAAATAATCTCAGAAAAATGTCAAACTGATATCAAAAGCCAATGGAATGCACTGGAAAGCAAGCTGTATATACCTATTGGCATGTCCCAAAGTAACAGGCTCTTAGACCATTTTTAAAGTAACCATTTGTGTGTTGTATCATTTTATATAACAGTGGCTAAGTAATGGAAACCCAATGAAATATACTCATCAGAAATTGAGAAACATAACAAGAGCTTATTTATTTTATTTTATTTATTTATGTGCTGCCCACTCATTTTCTTATTTAAGGTTTCAGAAAACAGAGACAGAAATATAAATGTAGGACAATTAATCTCCAAGGCTACATTCACAAGTCAGCATTTTGAATCACAGGCAGATTTGCCATAATTCTGTCCAATTTGAGAGCGCCGATGTGTGAATGACAAATCACGGGACTCACATTTGAGATGCCATTCATTTGAATGGCACCTAAAATCGCAGTGCAGGTCTGCTGAGATTGTCATGCCATATGGTGTGACCAAATCCCCATATTTTTCAATATGTTCAGGTGTTTTAAATAGCCTTGCAGGAGTTAAATGTTATGTGTGAGCTGTAATCTTTTGTTCTATTTGTATGGTCTTATGGCTGCACCATCTTTAATGCATTTTTTTAGGGTGTGCCCCCCCAAAGTCCTTGTTTGTCACGCCATAAATCATGCTGCAATCGCGGCAACCCCCAACGCTGGAAGCATGTTGCCCAAAAGTAGCTCCTGGACTTTTTTTTGGGGATATATGCTCCCCGTGATGCCGGTTTCCGTGATTACGGCAGGATTTATTGAGCGACAATCACGGCAGACCCAGACCTCATTTGTCGGTGTCCTTCAAATGAATGGCATCTAAAATGCGAGTCCCGCAATTTGTCATTCGCACATCGCCGCTTTCAAATCGTGGGAAGAATTGCGCTGAAATGTGAAGTGCTGAAGTGTGAATGCAGCCTAAGGAGGCCATTGGAAGCACACATGTGAAAGTAATGATATTTAAGGGGCTATAACAACAGTGAACTCTAGTGTAATGTGTCTCCAGGCATGACTGTCTGCTGAAGCATGTCTTCAGTCTCCAACTACTCATATAGCATGTTCACAGTCTATGACCATCTCCTGTAGCACCTATGTGGTTTTTACCAATCGCATGTAGAATGTCTGTAGTCTTTGATTGTTTCCTGTTACATCTGAAGTTTTTGACAGCTGTCTGTACCATTATATTGAGGAATCACACATTCAGTTCTGGAGGTTTTACACACTATGCACAGGTTTTGATTTGCTTCCAACTAAATGGATGGAAGGGATACATTTGTTCCTTGATGGCCATTCCTAGTTGCCAAAGTTGACAGAACTCTGCTCCAGGGGTTGGATGAGTGTCTGTCTTAGCAGCTTGGACATGGTAATTATATTGGTACCATAGTGACCATAGTCAATGGCAGCCAGGCACTGTTTCTTTAAGGCATATTTGTTTATAAAACTGTTCAGGGCAATGTCTTTATTTAGTTTCACAATAGTAAAATAAATTGGGCAAAATGTAGATCTGTTTCTTCAAATTTAAAAACGATTTGCTTGATCATGGAAGCAACCACCAATGGGTTCTTCTAAGAGATAGAGCCTAACTATGCAATCCTATCCCCATACACCCCCTAAAGGTTAGGGATGGTGTGAAGTACTCCAGTAAGCCTACTCTCATCCCACCTCCCACTTCTGTTTTTGCTCAAGAACCCATCATTCCAAACACTGGGTCACTTCAGGCCTATTTAGCCTTCATAGCCTAGTCAAACCTGACAGCCTTAAAACCTTACAAAGGCTCAGAATTATTCACAAGCTACCAAACGTTAAAATATTTATGTAGATACCTTCAAGTCAAACTCTTTATACTTACAGCTGTCTCATACCCCATTGGGGAAACCTATGTTCACTTCAAATGTACAGCGAGCACCCTCACTCTCCTGGCCTAATTTCTGAAATCTATTCAATGCTACTAAAATCATGCTTTTGCGACCCTTTCCACATATTAACACATATGGAAATCATAGCTGGGCTACAAACTGGCGGAGGAGGACCGGACACAGACATGGCTTACAATAAAGGTTTGCTCCCAAAATCCTCTAGCAGTGGAACAAATTGTAGAGTGCTTACTCACTGGTACCTAATACTTAGGCAAGCTAGCTAGCTAGCTAGCTTAGTACCAAAGTTTCTTTCCACCTGTTTTGGTAGCTGCTTGGAGGCTGGCACATTCTTCCCTATACTGCATAGATTCTAGAGCAAAGTACACTGAATATTGCATATTATATGCTCAAAAATCTATATGAAACCATATCACATCACATGCTTGATAATGTAGATACTGTAAACACCCCTTTAAATTTCTAAACCATCTGTTCAAAGCCACCAAACAAATGATCACAAAGGCATGGATATCACAATTGCTTAAAACTTTGGAAGTCAAGCCAAGATTATCCCAAATTATGGGCTATGAAAAATGGATGACCACGCTCACTAAAAATGCTATGGCCCTCTATGAAAATTTTTTGGAACCATGGGCTCACTATTTCAGACCTTAGACACCTTCTAACACACTGAGCCAATTTACCCATTCTCCTAGCCGACCAGTTGGAGGTAGAGCCCTCCGCCATCTCCCCTTCAGCCAGTCTTCCTTACTGTGATCCCTCTTATCCATCTCTTTTCCTTTTTCTCTCTGTTCTGACTTTTTACACTTAGCAGTACCTTAGAATTTATCTATGATCTCCGAAGAAACATATCTCATAATGACACAAAACAATGTATTAACTGTAATTCCCATTTTACCTCTATTGTCAACAGCATAATGTCATAATGCAATTGTAACTGCTTTGTAATGCAATCGTATTAGTACTCCAGCACCACTGAATGTCATAAACGTTATCTTTTGCATATTCCACCCAATTTGCTATCGAAATAAAAATATTGAACAAGAAAAATGTCAAGTTTGCTGAATCCTGGATTCTTTTTCCAGTGGGTGTTGCTTAGGGATCAATGGTAATGCACCTAAAATACACATTGCACCTACAAAAGCAACATATTTACAACACAAAAAATGTAAAAAATTTGAAAGGAGCCTACAGCATGATTTTTATTGAATAAAAGATTTAATGCAGTTTTTGCCACAGCTTGTCCTTTTTTTGTTGTTGTTTTTTTTTTTTTTTTGCCAATCTACCTTCATTTTTATACTTTGATGTGATATTGCCACTTTTCCTGTCAAAGGTTTTTAAATATTTTAGTGTGAATATAATATATATAGAATATAGGGAAATTGGGCGAATTATGTCAAACTAAACTTTTTTTGACAACCCATTTAACTAGCCCCCTTAACATAGAAATTTAGAAACACACATATAGCAATGTTTCAAAAAAATGTTAGTACCGAGAGAGATATTCGTCCCTTCCATTCACTTGTATTAACACTGAAAGAAGCTTGTCCATTGTCATCTGTCACCAAGGTTTCATTGATTGAATTGATTAAACTTCTTAGGTAAACCTTAATGCCTGGTATCGGGTTATCACCAGCATCCACCACTTTAACCTGAAAGAGTATTATGCCAGGAAATATGTTTTATCAGTTGTCATAGAAACAGAAGAAAAATGCATTTAATTGGCTTGTTGATGATGCACACTTTGATGCAGATATGCTAACCACGTACTGGGAGAGGCAATTATGATCGCATGTTATCTCCAAAATTGACTACTAGGAAAATCAACTGAGAAAACTCAGTGGAATGGAATGTATTTAGAATGGAATTGTATGTGGAATGGAAGGGTCCCGGATTTGAACCATCTAAAAAATTTTGAAAGCAAAGCCCATGTGCACAGCCCAAAAGAATAACGTACAAAATGGGATGCTTGCGCAAAGAAAGGTGTAGTTGTGGGGTATAGGTTGTGGGGTATAGTGGATCTTAAAAGGGTACGGAATTCTATAGCAAGACACAAACAAGGTAACCATTAGTAGAAGTGTAATTGTCCATGAAACTTCATTGTGTTCCACATCAATGCCACATGAAGATAATGAAGAAAGAGACAAAGACACATAAATGAATGCAGACAATCCAAATGCTGTAAAAGAAGAAACCAGGCCACAAGAGGCTTCAATCAGGAAATCAGCCAGAAGCAACAAATGCATCCCAGCCAAACGTCTGTCCTATGCTGTCATGTAGGATTAAAACCAGAGCCAGATTCATGGGATAAGATACAAAGACTTCCAACTCATGAGAAACAAAATTGGATCACAGCATTTGACAAAAACACTTACAAAAATCAGATTTTTAAAACTGAGATCTGAATTAAGACTAAAATAAGGGGTAGTTGTTGAGTGGGAGTGTTGGAACACAGAATTGTATTTTATGCAACAACTACTGCACATCAGTATTTAGTAGAGATATATTCTTCAACCAGTAGATGACAGTGTTTATATGTTTGTAGCTGCATTTATAGTATGCTCTGTGTCTTTTCCCTGAGTAAAGGTTCCGGTTTCCTGTCTACAGATAAGCAGCAAAGCCCATGTGGACTGTGCACTGTCTGTTCTTTAGGACCATATAAAGAATTTCTAACAAAAACAAATTGATTATTAATAGCCGGCGACAGTAATCGTACGAAATAAAAAAAAAAACAAAAGCACAGACTGGTTGTATTGAAATTGACCGATCGGTTGAGTTCAGTACAAGCGGCCTGCCTACAGATGGATCAAAATTTGTCCGGTTCAGCAGGATTTTGATCCGTCTGTGGCCGGTTTTACTGTTGTTTTCAGACATGTGATTGTTATTTTCAGCTCTCATTGGTTATAACAATTACAAAAACAAATTTTATGGCAAAATAAGATTTACAGAAATGTTATGCAACTCACCAATCCACTGAATGGGATCCCAGATTTATAGTTACTGTCAGCATCAACAAAGGACACCTTACTGATTACATTGGATATAGCAGCCTGACTGACTGTAGATAACTCAATTCCTGGCAGAAGAATTTTTGAAAAGAAATAAGAGATCAGCTTTGGAAAATCATTGGATCCTCCATTATTCTAACCTTAACATCTTTGTCAGGGGTGCCCAAACTTTTAAAGAGCTAGGGCGACAGTGCTTAAGCGACTTGATAACCGGTGGTGTGCCACAATGAGCAGAGCGGGCAAATGACAGATCTGTGGGACAGATCCCCTTCAGTTTATTTTTTAGCAGCTTGTATTGGAGGTAGGCGAATGTAAACGGACACATCACTCCATATAGGTAAATGGAGAGTCCGATAGGGTCCGCCTGAAAAACAGATTTTTTGTGGAAGGGGCCTAAGGCTGCGCTTTCCCACTGATGCACTGCGGTTTACTGTGGGTGCAGGGCAATGCACCTGTGGCTTTCCTGTGTGTTAGCTGCACTTTGCCATAGACATTAGACATGTGCACTGCCGAAAAATGTGTTAGTTTTCGTTTTTTGTTTTACATTTAAATTCATAAATTCGTAAATTTGGAAATTCAAAAATTGGGAATTCATACATTTGGAAATTCAACAATTCGAAATTCAAAAATCTAAAAATCCAGAAATCCAAAAATTCGTAAATTCGAAATTTCGGAATTCATAAATTCTAAAATATACAAAAATTCGAAAATCTGGAAATTTGAAAATTCGGAAATTTGAAAATTCAGAAATTTGAAAATTCGGAAATGTGAAAATCCAAAAATTAGAGAATTTGAAAATATGAAAAAGGAAAAGAAAATTAGAAAATTCTAAATAATAACTAACTAACTAATAATAAATAACTATTAAAGTATAGGTATTGCAATTTCCTTTCAAATTTGGCTGTTAGTGAACGTAATGAATACAAATTTATTAAAAGTTATGAATCATCCAAAATAACAAATGCCGCATCTATACAAATGGAATGGAATGAATAAATAATAATAATAATAAAAATAAATTTGTTACGTTCTATTGGTTTAGACACAACGTTATTTCGGATAATTTGTAACTTGAGATAAATTCGTATTCGCTACGTTCACAAACAGCCAAGTTTGAAAGGAAATTCCAATACCTAGAATTCAATAGTTTAGTAATAGTTAAGTTATTATTAGTTAGTTATCATTTCAGATTTTCAAATTTTCTGATTTTCGTTCTTATTTTCGGATTTTCGTTCTTTTGAATTTTCTGATTTTCACTCTTATTTTCACATTTCCCGAATTTCCAAATTTCCAAGTTTTCTGATTTTTGAATTACGAATTTCCGAATTTTCGAATTTCCGAATTTTCGGATTTTTGGATTTTCGAATATTCTAATTACCAAATACTGAATATTCTGAAAAGTTCTTTAAACGGGTTTTCATTCATTTGTATATTTCCGAATTAACAAATTTGTTGAAATTTGTTAAAAAACTAACTCGGAATAAAATGAATTGCACATGTCTAATAGATGTCTGTTATATCCTGCAGGTTAGGTGCACTTTCAGAAAGTGCACCAAACCCACAGCAGGTAAAAACAGAAGTCTATGGCTCAGTGCAGGTAACCCGCAGGTGCACTGCAGGTGCACTGCACTTGTGAGTCAGTTTGAAAGATGCACCACTCCAGAACAGATATGCCTTTAATAGCAGTCTTCAATTTAGGTGTTGGCGGCTGTTGCTGTCTCAGGTGGAGCGCATTTGGTATCACTCTGCCTGTAACAGCAAGACGGAGCTATACAGGAAGCATGGGCTCCACAGCCACCTGGTTCCTCTACCGCTGGCTCCATTCACAACACTGATGCTCTGGGATGGTGGGTCGGCAACCCATGATCTGGGCTTGCCAACTCACCATCCCAGAGCAAGAGCTTGCGGGTCACATCAGAGGGCTCTCCAGTTGGGCACCCCTGATGTACATTACGTGTTCCATTTATAAGCCAGACAGAATAAAGATGAAAACAGACGTTTACCAGTCCCATCCTCGGTGATAGAGGCTTCCCCTTTCAGTACACGCTCCATGTTGTCGTTTCTCATTTTATAGACTGTAGAATTAACCTCTATGGTATCACATCCCGATCTATCCAGCTGTGAGTGAGAGACAGAGAGGAACACAGTGCTGAAATATTAGTGATCAATTGAAGGACTTTAGGGTTGAAAACATATCTATATAAAGGATCAGTCCACAGAACCAACATTTCATTTTAAAGCAAGGAACAAAAATGCAATAGTTTGTAGACTTCCCCTCTGTAACATCTCTAAAATGCACCCCTTTTTAACAAATGAAACCACCAAGCTCCTCATTTACTCCCTTGTTATCTCTCGCCTTGACTATTGCAACTCCCTTCTCATTGGCCTAACTCTCCATAGGCTATCCCCTCTTCAGTCTATCATGAATGCTGCTGCCAGACTTATCCACCTTACCAACCCCTCAGTGTCTGCCAACCCTCTCCTCTAATCCCTACACTGGCTCCCAATCACCTAGCAAATTAAATTCAAAATACCAACCACACCATTCACAACTCTGCCCCCGGCTACATCACCAACCTTGTCTCCAAATATCACCCAAACCATCCTCTCCGCTCTTCCCAAGACCTCCTACTCTCAGGCTCTCTCATCTCCTCCTCCCATGCTTGTCTCCAGGATTTCTCCAGGGCCTCTCCCATCCTCTGGAATTTGCTACCTCAACCTGTCCGGCTATCCCCTACTCTTGCTACCTTCAGGTGATCCCTTAAAACCCATCGCTTCAGGGAAGCCTATCACGTCTCCAACTAATCTCCTACCACTTCCATTAGCTCATTCCCCACAGCTACAACCTTTTGTACTACCTGCCCCACCCTATTAGATTGTAAGCTCTTCTGAGCAGGGCCCTCTTAATCCTCTTGTATTTTATTGTATTATAACTATATTGTCTCCCTTTTATATTGTAAAGCGCTGCGTAAACTGTTGGCGCTATAAAAATCCTGTATAATAATAATAATAATAATAATAATATATTGCAGGTTACACATCCTTAGATGTCATAGCTGCATAGTTTTTTTTGGGGGGGTCTGCTCTCCTTTATTTTCACTTATTGATCCGGCCAGGAACATACTTCCTGTCTTACAGTGACAATGCCCACTATAGTGTATCTATAAAAGGGGCAGTGTTGTCATCCTAGACTTCTTGCTCTTGATTTGGGCTACAGTGCACCCCTTCTCCTTATCTCACTAATAGGGATACTGTAGGTGTTCTGTAGTCCACGAAGGTGAACTGGCCAGGAATAATTATAGTGCTTGATATTTAAGTGCAGCAGAGTGCAAGGAGCTTACTGGATATCTGCAGGATTAACTTTTTTTTTACACTTATCCAACATACCGTATATAACAAAATACTTTTGAAACAGATTGAAAAGGGGAGGAAATAAGAGAAGTTCATTATTCAAGGCAGCATAGTGGCTAAGTGGTTAGCACTTCGGCTTGGCAGCACTAGGGTGATCAGTTAGAATCCCAACCACAACACGACCTGCCTGAAGTTTGCATATTCTCCCTGGCCCATTTGGGTTTCCTCTGGCTACTTTGGTTTCCTCCCACACTCCAAACACTCCAAAGACATGCTGGTAGGCTAATTGGCTCCTGTCTAAATTGGCCCTAGTATGTATGAATGTGAGATAGTGGCCTTATATTGTAAGCTCCTTCAGGGCAGGGACTGATGTGAATGTACAGTATATATGTAAAAGCATAAATTATGGGTGCTATATAAGTACCTGTAATAATTAGGGTTTACACACACTTTAGGCGTCTTGTGTGCCGTTGAGACTGTGGTGGTGAGATATCTGCAGTTCTCTGTTCTTGGGACAGTTTTTATCAGGAAATCTCACTATCCCTGACAGGTAGTGGGAATATGGGGTTGATGTAATAAAGGAGTAGAGCATGTTCACGTTGCTATGTGAATTTTCACTTAGCGAAATTCACATAGTAAATAACACCCAGCTATATAAAAGGAAAATTTAAAGCATAATTAAAACAAAAATGCTGACAGATAGAATTTTTGACAGAATAACCCCTATGGTGGCTCCTGAAATCCTTTTTAATTTTTTTTTTTTTTGCTGCAGAGGTTTCTTTAAGTATTTTTGCTTGTCCATGATTGGATGATGGAAGTTAACAGAGCTTTATCAGATTCCTTTGCTAAGTGAAAATGCTTAAATTAACCCTTATGAATGAGACTGTACCTGCTGAGACACGAAGGCGGTGGTCAGTTCAGCCCACTAAGGTTCCACCTTAACTAAAATTACATTTTAGGTTGAGAAAGAATTTTGTATATACACTATCTCACAAAAGTGAGCACACCCCTCACATTTCTGTAAATATTTTATTATATCTTTGCACGCAACAACACATGCGGCCTGGCTGGCAGAGCAGATTGTGAAGATCCCCCCGCTTGCTGTCAAAACAGGGAGCTGGAGACGGTGCATCTGTAACATGGTACACTCTGAATGTATATAACATGTTACAAAAGGTGAACTTCTCCTTTAAACTGGCTAAAAACTAGTAGAATTGTGTTACAAATTGTTTAATTTAAGAGCGTTCTTGCAATTTTCTAATCATTAGTGGAGTCAATTTCAATTCAACTGAGGAGAAAATTCGAAGGAGCAGGAAGGAACAAACAGATTTCGAATGCCCCGTACACACGATCAGATTTTCCGACAGGAAATGTTGGATGTGAGCTTGTTGGCGGAAAATCCGACCGTGTGTATGTTCCATCAGACATTTGTTGGCGGACTTTCCGCCAACAAATGTTGGCTAGCATATTCTCAAATTTTCCGCCAACAAATGTGTGTTGTCGGGTTTTCCAATGGTATGTACACAAGGACGAGCTGGAAGCGCTCGGTCTTGTAAAACTAGCGTTCGTAATGGAGATTTCACATCAACTCGCCGTACGTCTTGTACGTCGCTGCATTCATAATTGTTGGCCAACATTTGTGTGACCGTGTGTATGCAAAACAAGTTGGAGCCAACAACCTTAGAACAAAAGTCCACGGTTTTGTTGTTGGAAAGTCTGATCGTGTGTACAAGGCATATCAGTATATGTGGTTTTCATTCGATAAAATCCAGTCAATCCAAAACTGAATGTTAAAAGCAATACAAATGTTGAACTACTTTAAAGACGAAGTTCGTAAAACTGTCAAGAGAATATACTGCGTACTGAGAGTTTTTGTACAAATTCTTGTAAAAAATGTATTTTCAAAGTGAGAATGAGAAAGGGAGGAAAAAAAGATTTTTGTTCAGATAAATTGTTTTCTGCCAAGCTAAGTTTGTACGTTAGATAGAGAAGCCATATGTCTATGACTAGCCTTAGAAAAGTTTATCAGAATGTAAAATTTTGAGATCAACAAAATTTTCCCTATAGCACATTGACACTTTCAAATTATTTATAGTTTATTTGGACTGGGAGTCTCTGTCCTCTTACAAAGATCATATTCTTTACAGATTCTCTTTAAAATTGTAAGGGGGCTCCCCAGTTTGTTCTTTATTGTCCAGTTCAGATTTAGCTGCCATTCTGTGGCACCTACCTTTCCGCTGAATTTAGCACAGATGTTAGTTTTCTTTCCTCGTCTCCACCGATATGAATAATACTGTCGGCACACAGTGGCTGTATAGTTTCCTTGAACTGGCTTCCCATAAGTGTATCTAAAAGATATAACACATTTATACAATGTGTTATTTTTTTACAAAGCATTATTTAGAAAATTTTAAGTCATGTGATTTCTTTCTTCTAGCCACTAAGCAGTATCTGCATTAACCACTTCCGAATTGCCCACCGTCGTTATATGTCGGCTGTTTGAAGATGATTATCATTATTATGGCAGCAGCTAGCTGCCATAACCTCGGTATCCTCTTCTTCAGTGAGCAGTCCGGATTCAGATAAAAGTGGTCTCTGCTCCGGATTCACTTTTATTGGTGGCGGGAGAGAGGGGCCCCCCTCCCACTGTGCTCCGGTGCCCTCCGCCAATTACCGGAGCCGTCGGCAGCAGCGGAGGCGATCGGATGCTTCTTATGGACTGACATGGAGATGAGTGAGGGGAAGATGGCCCCCATCTCTCTCCATATCATTGCAGGGCAGAAGCGACATCAAAACGTCACTTCCGCCTATAGCTCTTAAAGGGGACATTTTTTTTTCATTTTTTTAAATGACAATTTTTTTTTTACTGCATTTCAGTGTAAATATGAGCTCTGAGGTCTTTTTGAAAGTCTCATATTTAAGAGGTCCTGTCATGCTTATTTTCTATTACAAGAGATGTTTACATTCCTTGTAATAGGAATAAAAGTGACACAATTTTTTTTTAAAAAACAGGGTGAAAATAAAAAATAAAAGGTAAAATAAATAATAATAAAAAAAAAATGTAAACACGCCCCATCCTGATGAGCTTGCGTGCAGAAGCCAACGCATATGTGAGTAGTGCCCACATATAAAAACGATGTTTAAACCACACATGTTAGGTATCGCCGCGATCGGTAGAGCGAGAGCAATAATTATAGCCCTAGATCTCCTCTGCAACTTAAAACATACAACCTGTAGAATTTTTTAAACATCGCCTATGGAGATTTTTTAGGGTAAAAGTAAGTCGCCATTCCATGTGCGGCTGCAATTTTGAAGCGTGACATGTTGGGTATCAATTTATTTGGCATAACATTATTTTTCACAATATAAAAAAAAAATGGGCTAACTTTACTGTTGTCTTATTTTTTAATTCAAAAAAGTGTCTTTTTTTTTAAAAGTGTGCTTGTAAGACCGCTGTGCAAATACAGTGTGACAGAAAGTATTGCAATGACCGCCATTTTATTGTCTAGGGTGTTATAAAAAATGTATAATGTTTGGGGGCTCTAAGTAATTTTCTAGCAAAAAAAAATGTTTTTAACTTGTAAACGACAAATCTCAGAAAGAGGCTCGGTCCTTAAGTAGTTAACCAGAATTTGGTGTCTTCTATTGCCTCGTTTCCACTGAGCGGATCGGTTCGGTACGGTACGCTATTTTGGGTGTTTTCATTATGAAAGCGCCCCATACAACCGAACCACTCCATTCAGGGTCCTGCTTCAGATGTGGGGCCATAGAAAATGGAATGGTTCGGTTAGGGCAGAGCTACAATACATTCCACTGATTGGCTGACAGAAAACCCTCTGCTGTGCTATGCTGAGGCATTTTTTCTAAACCCTGTATGGCCCCATGTGGTCCCACTTGCAGTGGAAAAGCTCACCAGAATAGACCGGACCTTTCTAGGCCATTCAAACTGCACCGACCCGAACCGATCCGCTAAGTGGAAACGAGGCATTTGTATCCATTCATCCTTATTGGAGTTCAGACTCACCTTCCACATATGTGAAGTGGGAACTGCTCACTGTTAAACATAACAACCTTGGGGAACTGAAGAGTAACTTCAAACTTTGGAAGAACTGTAGAGGAAGATTTGAGTTGGTGATGACTACTGATAAGTAAACCAATCTGTGCAAATTACGAGTCAAACTGAAACAACAAGCTTTACACTGACATTTGGGGATAATAAGTAATTCAATTGTGACATTTTGGCATTTATATTGAAAACATGGCTAATCATGCCAAAAAACTGTCTTTTATTCAAGGATAGTGATCACATGAAACCATTTATTATCACATAGTTTTTTGGCTCCTTTTAAAATCATAATAATAACAGAAATCACCCAAATGGCACTGATCAAAAGTTTACATACCCTGGAATGTTTGGCCTTGGTACAGACACAGAAAGTGGCACACAAGGGTTAAAATGGCAATTAAAGCTTAATTTCTCACATCTGTGACTTTTTAAATCACTTTTAGTGTCTGTGTATAAATAGTCAATGAGTTTGTTAGCTCTGGACACATGGATGCACTAAGCAGGCTAGACACTGAGCTATGAAGAGGTAGAAAAAACAGTCAAAAGACCTGCGTAACAAAGTAATGGAACTTTACAAAGATTGAAAAGGATATAAAAAGATATCCAAAGCCTTGAATATGCCAGTCAGTACTGTTCAATCCCTTATTACGAAGTGGAAAATTCAGGGCTATTTTAAAACCAAGCCAAGGTCAGGTAGACCAAAAAAGATTGCAGCCACAACTGGCGGAAGAATTACCCAGGATACAAAGAAAAACACACAGGAAACCTCAAGAGAAATACAGGCTGCTCTCCAAAAAGACGGTGTTGTTGTTTTTAAGGAGCACAATTCAACGATACTTGAACAAAAAGGAGCTGCATGGTTGAGCTACCAGAAGGAAGCCTTTACTGCGCCAATGCCACAAAAAAGCCCAATGAGGCATGTCAAGGCGTTGTTGGGCATATTGTAACCAGGCTTTTTTGTGGAACTTGTGCAGTAAAGGCTTCTTTCTGGCAACTTGACCATGCAACTTTTTTTGTTCAAGTATCATCGTATTGTGCTCCTTAAAAACAACCACATCATCTTTTTTCAGAGCAGCCTGTATTATCCTAAGGTTCCCTGTGGGTTTTTCTTTGTAGCCCGAACAATTCCTGTGGCAGTTGTGGCTGAAATCTTTCTTGATCTACCTTACCTTGGCTTGATATCAAGAGATCCCCAAATTTTCCACTTCTTAAATGAATGAACAGTACTGACTGGCATATTCAAGGCTTTGTATATCTTTTTTATATCCTTTTCCATCTTTGTAACGTTTCATTACCTTGTTACGCAGGTCTTTTGACTGTTCTTTTCTGCTCACCATGGCTTAGTATCTAGCCTGCTTAGTCCATCCATGTGAGAGCTAACAAACTCACTGACTATTTATTATGGTTGCACCAATACCACTTTTTTAAGACCGAGTACAAGTACCGATACTTTTTTTCAAATACTCGGCAATACAAGTACCAATACTTTTTTAATGTCAAGTGACAGTTTTCAAAGCACAATACAGACTAATGATATCTTTTTTATAACTTTGAAGAACTGTAACTGTCAGTGGCACTGATGAGGAGGCCCTAATATGCAGCAGCGCTGATGAGCACTGAGAGGTGGCACTGACTGATGGGCACTGATTTGCAGCACTAATGGCTGGCACTGATATGCAGGACTGATAGGTGGCACTGACTGATGGGCACTGATTTGCGGCACTGATGGCTGGCACTTATGGGCACTGATAGGTGGTACCGATATGTGGCACTGAATGATTGGGCAATGATAGGTGGAACTGTTTGGTAGGCAGTGGCACTGAAAATAATGCAGCACTAAAATAAAATTGATAAAAGAGTGAGCTGTACACTGCAACGCCCATCTTGATACACCCTGAACTCGGCCTTAGTAAGCCTAGTCAGAATGCAGCAGCAAACATAGTTACATAGTTACATAGTAGGTGAGGTTGAAAAAAGACACAAGTCCATCAAGTCCAACCTATGTGTGTGATTATGTGTCAGTATTACATTACATATCCCTGTATATTGCGGTCATTCAGGTGATTATCTAATAGTTTCTTGAAGCTATCAATGCTCCCCGCTGAGACCACCGCCTGTGGAAGGGAATTCCACATCCTTGCCGCTCTTACAGTAAAGAACCCTCTACGTAGTTTAAGGTTAAACCTCTTTTCCTCTAATTGCAATGAGTGGCCACGAGTCTTATTAAACTCTCTTCTGCGAAAAAGTTTTATCCCTATTGTGGGGTCACCAGTACAGTATTTGTAAATTGAAATCATATCCCCTCTCAAGCGTCTCTTCTCCAGAGAGAATAAGTTCAGTGCTCGCAACCTTTCCTCATAACTAAGATCCTCCAGACCCTTTATTAGCTTTGTTGCCCTTCTTTGTACTCGCTCCATTTCCAGTACGTCCCTCCTGAGGACTGGTGCCCAGAACTGGACAGCATACTCCAGGTGCGGGCGGACCAGAGTCTTGTAGAGCGGGAGAATTATCGTTTTATCTCTGCAGTTGATCCCCCTTTTAATGCATGCCAATATTCTGTTTGCTTTATTAGCAGCAGCTTGGCATTGCATGCCGTTGCTGAGCCTATCATCCACTAGGACCCCCAAGTCCTTTTCCATCCTAGATTCCCCCAGAGGTTCTCCCCCCAGTGTATAGATTGCATTCATATTTTTGACACCCAAATGCATTATTTTACATTTTTCTACATTGAACCTCATTTGCCATGTAGTCGCCCACCCCATTAATTTGTTCAGGTCTTTTTGCAAGATTTCCACATCCTGCAGAGAAGTTATTGCCCTGCTTAGCTTAGTATCGTCTGCAAATACAGAGATGGAACTGTTTATCCCATCCTCCAGGTCATTTATGAACAAATTAAATAGGATTGGTCCCAGCACAGAACCCTGGGGGACCCCACTACCCACCCCTGACCATTCTGAGTACTCCCCATTTATCACCACCCTCTGAACACGCCCTTGTAGCCAGTTTTCAATCCATGTACTCACCCTATGGTCCATGCCAACGCACCTTATTTTGTACAGTAAACGTTTATGGGGAACTGTGTCAAATGCTTTTGCAAAATCCAGATACACCACGTCTACGGGCCTTCCTTTATCTAGATGGCAACTCACCTCCTCATAGAAGGTTAATAGATTGGTTTGGCAAGAACGATTTTTCATGAATCCATGCTGATTACTGCTAATGATATCATTCTTATTACTAAAATCTTGTATATAGTCCCTTATCATCCCCTCCAAGAGTTTACATACTATTGATGTTAGGCTAACTGGTCTGTAATTCCCAGGGATGTTTTTTGGGCCCTTTTTAAATATTGGTGCTACATTGGCTTTTCTCCAATCAGCTGGCACCATTCCAGTCAATAGACTGTCTGTAAAAATTAGGAACAACGGTCTGGCAATCACCTGACTGAGTTCCCTAAGTACCCTCGGATGCAAGCCATCTGGTCCCGGTGATTTATTAATGTTAAGTTTCTCAAGTCTAATTTTAATTCCGTCCTCTGTTAACCATGTAGGTGCTTCCTGTGTTGTGTCATGAGGATAAACACTGCAGTTTTGGTTACTGAAGCCCCCCGATTCACTCGTGAATACTGAGGAGAAGAATAAATTCAATACCTCTGCCATCTCCCCATCCTTTGTAACCAGATGTCCTTCCTCATTCTTTATGGGGCCAATATGGTCTGTCCTCCCTTTTTTACTGTTTACATACTTAAAGAATTTCTTGGGATTTTTTTTGCTCTCCTCCGCTATGTGTCTTTCATGTTCTATCTTAGCCATCCTAATTGCACCCTTACATTTCTTATTGCATTCTTTATAAATTCTGAATGGTGTGGATGATCCCTCAACCTTGTATTTTTTGAAGGCCTTCTCCTTTGCTTTTATATGCATTTTTACATTGGAGTTAAGCCATCCAGGATGTTTGTTCGCTCTTTTAAATTTATTACCCAATGGGATACATTGGCTAATGCCCTTATTTAATATGCTCTTAAAGCAAACCCATCTCTCCTCTGTATTCTTTGTTCCTAATATTTTATCCCAATTTATGCCTTTTAGCAAGGTTTGTAGTTTAGGGAAGTTGGCTCTTTTGAAATTCAGTGTCTTTGTGTTCCCTTCATGTCTCCTATTTGTGTGATTTATATTGAAACTAATTGACCTGTGATCGCTGTTACCTAAATTGCCCCGTATTTCCACATCTGTTATCAGGTCTGTATTGTTGGTAATCAGTAGATCTAGTAATGTTTTATTTCTAGTTGGTGCGTCTACCATCTGACCCATAAAATTGTCCTGCAAGACATTAAGGAACTGGCGAGCCTTAAATGAATGCGCGGTTCCCTCCGCCCAGTCTATGTCTGGATAATTAAAATCCCCCATTATGATAACACTTCCCATCCTTGCTGCTAATCCAATTTGTGATAGGAGATCCGTCTCCACTTCCTCCCTCAGGTTAGGGGGCCTATAGCATACTCCCAGTATTATTTTCCCCTTAGCTTCATCCCTTTGGAGCTCTACCCATAAAGATTCCACCTCCTCCCTAGCCCTCTCAGTGATGTCATCTCTCACATTCACTTGTACATTATTCTTGATATATAGGCATACCCCTCCCCCTTTTTTACCCTCTCTATCCTTGCGGTATAGGGTATACCCTTGAATGTTTGCCAGCCAATCATGAGAGCTGTTGAACCAGGTCTCTGAAATTCCCACAAAATCCAAATCCTCCTTGTACAACAGTATCTCTAGTTCACCCATCTTGTCCGCCAGGCTCCTGGCATTGGTGAACATGCCACATAGTTTAGACCGGTCGCATATTGTCCTCGTATTGGGTGTTTCAAGATTGCAACTTGGACTTGCTACTATACTCACCTTGTGTTTTTGTGCTTTGGTTAACCTACCACTAATGCCCCCAATACTACCCTCTGGAATATCTTCCGCGCTGGCTATCACTGTCTCTGGACCCTCCCCCCCATCGCCTAGTTTAAAAACCCCTCTAACTTTTTGGCCATCTTCATTCCCAGCAGATCTGCACCCTCCTCATTTAGGTGCAGTCCGTCCCTTCTATAGTACCGGTTACCGACTGAGAAGTCGGCCCAGTCCTCCAGGAACCCAAACCCCTCCTTACTACACCAGCTCTTCAGCCACTTGTTTACTTCCCTAATCTCCCTCTGCCTCTCTGGTGTGGCTCGATGTACCGGTAGTATTCCTGAGAACACTACCTTGGAGGTCCTTTTCCTCAATTTAGCTCCTAAGTCCCTAAAATCGTTCTTTAGGACACTCCATCTGCCTCTGACTTTGTCATTGGTGCCAACGTGCACCATGACAGCCGGGTCTTCCCCAGCCCCTGCCAGTAATCTGTCCACAAGATCCGTGATGTGCCGAACCCGAGCGCCCGGTAGACAACATACTGTTCGGCGCTTCAGGTCTTGGTTACAGATTGCCCTCTCTGTCCTTCTAAGAATTGAGTCCCCTACCACCAGAATCTGTCTTTCCTTTCCCTTTGCTGCCCCCCCACTCTCACTGGAGGAGTTCTTCCCCTGGCAGCTAGGAGAGTCCCTCAACTCCAGCAGTGCTGGTCCCTGACTGGTTACACCAATGTCACTCAATGGAGCGTACTTATTGGGATGCTCCAGTCCTGGATCGGCCTCCCTGGCACTTCCCCCTCTACCCCTCCTGACTGTCACCCATCTACTCTTTGCTAGTGCCTGCACCTCTTTGTCTCCACCCGCCTCTGTGCTGGCCCCTGCCGGCACCTGCCGTGTACGTTCCTGGCTCACCTTTAGTATGGAGGGACTTCTCAGTGCTGACAGTTGCTTCCCCAGATTCAGAACCTGGGCTTCCAGGGAAACAATGTGCTTACATTTTGCACAGCAGTATTCGCCCTCGATCGGATGATCAAGGAACGCATACATGCGGCAAGATGTACAAAGAGTCGCCTCTCCACACCCGCCGGGCATCGTACCTATTAAATTTAGTGAGGATTTGGGGATTTTACCCTGTCCAAATTACCTAACAACTAGCTTCCTGGCACTAATACTCAAGACAATACACAGGTACACAATACACAAGTACTAACGATCCACACACACTACTCAGACAACACTCAGATACTCACACTACACAGGTACTATGACCCCTGTTATAACCTCCTGTTTTAAACTCTTGTTTATAACTCCCACTTAAAAAAGCTCCACTTACACCAAGCTCCACAGCTTCAAACTGAGCACACTCAACTGAGTCCTACAACAAGTTAAATAGTCACCTGGGAGCAATTAACCACACCCTTAATTGATAGACTGATGAAACAAAAGAAAAAAAAAAAAAAAAAAAGAAAAGCTATTTAAAAAGTGACAGCAAAAGGCAAGATAAAAACTAAAAGGAAAAGTCCCCAAAATGCAACCCAGCAAACACCAACAGACAGCAGCAATACACACACCAACAGACAGCAGCAATACACACACCAACAGACAGCAGCAATACACACACCAACAGACAGCAGCAATACACACACCAACAGACAGCAGCAATACACACACCAACAGACAGCAGCAATACACACACCAACAGACAGCAGCAATACACACACCAACAGACAGCAGCAATACACACACCAGCAGACAGCAGCAATACACACACCAGCAGACAGCAGCAATACACACACCAACAGACAGCAAGTATAGTATATAGTATATGGGCTGGATGTAACAAGATGTCTGCTCCTGCCTTCTAACTGCAGGCTACTGAGGCCGAGTGCAGGGGCCGAGTGCAGGGTGTACCAAGATAGGCATTGCAGTGTACATCCTCTGTTGGAGACTTGGGCCGTCACTTCCGTTAATGATTCTGATGGCCTGGGTCACCGATGCTGATGGATGGCTGCGGCTGCAACCCACACCCCTGCCTCATAAGCTTACCTTCCTCCACTGCAGCCTGCAAGGACTCTCACTGTGTCAGGACCTGCGCTCTGCCTTCTCCCACCAACTCCACCCACCCACTGACTTCCGGGATGCAGGTATCGGTTGAAGCATCGGGAGCATTTGCTCGAGTACAAGTACTTGGGCAAATACTCTGAATTGGCACCGATACCGATAATAGTATCGGTTAGACAAGTGCATTCGTTTTTGTCCGAATGCATTTTCGTTCCGAATTTCAGGTATTTTTGTTATCGTTTTAACAAATGATAATGAAAGAACAGAATACGAAAATCGAAAGATCCGACATAAACAAATGCTTTATTTTAGTTTTCGTTGTGACAACAGTTCGATATAGATAGGAGATTCGACATGACGCTGACAATAAAAATCTGTGTCTATCAAACCCGTGGTCGAATGTGCCTAACCTTAGCTCTATTAGTCCAAGATTATTCTACATAGAGAGAAAAGATTCAACATAGAGAGAAAAGATTTGACATAGAGAGAAAAGATTTGACATAGAGATAAAAGATCGTTGCTGGAATTGGGTGGGGGAAGTAAAATAAAAATGATGATGATGATGAATGTTATTGGCTGATTGTAACCAAAGAGGAGGGACAGTAAAATAGCTAGAACTAAGTACACACGTACAGCCAACTTATTTTCACTTATGATTTGCTAACAGAGAGAGACACACACACTGAATCATTTCAGAAGACAGTCAATCCTAGCTGGTCCGTTTGTCAGAGAACCTGAATTATTTAGCAATTAAGCATAAGCACAGCAGCAGAACAATAGTGAAGCAAGCTACAGTTCAACTTAACTTTTTCATAATAATCTGCTGCTATCGTGTTAGTGTTGTGAACTTGATAGTGATACTGGTGTTGCTAGTTTTGTGACAGCCTCAGAGACTGCCCGTGTTGTGGGGGGGGTTTATTATTATAGATTATATATTATAATGCCATAATATATGACACAACGTTGGATGCCGCGCCCGCCATTGCACTTGGAGATTGAGAAATGAATGTGGAAGTTGGCTGACTGTTGGGTAGAGTAGACCATTCAACATGAACGACAAAGATTCAACAAAGCAACGAAAAACATACAAACGTTGAATCTTTGGCTTATGGTGTCTGTCGAAAGTTCTAAGAAGATTCGACAGAGCAGCTAAACTGTACGACGCCGCAATCATACATTTCCGGTCAAATGCATCCGCGCATAGGCTATAGAAAAATTCTAATGTTGGTTGACTAGTAAAATAATTAATAAATATAATTATTCTTAGTCATACAACATTAGAATTCTACTACAGCTAGCTTGTAGGCTGAAAATTTGACCGGAAATGTACGATTGCGGCGTCGTACAGTTTAGCTGCTCCGTCGAATCTTCTTTGAACATTCAACAGACACCATAAGCCCTCAATGACAGATTCAACCTTAATTAATTTGCAATTTTTAATGAAAAATGAAATGAATAAAAACGAATTTCGGGAGTAACTAAATAAATTTAAATTCCGAAACGAAATATTTCAGTGTGTCTAGTATCGGTATCGGTGCAACCCTACTATTTATACACAGAAATTAATTACGATTTAAAAAGCCACAAATGTGGGAAATTAACTTTTAATAGCCATTTTAACCTGTTTGTGCCACCTTCTGTTTCTGTACCAAGGCCAAACATTCTAGGGTATGTAAACTTTTTTTCAGGGCCATTAGGGTGATTTCTGTTATCATTATGATTTTAAAAGGAGTCAAAAAACTATGTGATGATAAATAGCTTCATGTGATCATTATCCTTGAACAAGACAGTTTTTTGGCAAGATTAGTTATATTTTCAATATAAATGCCAACATTTCACAATTTCTGCCAGGGTATGCAAACTTTTGAGCACAAATGTACCTACTCTTCTATACAATATAAATATATTTTATTTGTTTTGGAAGTCCCTTGTTTTTTTATACCATGACACATTTTTCTGGCTTACGTTGGACGTTCCTCAGTTCCTTCATAATTAAATATTTTATGTTTGTGTTGGAGGTCCCTCATTTCTTTATGAAATAAATATTTTTTGCTTGTGTTGGAGGTCCCCTATTTGATTATGGCATAAATATTTCTTGCTTTGGAAGGGAATGAGGAAGAAACATTACTTCCTAAAGAAACAAGGGACTTTCAACACAAAAATTTCATTATGACATGAATGAAGCTTGAGTTGGAAATCCCTGATTTCTTTAGGACATAAATATTCCTCGCTTGAGTTGGAAGTCCCTCAATTCTGTAGGACATAAATATTTCTTGCTTTCATTCCCAGAAGTCCCAGATTTCTTTATGACAAAAATATGTCACATTGACACATGGCTGGGTGGCATATGCTGGAGTTCTTTCAATAAAGTGGCTTTAATTAATTCCTCTCTACACTTCAGCGATTACACGAAAGGAAAATCTACAGCAAACAGACTTCAGGTGAACTTGTTTCCCCATTTAGATTTCCCTCCTCTCTATAACATGTGCTCTCTACTTCCCCTTCTCACAGTTGTGTCCTCTCCTCTTCTCCTCTCTTCTCCACCCTACAGCCTGAATATATCACCCTCACTTCTGACTTCTTATTGCTGCACTCATCACCTCTTCCTAATTCTAAACCCACATGCTAATAAGACCTCCAGGGTACTGAGGCATGTCCCTTCATACAACTCCCATATTACCTCCCTAACCCTTTTTCTTCTCCTAACTTTCGGAGATATATCACCAAACCCTGGGCCTCCATCATTTAACTGGTGCTGAGGATTTTGGTGGGCCTTTGTATGGAAACAAAATGAAAATGCAAACATTTTTTGCTAAAACAAATTAAATATACTCTCACCAGTAATATCAGCCATGCAGCCTCTGAGCAGCAGCAACACCACCAATACCACCTGCTATGCGGTCTCTCACTAACAGCAACATAGGGTGACCACATTTCCAAACTGCCATTCAGGGATATTCCCCCTTTCCCAAAAAAGATGATAGGGGATTTAGTCTCGGGGTTGATGGGGAAATAGGTGGCAGGGGTGATTATCGGGGAAATGGCTGGTGTTAGCACTTAAAATCATCCTGACACTATGCTTGATATGGCGTCAGGATGATCAAATTCCATTATTTCTATTACTATATTGTAATATATAGTGAAATAGTTCAACTCACCATGATGCAGAATCAGTGGGAACCTGAGCTTGTCACCAGATGCAGCATGTCACTTGCCACCATCGCCTGCCGCCAGATGCAGCATGCCAGATACCACCCATAGCCTGCCATCAGATGCAGTGTGCCACTTGCCACAAGCAGCATGCCACCAGATATGGTGTGCCACTTGCCACCAGATACAGTGTGCCACTTTCCACCAGCAGCATGCCACCAGTTACAGTGTGCCACTTGCCACCAGCAGCCTGCCACCAGATACAGTGTGCCACTTGCCACCAGCAGCCTGCCACCAGATACAGTGTGCCACATGCCACCAGCAGCCTGCCACCAGATACAGTGTGCCACTTGCCACCAGCAGCATGCCACCAGATACAGTGTGCCACCAGCAGCATGCCACCAGATATGGTGTGCCACTTGCCACCAGATACAGTGTGCCACTTGCCACCAGCAGCCTGCCACCAGATACAGTGTGCCACTTGCCACCAGCAGCCTGCCACCAGATACAGTGTGCCACTTTCCACAAACAGCATGCCACCAGATACAGTGTGCCACTTGCCACAAGCAGCATGCCACCAGATACAGTGTGCCACTTGCCACCAGCAGCCTGCCACCAGATACAGTCAGCAGCTTGCCATCAGATACATTGTGCCACTTGCCACAAGCAGCATGCCACCAGATACGGTGTGCCACTTGTCACCAGATACAGTGTGCCACTTGCCACCAGCAGCCTGCCACCAGATACGGTGTGCTACTTGCCACCCACAGCCTGCCACCAGACACAGTGTGCCACTTGCCAACTGCAGCCAGCCACCAGATACAGTGTGCCACTTGCCACAAGCAGCATGCCACCAGATACGGTGTGCCACTTGTCACCAGATACAGTGTGCCACTTGCCACCAGCAGCCTGCCACCAGATACGGTGTGCTACTTGCCACCCACAGCCTGCCACCAGACACAGTGTGCCACTTGCCACAAGCAGCATGCCACCAGATATGGTGTGCCACTTGCCACCAGATACAGCGTGCCACTTGCCACCAGCAGACTGCCACCAGATATGGTGTGCCACTTGCCAACAGAAGCATGCCACCAGATACAGTGTGCCACTTGCCACAAGCAGCATGCCACCAGATACAGTGTGCCACTTGCCACCAGCAGCCTGTCACCAGATACAGTGTGCCACTTGCCACCAGCAGCCTGCCACCAGATACATTGTGCCACTTGCCACAAGCAGCATGCCACCAGATACGGTGTGCCACTTGTCACCAGATACAGTGTGCCACTTGCCACCAGCAGCCTGCCACCA
The DNA here is from genome assembly GCF_042186555.1 of Aquarana catesbeiana. Taxonomy (NCBI): domain Eukaryota; kingdom Metazoa; phylum Chordata; class Amphibia; order Anura; family Ranidae; genus Aquarana; species Aquarana catesbeiana. Next base: position 25,998,699 of record NC_133331.1, on the reverse strand, counting down.
GATACGGTGTGCTACTTGCCACCCACAGCCTGCCACCAGACACAGTGTGCCACTTGCCACAAGCAGCATGCCACCAGATATGGTGTGCCACTTGCCACCAGATACAGCGTGCCACTTGCCACCAGCAGACTGCCACCAGATATGGTGTGCCACTTGCCAACAGAAGCCTGCCACCAGATACAGTGTGCCACTTGCCACAAGCAGCATGCCACCAGATACAGTGTGCCACTTGCCACCAGCAGCCTGTCACCAGATACAGTGTGCCACTTGCCACCAGCAGCCTGCCACCAGATACAGTGTGCCACTTGCCAACAGCAGCCTGCCACCAGATACAGTGTGCCACTTGCCACAAGCAGAATGCCACCAGATACAGTGTGCCACTTGCTACCAGATACAGTGTGCCACTTGCCACCAGCAGCCTGCCACCAGATATGGTGTGCTACTTGCCACCCACAGCCTGCCTCCAGACACAGTGTGCCACTTGCCAACAGCAGCCTGCCACCAGATACGGTGTGCCACTTGCCACAAGCAGCATGCCACCAGATACGATGTGCCACTTGCCACCAGATACAGTGTGCCACTTGCCACCAGCAGTCTGCCATTAGATACATTGAGCTATTGCCACCCACAGCCTGCCACCAGATACAGTGTGCCACTTGCCCCCAGGAGCATGCCACCAGATACAGTGTGCCACTTGCCACCAGCAGCATGCCACCAGATACAGTGTGCCACTTGCCACCAGATACAGTGTGCCACTTGCCACCAGCAGCCTTCCACCAGATACAGTCAGAAGCTTGCCATCAGATACAGTGTGCCACTTGCCACAAGCAGCATGCCACCAGATACGGTGTGCCACTTGCCACCAGATACAGTGTGCCACTTGCCACCAGCAGCCTGCCACCAGATACGGTGTGCTACTTGCCACCCACAGCCTGCCACCAGACACAGTGTGCCACTTGCCAACAGCAGCCTGCCACCAGATACAGTGTGCCACTTGCCACAAGCAGCATGCCACCAGATATGGTGTGCCACTTGCCACCAGATACAGCGTGCCACTTGCCACCAGCAGACTGCCACCAGATATGGTGTGCCACTTGCCAACAGAAGCATGCCACCAGATACAGTGTGCCACTTGCCACAAGCAGCATGCCACCATATACAGTGTGCCACTTGCCACCAGCAGCCTGTCACCAGATACAGTGTGCCACTTGCCACCAGCAGCCTGCCACCAGATACAGTGTGCCACTTGCCAACAGCAGCCTGCCACCAGATACAGTGTGCCACTTGCCACAAGCAGAATGCCACCAGATACAGTGTGTCACTTGCTACCAGATACAGTGTGCCACTTGCCACCAGCAGCCTGCCACCAGATACGGTGTGCTACTTGCCACCCACAGCCTGCCACCAGACACAGTGTGCCACTTGCCACAAGCAGCATGCCACCAGATATGGTGTGCCACTTGCCACCAGATACAGCATGCCACTTGCCACCAGCAGACTGCCACCAGATATGGTGTGCCACTTGCCAACAGAAGCCTGCCACCAGATACAGTGTGCCACTTGCCACAAGCAGCATGCCACCAGATACGGTGTGCCACTTGCCACCAGATACAGTGTGCTACTTGCCACCCACAGCCTGCCTCCAGACACAGTGTGCCACTTGCCAACAGCAGCCTGCCACCAGATACGGTGTGCCACTTGCCACAAGCAGCATGCCACCAGATACGGTGTGCCACTTGCCACCAGATACAGTGTGCCACTTGCCACCAGCAGCCTGCCATTAGATACATTGAGCTATTGCCACCCACAGCCTGCCACCAGATACAGTGTGCCACTTGCCACCAGGAGTATGCCACCAGATACAGTGTGCCACTTGCCACCAGCAGCATGCCACCAGATACAGTGTGCCACTTGCCACCAGATACAGTGTGCCACTTGCCACCAGCAGCCTGCCACCAGATACAGTGTGCCACTTGCCACCAGCAGCATGCCACCAGATACAGTGTGCCACTTGCCACCAGGTACAGTGTGCCACTTGCCACCAGCAGCATGCACACCAGATACGGTGTGCCACTTGCCACAAGATACAGTGTGCCACTTGCCACAAGCAGAATGCCACCAGATACAGTGTGCCACTTGCTACCAGATACAGTGTGCCACTTGCCACCAGCAGCCTGCCACCAGATATGGTGTGCTACTTGCCACCCACAGCCTGCCTCCAGACACAGTGTGCCACTTGCCAACAGCAGCCTGCCACCAGATACGGTGTGCCACTTGCCACAAGCAGCATGCCACCAGATACGATGTGCCACTTGCCACCAGATACAGTGTGCCACTTGCCACCAGCAGTCTGCCATTAGATACATTGAGCTATTGCCACCCACAGCCTGCCACCAGATACAGTGTGCCACTTGCCCCCAGGAGCATGCCACCAGATACAGTGTGCCACTTGCCACCAGCAGCATGCCACCAGATACAGTGTGCCACTTGCCACCAGATACAGTGTGCCACTTGCCACCAGCAGCCTTCCACCAGATACAGTCAGCAGCTTGCCATCAGATACAGTGTGCCACTTGCCACAAGCAGCATGCCACCAGATACGGTGTGCCACTTGCCACCAGATACAGTGTGCCACTTGCCACCAGCAGCCTGCCACCAGATACGGTGTGCTACTTGCCACCCACAGCCTGCCACCAGACACAGTGTGCCACTTGCCAACAGCAGCCTGCCACCAGATACAGTGTGCCACTTGCCACAAGCAGCATGCCACCAGATATGGTGTGCCACTTGCCACCAGATACAGCGTGCCACTTGCCACCAGCAGACTGCCACCAGATATGGTGTGCCACTTGCCAACAGAAGCATGCCACCAGATACAGTGTGCCACTTGCCACAAGCAGCATGCCACCATATACAGTGTGCCACTTGCCACCAGCAGCCTGTCACCAGATACAGTGTGCCACTTGCCACCAGCAGCCTGCCACCAGATACAGTGTGCCACTTGCCAACAGCAGCCTGCCACCAGATACAGTGTGCCACTTGCCACAAGCAGAATGCCACCAGATACAGTGTGTCACTTGCTACCAGATACAGTGTGTCACTTGCCACCAGCAGCCTGCCACCAGATACGGTGTGCTACTTGCCACCCACAGCCTGCCACCAGACACAGTGTGCCACTTGCCACAAGCAGCATGCCACCAGATATGGTGTGCCACTTGCCACCAGATACAGCATGCCACTTGCCACCAGCAGACTGCCACCAGATATGGTGTGCCACTTGCCAACAGAAGCCTGCCACCAGATACAGTGTGCCACTTGCCACAAGCAGCATGCCACCAGATACGGTGTGCCACTTGCCACCAGATACAGTGTGCTACTTGCCACCCACAGCCTGCCTCCAGACACAGTGTGCCACTTGCCAACAGCAGCCTGCCACCAGATACGGTGTGCCACTTGCCACAAGCAGCATGCCACCAGATACGGTGTGCCACTTGCCACCAGATACAGTGTGCCACTTGCCACCAGCAGCCTGCCATTAGATACATTGAGCTATTGCCACCCACAGCCTGCCACCAGATACAGTGTGCCACTTGCCACCAGGAGTATGCCACCAGATACAGTGTGCCACTTGCCACCAGCAGCATGCCACCAGATACAGTGTGCCACTTGCCACCAGATACAGTGTGCCACTTGCCACCAGCAGCCTGCCACCAGATACAGTGTGCCACTTGCCACCAGCAGCATGCCACCAGATACAGTGTGCCACTTGCCACCAGGTACAGTGTGCCACTTGCCACCAGCAGCATGCACACCAGATACGGTGTGCCACTTGCCACAAGATACAGTGTGCCACTTGCCACCAGCAGCCTGCCACCAGATACAGTGTGCCACTTGCCACAAGCAGAATGCCACCAGATACAGTGTGTCACTTGCTACCAGATACAGTGTGCCACTTGCCACCAGCAGCCTGCCACCAGATACGGTGTGCTACTTGCCACCCACAGCCTGCCACCAGACACAATGTGCCACTTGCCACAAGCAGCATGCCACCAGATATGGTGTGCCACTTGCCACCAGATACAGCATGCCACTTGCCACCAGCAGACTGCCACCAGATATGGTGTGCCACTTGCCAACAGAAGCCTGCCACCAGATACAGTGTGCCACTTGCCACAAGCAGCATGCCACCAGATACGGTGTGCCACTTGCCACCAGATACAGTGTGCTACTTGCCACCCACAGCCTGCCTCCAGACACAGTGTGCCACTTGCCAACAGCAGCCTGCCACCAGATACGGTGTGCCACTTGCCACAAGCAGCATGCCACCAGATACGGTGTGCCACTTGCCACCAGATACAGTGTGCCACTTGCCACCAGCAGCCTGCCATTAGATACATTGAGCTATTGCCACCCACAGCCTGCCACCAGATACAGTGTGCCACTTGCCACCAGGAGTATGCCACCAGATACAGTGTGCCACTTGCCACCAGCAGCATGCCACCAGATACAGTGTGCCACTTGCCACCAGATACAGTGTGCCACTTGCCACCAGCAGCCTGTCACCAGATACAGTGTGCCACTTGCCACCAGCAGCCTTCCACCAGATACAGTGTGCTACTTGCCACCAGCAGCCTGCTACCAGATACAGTGTGCCACTTGCCATCAGCAGCATGCCACCAGATACGGTGTGCCACTTGCCACCTGCCACCAGCAGCATGCAACCAGATACAGTGTGCCACTTGCCACCAGCTGCATGCCACCAGATACGGTGTGCCACTTGCCACCAGATACAGTGTGCCACTTGCCACAAGCAGCCTGCCACTGCCTTCATGGCCTTCTCTGGACTCACGGGGAGGGGGGATGCTCGGTGTAATCCTGGACACTAAACTATCCTTTCAGTCCCACATCCAATCACTGTCCAAAGCCTGCCACTTCAATCTCTGCACAATCTCCAAAATATGCCCCTTCCTAACCAATGACACCACAAAGCTTCTAAATCACTCTCTTGTTATCTCTTGACTACTGCAACTCCCTCCTCATTCAATTACCTTTACATAGGCTTTTACCCCTTCAATCCATCATGAATGCTGCTGCCAGACTCTTTCACCTTACCAACCTTTCAGTGTCTGCTACCCCCCAATCCTTTCATTGGCTTCCGCTCACCCAACAAATACAATTAAAATTACTAACAATAACTTAAAAGCCATCTACAACTCTGCCCAGCTAAATCACTAACTCAGCCTCAAAATAATAACAAAACCACTCTCTTCATTCCTTTTAAGACCTCCTGCTCTCTAGCTCCCTTGTTATCTCCTCCAATGCTTGCCTCCAGGACTTCTCCCGAGCCTCTCCCATGGAACTTCCTACCCCAAGCTGCAAGAATATCTCCTACTCTGTCCACTTTTAGATGATCCCTGAAAATCCTTTTCTTCAGAGAAGCCTATCCCGCTTCCACCTAACAACTGTATTTTCACTTTCTCCATTAGCTCACCCCCACAGTTAATACCTTTTGTATCACTTGACCATCCCGTTTACATTTTAAGCTCTAACGAGCAGGGTCCTCTGATTCCTCCTGTATTAAATTGTATTGTAACTGTACTGTCTGCTCTCATGTTGTAAAGTGATGCACAAATTCTTGATGCTGTATAAATCTTACATAATAATAATAAAAATAATAATTATTTTTTTCTTGCGTTGGAAGTCCCACATTTCTCTATGGCATAAATATTTCTGGCTTGCATTGGAAGTCCAAAATTTCTTAATGACATAAATATTTTTTTGCCTGTGTTGGAAATCCCTCCTTTTTTATGGTATAAACATTTTTGTTGAAAGTGCCTCATTTTTTAAAATACATTAAAATGACAAAACAGCATACTCCCATACAAGGAAAGCTTTTAAAATACATAATTACCCATTTTGAAAATTTGTGATTCACAGTGCTAAGCTTTGACCCAGGTTTGAGATTGTGAAACTTGGGAATCACCAGCAGATGAAGGTTTTAATAATTCAGTGACGTCTAGGGATAATGACATAACCCAATAGTAATATATACAGAGTTGTAGGAAAATTCCTCACCATATTCCTCCACAGAGATGGTATGAACTGTGTTCTTCACCCGGATGGAGTATTCTCCCAATGTAGGCTCAGAGGAGAGTGGAAGGGAGAGCTCAGCCATTCCATGACCGAGGCTCACATTCAGCCACTGACCAATACGATTCTTTCCTGGGTCCTTAAAAGAAGACATGGGTTACTTTTAATTTCTTCTATTTAAAACTTCTAGTTCTAATGCCGCATACAACAATCGGAATTCCGGCCAGCAAAAGGCCGATGAAAGCAAGCTTTTCGTCGGAAAATGCGACTGTGTGTATGCTCCATCTGACTTTTGCTGGCCGAATTCCAGCCAGCAAAAGATTGAGAGCATGCTCTCAATTTTTCGGGCGGAAAAAGTTTCTATTGGAAATTCCATTTGTGTGTATGCAATTCCGACACGCAAAAAAACATGCATGCTTAGAATCAGGTACTAGATGGAGCCGCTCGGTCTGGTAAAACTAGCATTCGTAATGGAGATGGCACATTCGTCACACAGATAATGTTTAAATCTTTCTGTGCAGCGCATTCTCTTCTTCTTTATAATGCTAGAAGAATGAAGTTGTTTTGCTGCTCATATTCACACAGAGTTCTCACAAACTTATTTCCTTATTATTTATGATCTCATGAATAATCTTTTTTGTTTTTAAAGCCAGATCTCCATAATAATGTTTATTTTTTTTTATAGTCATTTTTTTAAATCAAGATCTCCTGTTGTTTTTTTTTATTTTTATTATTTTATAGTCATCTCCATATTTTTTTTATTTTGTATGTCATGTTTCCACAACACCATTATTATCTTGTATTTGTAAACCTCAAGGAGGTTGTTTGGTGTTGGTGTCCCTTGTTAATTTGACATTGTATTTTTGAAATGTACCTGCCTACTCACAAACAAACTGTCCAGTTTTAATAAAAACACATAGGCAAGTATTTTCATAAATTAAAAATCCATTTATTCTGGCTCCTAATAACACAATAAAGAGGGAAGGCAACGCTGGAGAAACTGCTGGAATTTGAGAAAGCCTTTGGCCCCCAGGGCAGACATCAACTGGTAGCTTGAGAAGTCCATATAATAGGGAGCAAGATCTGGTCCAGGACTCCCAGAGATCACGAACAGCAGCAGATGATATACATACATACATTTTTCACTCTTTGTTATATTGCAGCCATTTGCTAAAATTATTTAAGTTCATTTTTTTACAGCCATGAGTCTTTTTGGGAAAGATGCAACAAGTTTTTCACACCTGGATTTGGGGATCCTCTGCCATTACTCTTTGCAGATCCTCTCCAGTTCTGTCAGGCTGGATGGTAAACGTTGGTGGACAGCCATTTTTAGGTCTCTCCAGAGATTCTCAATAGGGTTTAAGTCAGGGCTCTGGCTGGGCCATTCAAGAACAGTCATGGAGTTGTTGTGAAGCCATTATTTTAGCTGTGTGCTTAAGGTCATTGTCTTGTTGGAAGGTAAACCTTCGGCCCAGTCTGAGGTCCTGAGCACTGTGGAGAAGGTTTTCGTCCAGAATATCCCTGTACTTCGCCACATTCATCTTTCCCTCAATTGCAACCAGTCATCCTGTCCCTGCAGCTGAAAAACACCCCCACAGCATGATGCTGCCACCACCATGCTTCACTGTTGGGACTGTATTGGACAGGTGATGAGCAGTGCCTGGTTTTCTCCACACATACCGCTTAGAATTAAGGCCAAAAAGTTCTATCTTGGTCTCATCAGACCCGAGAATCTTATTTTTTATCATCTTGGAGTCCTTCAGGTGTTTTTTAGCAAACTCTATGCAGGCTTTCATGCGTCTTGCACTGAGGAGAGGCTTCCATCGGGCCACTCTGCCATAAAGTCCCGACTGGTGGAGGGCTGCAGTGATGGTTGACTTTCTACAACTTTCTCCCATCTCCCGACTGCATCTCTGGAGCTCAGCCACAGTGATCTTTGGGTTCTTCTTTACCTCTCTCACCAAGGCTCTTCCCCCGATAGCTCAGTTTGGCCAGACGGCCAGCTCTAGGAAGGGTTCTGGTCATCCCAAATGTCTTCCATTTAAGGATTATGGAGGCCACTGTGCTCTTAGGAACCTTAAGTGCAGCAGAAATTTTTTTGTAACCTTGGCCAGATCTGTGCCTTGCCACAATTCTGTCTCTGGGCTCTTCAGGCAGTTCCTTTGACCTCATGATTCTCAGTTGCTCTGACATGCACTGTGAGCTGTAAGGTCTTATATAGACAGGTGTGTGGCTTTCCTAATCAAGTCCAATCAGTATAATCAAACACAGCTGGACTCAAATGAAGGTGTAGAACCATCTCAAGGATGATCAGAAGAAAAGGACAGCACCTGAGTTAAATATATGAGTGTCACAGCAAAGGGTCTGAATACTTAGGACCATATGATATTTCAGTTTTTCTTTTTTAATAAATCTGCAAAAATGTCAACAATTCCATGTTTTTCTGTCAATATGGGGTGCTGTGTGTACATTAATGAGAAGAAAAATTAACTTAAATGATTTTAGCAAATGGCTGCAATATAACAGAGTGAAAAATTTAAGGGGGTCTGAATACTTTCCATCCCCACTGTATATGTCCCCAGGCTGTGGTACTACAACAGGCTGTGTGTTCTGTCAGACCACACTGAACCCAGGCCATCACTTTCTTCTCTTTGCTGGAACCTTCCCTCCACGCTGGCCTGCACCCTTCCCTGCAGCCTTTCCTGCAGTCTGTGGCTATGGAGATGGACTTGTGGCAGGAGAAGGAGGAGGATGGGCGAGCGTACATAAGTGGACGTCATCTGTCATTTGGCCACTCAAGCCCTTATGAATGGTCTCAAAAATTTATTTTTCACATTGGCGGCATGGGCCCTCCTCCATTTGCTTCAAATTTGAGGCTATATACATGCCATAGGCCTCTAGAGCATCAAGCTTTCAGGGCATCATTAGCTCCCTTAATGAGGCCCAGTGCTGCCTCCTCCACGTTCCTCCCCTTCCTGGGCCTTTTGTGTGGAAGGCAGAGGGGAGGCACCTGGGATTGGGTGTGACTGGGCCTGGCCACCTCCTGGCTGCCACGTACCCCCGCCTCCTCCTGTGTGCCAAATTCCAGAACCTCGTCCTGGCTGAGGTCTTCCTGTGTATGAAGAAGGGACATAGTTTTAGTTTTTGGTTCATCAATCACACACAATTTTCAGCTCATGACTGCTGCAAATTGAATGTTAATAAATAGAAGACTATCATTCTTAGCCCAGCATTTTTCTTTCTTGTCACAATCATTTTTGGCCCCTACTGTCTATTGATATCTTAAACACTTTTTGTTAAATCATTCATTTGTTAGCAATAATAACATCTAGTTAACAACAATCATTTTCCAACAAAAAATATGTTTAAACATACTATACCTGGCTCCATCTGGGCTCCTCAATTTCTTCCTGGATGGAAGGCCCAGGTCGGTTCTCGGAAGCCTCAGCTGGGGTTGAGGGAAGGATGGATGGAAGGCTGGATGGAAGGGGGGCTGGAAGAGTCAAAAGTGATTCCCTGGCTTCCATCTGGTCATCCAGAAGACACATCTTGTTGTAGTACCACAGACTGGGTACATACACATCATCTGCTGCTGCTCCTGACCCCAGGGACTTCTGGACCTTCTGAAGCTCCTTCCTATATGTGCTTCTCAAGCTACCAATTTTATTTTCAGCAAACGTGATGTCTGCGTTGGGGACCTGCGTCTTCATGAATTCCAGCAGTTTAAGCAGCAATGCCTTCCTTGCTGGTTTGTTTCTATATAAGGGGTTTTTCACCTCCCATAAATTCCTCATATCTCTGTATCGATCTATGAATTGCCCATAAAATCAGGATCTTTAAATTGTTTCATTTTTTCTGAAAGACCAAACACAAATCAAAAACTAAATATCAGGATAAACTCTCCTAATCTTATTCCAATATAGGCCTCAATCTAGAATCAGTATAGGCCACTCATGTCCCAAGTTAAAATATTACCTTCGTTATTACGTTCGTCGCTTCCGTTCCTCCTTCCTCGGCACACAGAACGTACGTACGACACACGTGTGTTAGCTTTATAGATACTCCGTCCATGTCGCTCACCCTTGACGTTCTTTCTAGAATATTCCCCGCCCTGCCTCTCCCCCCGTCCCGCTGGTCAGACCTCAAATTAAGGGAGCAGAAGGATCAAGGAAGTTCTTTGAAAAAGTAAATAGTTGCCGTGTGTTCCTGTTCTTATTATTACTTGCATGCTGCTCCATATGCTTTTCTTTACTGTTGGACATTTTAAAATGGTTACTTTCATGTTCGTGGGCACAGTAGTCATAGTAAACATTGTTCGTTTGCAAATAAATACAATGTTTTTGCCAGATACAGGGTGAACTACATTTGATCATGATAATTTGTATTAAAAGTAGTTTACGACATTGTTGTCTAGATGTGTTTGAAACTAGAAGGAATTGCAAACTTGCTTCAGTGTAATGTATAGAGAGGACACTCAGCAGCTGTTTGCACATCTGGACTCAGGAGCACTAGTGTGGGACACCAGAACAAACTTTTTAGGGGGTCCCACACAGGTGCTCCAGTGGATACTTGGGTGTCTACATGTGTGAAAATTGTCCAAAAAAGGTAAGTATTCCAGCTTTGCTAAGGTAAAAAAATCATTTCTTCAGCTTGGAACTCTGCCAAAACAGACAATTGTACCCCACTTCCAAGAAATGTTTCATATTCCTATTTCTGGCCTCAAATATCTGTGTGCTAAGTATACCTTTTGTTTCATTCTCATAGGGGTGCAAAGAATCGGGAAATATGAGGACACCAGGGACCCCCCACCTTCTGAAGAAGGGGAACAGAGGTCACAAGCTGAGGATGTGGAGGAAGGAGAGGTGGTGGAGATTGTCACCACAACAGGTGAGTGTCTGACACCACAGATTCAGGTAATAGATGTATGCCTGCATATTTTTAATACATGGTGTGTATTTTTGCTTTTAGGTGATGTACAGGTTGTGGAAGAACAATCACATTATTTCACCCCATCTGATGAAGGCAATATAAACACATTTTGGACACTATAATGTCTAATATTGCCTTCAGTGTTTCAATATTGAACTTTGTAAGTTCTTGAAATGTGTATGTTATGTTTTGAAACATGCCTGTTTATGTACCCTAAAAAAAAAAAAAAAAAAATTAAACCAATAATTGCTGTTTTTACCAAAAATATGTTTTACGACGTACATGTGAATGTGCACAGAATAAAAGATTTTATACTCAACAATGCATGGCTTCAGTTTTTGTGTGAAGTTGGTGTTTACAGTGACAATGGGTGTTATTTAATAATGGAAAAAACACTTGGCACTACAGGTGCACTAGGAGAACCTAGGAGACAGCAAAAATACACCCAACCGGTAAATGAAAATCAAGATTTTATCTGAAAAAAATTAAAATGTATTGAAAATTTGATGGCAAAGCAATGGTCCCCCTACCCGTAAAATATTGGACATAATTTTCTCTCACTTCACGGGCACTTTGGGGGGGCAAGCCAGGACGGCCCGCTTCCAGGGCCATCATTGGAACCTTTGAAAGTCCAGCCTCAGGCCCAACAGTGGCAACATAACTAGGATTATGTTTTTTTTTAGAAAATTGTGCAGGATGCAGCAGCTCAAAATTATATAGTTCAGTTTGTATTCCGCCATATTTATCGCTGTTTGAAATAGGCGGACCCGGCTGGTCAGGTTCCCAAAGGCATTCTCCACGACTCTTCTGGCTCTGGTCAGCTGGTAATTAAAAACCCTCTTCTCCGGGGTGAGGGTCCCTTGGGTGAATGGCCTTATTACATGGTCACCCAGACCGAATGCCTCATCTGCAACAAACATAAATGGAAGTCCTTTCTACGTTCTCTTCCGGAGGTGGCAATCCCAAGCCACCACTCTCAAGACGTCGGTAGAACTCGGTCCGGGCAAATACTCCACCATCCAACATCCGGCCATTCCTCCCCACGTCCTCATACAGGAAATCATATGTCGCCGACACCACCACCATCAACACAATACTATTAAACCCCTTGTAATTATAATAGTTTGACCCCGAATGGGGTGGTGGGATGATGTGGATGTGCTTCCCATCAAATGCCCCTCCACAGTTGGGAAAGTCCCAACGTATGGCAAAGTGGGAGGCCACAGTCTGCCATTCCTGTGGTGTTGAAGGAAACTGTGGAGTGAAACAAGAAAAAAAATTGTCATTTTGCAGATAAACATTGCAAGCAGATTAGACACAAACATTCTTGGCCAACATCAGTATAACATTTATTTTAAGGAGTATTTAAAGTGGAGGTCCAGCTGAAAAAAAAACTATTTTTAAAAGTCAGCAGTTACAAACACTTACCTGTCCAGGGTGCCCGTGATGTCATCTGTCCAATTCGAACTAAGGGAAACAGGCAGTGGAGCCTTGTGGCTTCACTGCCCGTTTTCTATTGCGCATGCCCGAGTTGCACGGCACTTTGTGAATGGCCGGCTGTGTTCTGGGACACACACAGTTCCCAGAACACAGCACACCACATTCCCCAGAATACAACACGAGAAGGAGAAGAATGAAGATCACCGTGCAGTAGGAAGTGGCAGATTAGGATGATCTGCCTAGCAACAGCCATTTCTAGTAAGTAAAAATGTTTTGTTTTTTTCAATTTTTTTAATTCAGATTTTTGGGAGCATTTTTATGTAATTTTTTTTAGGGTGGACCTCCGCTTTAAAGACAAAAATATAAGGTCCACTTATCAGATTCCTCACCCTCTCTGATGGCCCATTGTAAAAATTGAGGGGGGGTATGTTATGGACAAGTAACCCTCTCCACTTCATTGAGAGCTGAATGCATAAATAATGTGTTTTGCTTTGGCCAGCCCCTCCTTACTTGCACTATTGGCAGCCCACTGGACAGGTAAGAAGTGTCATAATACAAACATATAAATACACACTGTACAAATTGAAGCACTTTTTTACATTCTGCAATTACCTATCAAGATAATAGGAGAACAAAACTTTAAACAGTACTATTTGAAAGTATTCAGGCAGGCCCTTTCACTACATGCTTTGGTGAATTCATACAGAAATCTAACCACAAAAGAGGTAGGTATAGTGTGTATGGGTTTGACAAAGTCAGCAGATAGAGGTTTGGTATGGTTGATTTAGCAGATGGGGGGGAGGGTTCCAAATGATTTGGGGACCCCCAAAAAAGCCTATGGCACTCTGCCTGAATTTTAGGACAGAAATAAGATTTGTACACATTTTAGGGGGTGTTTAGGGTAAAGCACTACAATGGAGCTGACAAAATACATTGTTAATGTGACTAGGCTACAGGTGTGTATGGGCCCAGGATAGCATGCTGGGGTGGTTAGTGAAAGCAAATATGCATGGAGGACTAAAAAGGAGCATTAAAAGCTTCCAGCATGCATGAGAACAAAGGGGACATTCACAGCATATTACAATCATGGTAATTAGGGAATGAAATACCATATATTAGTAAAAATTAAATACATATAATATGATGTTAAAGGAGAAAACTTACCTTAATATAGCCCTTCTGCAGGACCTGAATGATGGCAGAACAGGTCTCTGGGATAATGATCCCCAGAGCCTGGGGGAAGATGCCTGTCAAGAACTTGAGGTCCTGCAGGCTTCTCCCAGTTGCCAAGTACCGCAACATGGCGACTAGCCTCTGCTCCGGAGTGATGGCTTGCCGCATGCAGGTATCCTGCCTGCTGATATAAGGGGACAGCAAAGCCAACAAATGGTGACAAATGGGGTCCGCCATCTGGAGATAATTCCTGAAATCATCAGGATTATTCTCACGTATCTCACGAAGCAAAGGCATGTGAGAGAATTGGTCAAGCTGGAGCAACCAATTCTTGGTCCATGAACTCCTCCCCACCCTGTTCATGGACTGGGCTTGGGTCAAAGCTAGAAACCTAACACCAAGCCCCCGCACAGCATGAACTCTATGATGAGCACGTACCCACAACATGGCTTCAAAATGGTTGGCTGGTCAGAATGAACTAACAGAATGCACTGAAGAACAGCAAGGCCTGTGAAGAGCGAGCTGAAAATCAGCAACAGGCAGACAAGAATGCACCGAAAAAACAGATACAAACTGTCTACACGCACTGAAAAGCAGATACAAACCCACAAGCACAAACTGAAAAGCAGTAAAATGATCTGAAAAGCACGAAAGCTGAAAAGCGCGAATCGTCTCTCACCAAACTTCTACTAACTTGAGCTAAACACGAGATTAGCAGAAGGAGCCCAAAGGGTGGCGCACTTCGTTTTGAACTTCCCTTTTCTAGTCCCGTCGTACGTGTTGTACGTCACCGCGTTTTTGGCGGTCGGAATTTTGTGTGACCGTGTGTATGCAAGACAAGCTTGAGCGAAATTCCGTCAGAAAAACCATCATAGCTTTTTCCAATAGTGTGTACGCGGCATAAGACCACGCTGTCCTGACTTGATGGTTAGCAGCACTGAATCATGGGAGATGAAGTTTGGGGAATATACTTTATCGTGACAGTTAATTGACTATTGAACTACAATTCCCAATGTGAGCCGGGTATAAAGAAATAAAGCTGTATTTTCACAGAAAATGAGGAGATCGATGTGTGTAGATCACTGCTCCCCTGTGCACATCAACCTGCTACAAGCCTGTGGCCATGTGCTGAAGACCAGAGTCAGGCAGATCCAGAAGTGAGCTGACATCTGAACAGTGGGACATCTGTTGCTGTATCACTGGGACTGATGAGAGGAAACTGTTGCCATTACCTGTTGCTGCTAGCAGAGACAGAGCACATAGGGACTGGCTATCTAACTGCCAGCAATACTTAGTGCATGCAGACTTTACTGGGACTATACTCATGTGCACCACCATAAAGACTGGGCCCCAACACTAGCCGGCTGAAGAACTAGGGCTAAACACTGTTTACTCAGATAGCTGCTTCACAAAAATGTTGCCTATTGTCCCTTAGTAAGAAATACCACTTTAAGAAGTCTTAAATTTCAGCACTGCCATTCATATAGAGTGCACCCTAAAATGGATATAGCCTACTGTTTACAGAGGAGATTTCACTGTTTTCTAATGCCATTATTTATTGCAGTTATTGTGGATTACCAGGTTTACACTAATTTAGCTTTACAGAACTTCATTTTCTATGCTGCTATAGACTAGTGAACATATTGTCAAGTGAACTGTGATTGCGCTAATCCTTTACTTAGTCATTTATGTGCATACTGCTATTTACAGCAACCCATAACAATATATTGGGTTCATTCCCCGCTAACCAGCCTGATGTTTGTTTTTTATACTGAACCTTAGTTGTGTGCAAGATATCTATATTTGTGCTCCCAGTGGCAGTACAGTATTAATTTTCTTAACCTGGTGTGTCAGTGGGACTGGGGTTGTTCTCTGAGTTGTGGCAGAAGAACAGAGAACCAAGCGGCTCCTGCAGGGGTAGTGCTACACTGATTTGTGGGATTCCCTATACAAAGGGCATATTGTTGGGATTTCATATATGCATTATATATGGGGTCAGATATTTCTTTTATTTGTGTGTTACACATTTTCTTTAACCTCATTTTAGCCTAAAGTGACTGACACATATTTTAAAAAATAGTGGCCCTTTTATTATGGTAAAGCTCCAAAGATCAAAATGCACTTGTACTAAAGCAGAAGCAAAACACACGCACACACAACCTCTCAATGACATTTTAAATAAAATTATTTAATTAACTGCCTAAAGCTGATTTAAGACTGTTTGTTGTGGGTCACAGGAATGTACTATGTTGTAACAGCCATGTTGGTTATTCCACCTTTTTTGAAACAACCTGGACTATGCAGTTCTAACACAAATGTGGAGAAACAAAAACTATAACTTTTAGTGACTACCAGGTCAAGGACAAGGGGTGGGCAGAAGGGATGGCTGCCCTAGGCACTGTGGTATCATGTGGGGCGAGGGGGGCCACCACAAGGAGGTAGGGGAGAGGGGGTTTGTGTTGGGAGGGAGATTAAGAATTATTTTAGTAATGGAAATTTGGGGAGGTGTGATAGGAGTGGTGATTTGAGGATATTTGTGTTGTGAGGGTGGATGGGGGAAGAAGATTTGTGCTAAGAATAAGAAAGTAATTTTGGGAGGTTTGTAATAGAAAAGGCAATATGGTGGTGGGGGGATATTTTTGGGGGTGGTATTTGTGCTAACAGAGATGATTGGGGGTATTTGTGCTAAGAGTAGAAATTTGGGGGGGGATTGTTATAGGTTGGGTGCTTGGGGAGAATTTGTGCCAGGAAGGGGATTTGGCTTGGGGGTGAGGATTTGTGTTCAGAGAAAAAATTTGAGGGGTAGAGGAATTGTTCTAGCGGGGGGATTATATTATTATTATTATTATTATTATACAGGATTTATATAGCGCCGACAGTTTACGCAGCACTTTACAACATTAGGGCAGACAGTACAAGTACAATACAATTCAATACAGGAGGAATCAGAGGGCCCTGCTCGTTAGAGCTTACAATTTAGGAGGGAGGGTCGAGTTATACAAAAGGGTAATAGCTGTGGGGGATGAGCTAATGGAGAAAATAGTGCAGTTATTAGATGGAGGCAGGATATCTTATCTTTTTTGCACTAAGGTGTTGAGTGCACCCATCTATGTTGGCAGCTTTTTTATCTGGTATCGCATTTTAGTATTTAGGCTATTTTATATATGAGGTTGTGGTTTTGCGCATTAGTCCCTGTATCTTTGTGAGGACTTACAGTATTGTGGCACCAGCACCACCACCACCACCACCAAAGGCACAATTTTTCTGGCGCTGTTCAACAGGGGCATGTAATTACAATTCTTGATATAAATATTTCACAGCAGGGCCCGTTCCAGCGCCCACCAAGAGTAACTGTGAGGACTTACAGTGTTGTGGCACCAGCACCACCACCACCATCACCAAAGGCCCAATTTTTCTGGCCCTGTTCAACAGGAACGTGTAATTACAATTCAGGGCCCTGTGAGGGCTTACAGTGTTGTGGCCACAACAACACCTAAGGCCCAAATTTCTGCTGAGTATATAGGGCAGGCCCCTACTTTCAAACATCCAACTTACTTGCTCTCTGCAGTGTGGTACAGGAGGGTAGAATAGCGCCACATACTTTCCTATCTTATCTTGTAAGTCCTCACAGTTACTCTTGGTGGGCACAGAAACGTGCCCTGCTGTGAAATATTAGATCAAGAATTCTAATTACATGTCCCTGTTGAACAGGGGCTGAAAAATTGGGCCTTAGGCACTGGTGCTGGTGCCACAACACTTCAACCCCTCATAGATACTCTAGTTGGAGCGCAGGAACTAGCCCTGCTGCAAAGAATTGCTTCAAAAATTGTAATTACACACCCCTGTTAAAGAGGGGCTGATAAATTGGGCCTTAGGCACTGGTGATGGTGCCACAACACTGCAACCACTCACAGATACTCGAGTTGGAGTGCAGGAACTAGCCCTGCTGCAAAGAATTGCATCAAAAATTGTAATTAAACACCCCTGTTAAACAGGGGCTGAAAAATTGGGCCTTAGGCACTGGTGCTGGTGCCACAACACTGCAACCCCTCACAGATACTCGAGTTGGAGCGCAGGAACTAGCCCTGTGTCAGTACTAGGATCCCTTTAGGACCCAGGGGGGTCGATTATATTTGGGGGGTGGATTTGTGCTGGCGGCATATGGGGAAAGAGATAATTATAGCTGGGGGGGTTGGATGGGGCAAAGCTTTTTGCTGGGAAGGGGATTTCAGCAGGGGGCAAATTTGTATTGGGAGGAGGTGAAATTTCTGCTTAAGGGGTAAGGATGCAGATTAGTGCTCAATTTGTATTTATTTTTTCTTTGGGGGGGTTGCTGACAAATAATGCTCATACAACTTGGGGAGGGGGGGACGCAATTTGGCATGTTCGCCCTGGGCTCTGGATGACCCTGTCCCAGCACTGCTGACTACATCTTGAAAAATAAGCAACAAAAATTAGGAGATAGCATTAACATAAAATAATGAAATCCTACGTTTAAAATATCATAATGCTATTAGTTTTGACTTAAATATGTGTTAAATATTTTACCTGCAGTTCTACGACTGGAAGCTAAAAAAAGAAAGACAAAAGAAAGATAATTAAAATTATGAATACAAATTTTAACCACTTGAGCCCCGGACCATTATGCTGCCTAAGGACCAGAGGTCTTTTTCCAATTTGGCACTGCGTCGCTTTAACTGCTAATTGCGCGGTCATGCAATGCTGTACCCAAACGAAATTTGCGTCCTTTTCTTCCCACAAATAGAGCTTTCTTTTGATGGTATTTGATCACCTCTGCGGTTTTTATTTTTTGCGCTATAAACGGAAAAAGACCGAAAATTTTGAAAAAAAATGATATTTTCTACTTTTTGTTATAAAAAAAATCCAATAAACTAAATTTTAGTCATACATTTAGGCCAAAATGTATTCGGCCACATGTCTTTGGTAAAAAAAATGTCAATAAGCGTATATTTATTGGTTTGCGCAAAAGTTATAGCGTCTACAAACTAGGGTACATTTTCTGGAATTTACACAGCTTTTAGTTTATGACTGCCTATGTCATTTCTTGAGGTGCTAAAATGGCAGGGCAGTACAAAACCCCCCCAAATGACCCCATTTTGGAAAGTAGACACCCCAAGGAAATTGCTGAGAGGCATGTTGAACCCATTGAATATTTATTTTTTTTGTCCCAAGTGATTGAAAAATGACAAAAAAAAAAAAAAAAAAAATATTTACAACAAGTCGTCACTAAATGATATATTGCTCACACAGGCCATGGGCCTATGTGGAATTGCACCCCAAAATACATTTAGCTGCTTCTCCTGAGTATGGGGATACCACATGTGTGGGACTTTTTGGGAGCCTAGCCGCGTACGGGGCCCCGAAAACCAATCACCGCCTTCAGGATTTCTAAGGGTGTAAATTTTTGCTTTCACTCTTCACTGCCTATCACAGTTTCGGAGGCCATGGAATGCCCAGGTGGCACAAAACCCCCCAAAATGACCCCATTTTGGAAAGTAGACACCCCAAGCTATTTGCTGAGAGGCATATTGAGTCCATGGAATATTTTATATTTTGACACAAGTTGCGGGAAAGTGACACTTTTTTTTTTTTTTTTTTTTTTTTTTCATAAAGTTGTCACTAAATGATATATTGCTCACACAGGCCATGGGCATATGTGGAATTGCACCCCAAAATACATTTAGCTGCTTCTCCTGAGTATGGGGATACCACATGTGTGGGACTTTTTGGGAGCCTAGCCGCGTACTGGACCCCGAAAACCAATCACTGCCTTCAGGATTTCTAAGGGTGAAAATTTTTGATTTCACTCTTTACTGCCTATCACAGTTTCGGAGGCCATGGAATGCCCAGGTGGCACAAAACCCCCCCAAATGACCCCATTTTGGAAAGTAGACACCCCAAGCTATTTGCTGAAAGGCATGGTGAGTATTTTGCAGCTCTCATTTGTTTTTGAAAATGAAGAAAGACAAGAAAAAACATTTTTTTTTTTTCTTTTTTCAATTTTCAAAACTTTGTGACAAAAAGTGAGGTCTGCAAAATACTCACTATACCTCTCAGCAAATAGCTTGGGGTGTCTACTTTCCAAAATGGGGTCATTTGGGGGGGTTTTGTGCCACCTGGGCATTCCATGGCCTCCGAAACTGTGATAGGCAGTGAAGAGTGAAATCAAAAATTCACGCCCTTAGAAAGCCTGAAGGCGGTGGTTGGTTTTCGGGGTCCCGTACGCGGCTAGGCTCCCAAAAAGTCTCACACATGTGGTATCCCCGTACTCAGGAGAAGCAGCAGAATGTATTTTGGGGTGTAATTTCACATATTTCCATGGCATGTTTGAGCAATATATCATTTAGTGACAACTTTGTGCAAAAAAAAAAAAAAAAAAAAAAAAATTTGTCTCTTTCCCGCAACTTGTGTCGCAATATAAAATATTCCATGGACTCGACATGCCTCTCAGCAAATAGCTTGGGGTGTCTACTTTCCAAAATGGGGTCATTTGGGGGGGTTTTGAACTGTCCTGGCATTTTATGCACAACATTTAGAAGCTTATGTCACACATCACCCACTCTTCTAACCACTTGAAGACAAAGCACTTTCTGACACTTATTGTTTACATGAAAAAGTTTTTTTTTTTTGCAAAAAAATTACTTTGAACCCCCAAACATTATATATTTTTTTAAAGCAAATGCCCTACAGATTAAAATGGTGGGTGTTTCATTTTTTTTTTTCACACAGTAATTGCGCAGCGATTTTTCAAACGCATTTTTTGGGGAAAAAACACACTTTTTTAAATTTTAATGCACTAAAACACGCTATATTGCCCAAATGTTTGATGAAATAAAAAAGATGATCTTAGGCCGAGTACATGGATACCAAACATGACATGCTTTAAAATTGCGCACAAACGTGCAGTGGCAACAAAATAAATACATGTTTAAAAGCCTTCAAAAGCCTTTACAGGTTACCACTTTAGATTTACAGAGGAGGTCTACTGGAAAAATTACTGCACTCGATCTGGCCTTCGCGGTGATACCTCACATGCATGGTGCAATTGCTGTTTATGTTTGACGACAGACCGCCGCTTGCGTTCGCCTTAGCGCGAGAGCAGGGGGCGACAGGGGTGTTTTTTTTTTTTGTTTTTTTTTTCTTTATTATTTTTTTGCTTTTTTAATCTTACTTTTAAACTGTTCCTTTCATATTTTTTTTTTTAATCATTTTTATTGTTATCTCGGGGAATGTAAATATCCCCTATGATAGCAATAGGTAGTGACAGGTACTCTTTTTTGAAAAAATTGTGGTCTATTAGACCCTAGATCTCTCCTCTGCCCTCAAAGCATCTGACCACACCAAGATCGGTGTGATAAAATGCTTCCCCAATTTCCCAATGGCGCTATTTACATCCGGCGAAATCTAAGTCATGAAATACTCGTAGCTTCCGGTTTCTTAGGCCATAGAGATGTTTGGAGCCACTCTGGTCTCTGATCAGCTCTATGGTCAGCTGGCTGAATCACCGGCTGCATTCTCAGGTTCCCTGTTGAGACAGGAGAGCCAGAGAAAAACACGGAAGACGGTGGGGGGGGGGGCATTCCCTCCCACGGCTTGTAAAAGCAGTCTAGAGGCTAATTAGCCGCTAGGATTGCTTTTACATGAAAGCCGCTGGCTGAAAAGAATGATACCAAGATGATACCTAAACCTGCAGGCATCATTCTGGTATAACCACTCAAAGTCGTGAATGGCGTACCTGAAGACAAAAAAATGGTTAACAATGGTTAACAATAAAGCACAGTAAAGTGTAAATAATTACACACCTGAAAAACAAACATGATAAAACATAATAACAATAACAATAACAATAAAACATTGCAGAATAGAATACAGTAAAAAAGAGCAGAACAATAGAGAGAGAGAATAGAGAGAGAGAGAACAATAAAACAACAACTATTTTTTTTTATTTCATATTTTTTTTTTTTTTTACACTTTTTTTGTAACTAACTTTTATAACTGTAACCGGTTCCAGGTTCGGGTCTCTCAAAATGCGATGGCATCTTGGGAGACCCTGTGAAAGTGTGCCTAGTCTGTGCAATGCTGTACCCTACGCTAATACTCAACTAGTGAATGGTAGCGTTCAAAACATTCACCAATGCAAAGACCAGGATTGTCAGGACAGGAGGGACAATAATAGCGGGTGTCACGCCTATATCCGCGCTTGCTGCAGACACAACATCTTTTTTGGGGGGTTCGTTGGGTAGGGGTACTCGGGAGGACATAAAAATGCCTCTCATGCAGCCGACTGCATTTGGTTGGGGATGTGAATGGGGGAAGTACGGGCGCTGCAGAAGCGGTGGGTTCCCAATTAGGATTGGCGAATGCAGCAGGAAGGGCACTATGGGCACGATGGGCCTGTGTTTGTCTTCTTGGTGGCAGCGGGACACTACTTGTGCTTGCCACCTCACCAGCTTGAACTGCACTTATGGGACTCGCCACGTCACCAAGTGTTACTGCAGTGCTGGTTTGACTACGACCGGGGTGTACTAGGCCGCTGGCGCTTGCCAGTTCACCAAAACGCTACCAAAAAACGTTAGCGATCGCAGGGATCAGGCCTGACTCTGCGAACGCTGCAGTTATGCGTTTAGTGTTTTGTAAGTGTCAGTGATCGATCGATACTGCACTTGGGTGGGCTGGGCCGGGCCGGGCGGAGGGGCAAAACGCAGGTGCTAGCAGGTATCTGGGCTGATCCCGCTAACACTGCGTTTTTGGGAACCCTAAACTGCTGGGGACGCTAGTATAGATCTGATCGGATCAGATATTGATCCGATCAGATACTATACCACTAAGGGAGGTGTACGGTGCGTGCGTGGGTGTTAGCGGTACTGGCGCTAATCTGACGCTGCCTGGGGCTGGTGCTTGCCAGTTCACCAAAACGCTACAAAAAAAACTGTTAGCGATCGCAGGGATCAGGCCTGACTCTGCGAACGCTGCAGTTATGCGTTTAGTGTTTTGTAAGTGTCAGTGATCGATCGATACTGCACTTGGGTGGGCTGGGCTGGGCCGGGCGGAGGGGCAAAACGCAGGTGCTAGCAGGTATCTGGGCTGATTCCGCTAACACTGCGTTTTTGGGAACCCTAAACTGCTGGGGACGCTAGTATAGATCTGATCGGATCAGATATTGATCCGTTCAGATACTATACCACTAAGGGAGGCGTATGCTGCGTGCGTGGGTGTTAGCGGTACTGGCGCTAACCTGACGCCTGGGGCTGGTGCTTGCCAGTTCACCAAAATGCTACCAAAAAAACTGTTAGCGATCGCAGGGATCAGGCCTGACTCTGCGAACGCTGCAGTTATGCGTTTAGTGTTTTGTAAGTGACAGTGATCGATCGATACTGCACTTAGGTGGGCTGGGCGGAGGCACAAAACGCAGGTGCTAGTAGGTATCTGGGCTGATCCCGCTAACACTGCGTTTTTGGGAACCCTAAACTGCTGGGGACGCTAGTATAGATCTGATCGGATCAGATATTGATCCGTACAGATACTATACCACTAAGGGAGGCGTATGCTGCATGCGTGGGTGTTAGCGGTACTGGCGCTAATCTGACGCTGCCTGGGGCGACGCATATCACCGCCGGGCGATCAGGGGGCTAAACCTTTATTTGGTAATAAACGGCGGGTGCCCTGACACTATAAAAAATAAACGAAATAACCAGCGTCATCCGTAACGGTTATACGGTGATCAGTGGTGAAAGGGTTAACTAGGGGGCAATCAAGGGGTTAAAACATTTATTCGGTAGTATATGGGGGTCCCTGTCTCTATAAAACGCTGACGGCGAACCTAAATATTTACCTCACTAACTAGCGTCACCAGCGACACTAATACAGCGATCAGAAAAATGATCGCTTAGCAACACTGGTGACAGGGGGTGATCAAGGGGTTAAAACTTTATTAGGGGGGGTTAGGGGGGTACCCTAGACCTAAAGGGGGGTAATACTAACTGTCCCAACACTGTAACTGTCACAAACTGACACTATGCAGTAATCAGAAAAAAAAAAAAAAAAAAAAAAAAAAACTGCTGGTGTCAGTTTGTGACAGGGGGGGGGGGGTGATTGGGGGGGGATCGGGGGGCGATCGGGGGGGGGGATCGGGGTGTTTTGTGTGCCTGGCATGTTCTACTGTGTGTGTGTGTGTTGTGCACTCACATAGATGTCTTCTCTCCTCGGGCCGGAACGGAAAATACCGACCCGAGGGGAGATGACATCACTTCCTTTGCTGCTGTTTAGCATACAGCAGCAAAGGAGTGTTTTCATTGGCCGGCGGCGATCGCGAGGGGGGGGCCACGAACGGATGGTCTCCCCCTCATCACCGATCGCCGCTGGACAAAAGACGACCGCCTCGGGCACCGGGGGGGGGTCCGATTGGACCCCCCACCCGCGGAAGGCAAATCACGTACCCTGTACGTGATTTTGCCTGTCCGTGCCACTTTGCCGACGTACATCGGCGTGAGGCGGTCGTCAAGTGGTTAACTCCTATTTGAATTAGCCTTATTTATAGGTAACTGATTTCATTATGGTTGTAATACTATTTTATTATTATGGTTTTTATTATCTAAATAACTATAAACCGTTTTTATTTATTTTTTTTACATTTTAATGGGAGTAATAATATTATGGGTTAATTTATCCTTTTTACTGAAGATTCACACAATGTTCACCCAATTTCAAAAATGTTCTAATTAGATCTAATATGTAAAATATGTGACCTTGGGTGAAAGTTGTGTGAAGCTTGGATGAAAAAAAATAGATCTTTGTGTTTGCCAGTAATTTCAATTTTTTTCCCTGTGTTCCTAAAAGTAATGTTGGACTAAATTCAAAGCAAACCCCTGCTTTGTTCATTTATTGTAGACATGTGCACTGCCAAAAAATGTGTTTGTTTTCATTTAATTTGCTTTTATTTTATTTATTTTTTTTGTTTTTCGGGTCATTTGTTATGATTTCAATTTGTAAATTCATAAATTCATAAATTTAAAAATTCGTAAATTAGAAAATCCAAAAATAAGAAACAAAATCCGAAAGAATAACTAAATAGCGAACTAATAATAACTAACTGTTAAATTACAGGTATTGGAATTTCCTTTCAAATTTTGCTTTTGAAGTTACGACTTATCTGAAATAACGATTGCCATATCTAAACAAATGGAACGGAACACATTAATATCAAATAATAATAATAAAACGTTTTTATTATTATTATTGTTATTTATTATTATTAATTCATTACGTCCCATTCGTTTAGATATGGCATTCGTTATTTCAGATAATTTGTAACTTTGGATAAATTTGTATTCGCTAAGTTAACTAACAGCCAAATTTGAAAGGAAATTCCAATACCTAGAATTTAATAGTTAGTAATTGTTAAGTTATTATTAGTTAGTTATTATTTCAGATTTTCAAATTTTCGAATATTAGACTTTACGAATATTCGGAAAAGTTTGTTAAACAGATTTTCCTTAATTTGGATATTTGCGAATTAACAAATTTGTTGAAATTCGTTAAAAAACTAGGGATGAGCTTCGTGTTGAATTCCAACCCATGTTCGACTCAAACATCATGTGTTCGGTCGTTCGCCGAATTACGAACGATATAGGCTGTTCGCACCAAATTTGAGTGGCGCGTCACGGCCCATAATTCACTGCGGCATCGCAGTGCATTGCTGGCTGATGATTGGCCAAGCATGCACCATGACCCACATGCTTGGCCAATCACAGCGCCATCTGAACAGAGAGCCGTAATTGGCCAAAGCCAAGGAGGCTTTGGCCAATTATGGCTCAGGGGGTTTAGTACACGCCCCACACTATATAAGGCCGCCTGCATGGCGGCCCTTTGTAGTGTGTTCCGGCATTCAGACAGAGATAGAGAGAGAGACAGACAGACAGTGTCATTTGATTTAAGTTAAGAGTAGGCAGGTCAAGTCAGTTAGCTGCAGTTACCGTGTATTGTGTATAGATATATATATATATATATATATATATATATATATATATATATGCATCCCAGGTGTTGTATATAGGCAGGCAGGTGTTTTTACCGTATTTCTAGTTACTGTACTGTGTACCCTGCACAGTCTCACCTACAGTATAGCTACCTGCAGCCAGGTGCTTGTGTAGGCTCATTGAAGTATTTCCAGCTACTGTACTGTGTACCCTGCACAGTCTCACCTACAGTATAGTTACCTGCAGCCAGGTGCTTGTGTAGGCTCATTGAAGTATTTCCACCTACTGTACTGTGTACCCTGCACAGTCTCACCTACAGTATAGTTACCTGCAGCCAGGTGCTTGTGTAGGCTCATTGAAGTATTTCCAGCTACTGTACTGTGTACCCTGCACAGTCTCACCTACAGTATAGCTACCTGCAGCCAGGTGCTTGTGTAAGCTCATTGAAGTATTTCCACCTACTGTACTGTGTACCCTGCACAGTCTCATCTACAGTATAGCTACCTGCAACCGGGTGCTTGTGTAGGCTCATTGAAGTATTTCCAGTTACTGTACTGTGTACCCTGTACAGTCTAAGCTACAGTATAGCTACCTGCAGCCAGGTGCTTGTGTAGGCTCATTGAAGTATTTCCAGTTACTGTACTGTGTACCCTGCACAGTCTCACCTACAGTATAGCTACCTGCAGCCAGGTGCTTGTGTAGGCTCATTGAAGTATTTCCAGCTACTGTACTGTGTACCCTGCACAGTCTCACCTACAGTATAGCTACCTGCAGCCAGGTGCTTGTGTAGGCTCTTTGAGGTATTTCCAGCTACTGTACTGTGTACCCTGCACAGTCTCACCTACAGTATAGCTACCTGCAGCCAGGTGCTTGTGTAGGCTCATTGAAGTATTTCCAGCTACTGTACTGTGTACCCTGCACAGTCTCACCTACAGTATAGTTACCTGCAGCCAGGTGCTTGTGTAGGCTCATTGAAGTATTTCCAGCTACTGTACTGTGTACCCTGCACAGTCTCACCTACAGTATAGCTACCTGCAGCCAGGTGCTTGTGTAAGCTCATTGAAGTATTTCCACCTACTGTACTGTGTACCCTGCACAGTCTCATCTACAGTATAGATACCTGCAACCAGGTGCTTGTGTAGGCTCATTGAAGTATTTCCAGTTACTGTACTGTGTACCCTGTACAGTCTAAGCTACAGTATAGCTACCTGCAGCCAGGTGCTTGTGTAGGCTCATTGAAGTATTTCCAGTTACTGTACTGTGTACCCTGCACAGTCTCACCTACAGTATAGCTACCTGCAGCCAGGTGCTTGTGTAGGCTCATTGAAGTATTTCCAGCTACTGTAATGTGTACCCTGCACAGTCTCACCTACAGTATAGCTACCTGCAGCCAGGTGCTTGTGTAGGCTCTTTGAGGTATTTCCAGCTACTGTACCGTGTACCCTGCACAGTCTCACCTACAGTATAGCTACCTGCAGCCAGGTGCTTGTGTAGGCTCATTGAAGTATTTCCAGTTACTGTACTGTGTACCCTGCACAGTTGCACCTACAGTATAGCTACCTGAAGAAAAGTGCAGGTGTTATCATACTAATAATACTACAGGCAGGCAGTTGATTCTGCTAGCTGCAGTATAATCGGTATCTATATATACATCCCAGTTTTGTGCAGCTCACTGCAGGCCAATAGTATGTCTGGAAGGCCAACAAGGAGAGGCAGGTAGTCACAAGCCAATAAAAGAGGGCATGCAGGCTCTGTGTCTAGAGGCAACAGTGCCAGTCGTGGACACGGTGCATCCTCATCAGCACATGGCCGTGGGACGCGCTTGGCCTTTTTTTTCGGCAGCTGGCCGCATTGAGCCGCAACATGCGGAAGACTTGGTCGAGTGGATGACCAAGCCGTCCTCAACCTCCTTATCCTCTCTCACCCAGGCTCAGGGTACTTTGTCTGGCAAAGCATCTGCCAACATGGCTTCTTCCCTCGGCTTAATGGCATCAGTGACTCCTTGCCTAGCCCCACCATGTCCTTCTGAGAAGTCCCTCAAACTGTTTGACCACAGTGTTGGGTACATGCTCCAGGAGAATGCCCAGCGTTTTGAAGGCTCCAATGATGGTACTCAGCTAGAGGAAGGCAGTAAGGTGAGCCCAGACAGAGGGGGTGCCCAAGAAGGACAGCAATCTAGCAGTCATGTTATCCCTGCTGCAGCATAGTGCCAGGTTTGCTCCAATGATGAGGAGGGAGGGGATGATGAGGTCACTGACTCAACATGGGTGCCTGAAAGGAGAGAGGAGGAGGAGGAGGAAGCACATCACCAATGAGGCAGGATGCCCTCCAGGGGCCAGCCTAAGGGCAGCATGCTGACTGCATCACACTGCAGAGCTCCGCATGTGCAGAGCGCTGCTGTCGCTGCACGTTATTCCAAAAGTTCTTTGGTGTGGGCCTTTTTTGAGACGAGTGCATCATATCGCACCGCTGCTATTTGCAACATATGTCTTAAGCATATCTTGCGTGGCCAAAACATCTCCCGCTTGGGCACCACATGCTTGACCAGACATATGTTGATCTGCCATGCAGTTCATTGGCAAGCGTACCTAAAAGACCCACACCAAAGAACAAAGAGGACCTCTCCTTGCTCCTTATCAGCTGGGATCTCCAACCCCACTATACCTTCAGTCCTCTCTGAGACCTGCACTGAGAGGAATGAAGGTGAGAATTAGGTGTGTCACAGCCAACTACTTGCGGGCAATCTGCTATTGGTACACCGATGTCAGATTGTACCAGGCAAATTTCCCTGCCCCAGCTGCTGCACGCAGAAAGAAGTTCGCTCCCAGCCATCCACATGCCCAGCGGTTGAATGCTAGCTTGGCAAAGTTGCTAGCACTTCAACGGCTACCTTTTCAGTTGGTAGACTCTGCCCCCTTCCGTGAGTTTGTGGAATGTGCGGTTCCTCAGTGGCAGGCTCCCAAACGCCACTTTTTCTCACAGAAGGTGATTCCAGCTCTCTACCGACATGTGGAAGGCAATGTCTTGGCCTCGCTGGACAGGGCGGTCAGCGTTAAGGTGCATATTACCGCTGACTCATGGTCCAGTAGGCATGGACAGGGACGTTACCTAAGTTTCATGGTGCATTGGGTGACTTTGCTGGCAGCTGGGATGGATGCAGGACAAGGTGCAGTAGTGTTTGATGTTGTTCCGCCACCACGCCTCCAAAATGCCACTACTAGTGATTCTGACACACCTCTCTCCTCCACCCCCTCGTCTTCTTCTTCCTCCATGGCCTCTTCTTGTGCTTTGTCCTCGGAACCAGCCGTGCTCTGTAGACGTTCAAGGGGCTACGTAAGTACGCAGGCCAAAAGATGCCATGCGGTGCTTGAGCTGGTGTGCTTGGGGGACAGGAGCCACTCTGGGGCAGAGATTATGTCAGCTCTGCAGGGGCAGGTTCAGAGGTGGTTGACGTCACACCATAAGGTAGGAATGGTGGCTTGCGACAATGGCACCAACCTCCTCTCCGCCCTCCGACACGGACAACTGACCCATGTGCCCTGTTTGGCTCACGTCCTTAACTTGGTGGTGCAGCGGTTCTTGGGCAGGTACCTGGGCTTACAGGATGTCCTGAGGCAGGCCAGTAAAGTCTGTGTGCATTTCCGCCGGTCATATAATGCCAGTGCTCGGCTGGCAGATCTCCAAAAGGAATTTAACCTGCCCAAGAACCGCCTAATCTGTGACATGCCCACCAGGTGGAACTCAACGATGGCCATTCTGCAGCAGCTGCACATGCAGCAGAGGGCATCAATGAGTACTTGTGCGACTATGGTACCAGGACAGGGTCAGGGGAGCTTGTTTTTTTTTTTCCATGCCAGTGGGCCATGATCAGGGATGCATGCACTGTCCTGTCACCATTCGAGGATGCCAAGAGGATGGTGAGCAGTGACAGTGCATGCATCAGTGACACTGTCCCCCTTGTCCACCTGTTGCGTGAAATAATGGACAGGGCACTTGAGGCAGAATAGAGGCAGGAAGAGGAGGACTTCCTTAGCTTTTAAGGCCCCCTTTATCCAGACAGTGTTCCTGCGTGCCCGCCCATCACACAGGAAGAGGAGGAGGATTGTGTCAGCATGGAGGTGGAGCCTGGCACTCATCATCAGCAGCAGTCTTTAAGGGATCATTTACAGTCCCAAGAAACCCATGGACTTGTACTTGGCTGGGAAGAGGTGGCTGCGGATAGTGTCGCCCTTAGTGACCCAGAGGACTCCGGACCGAATGCCTCAGCAAACCTACGCTGCATGGCCTCCCTGATCCACATTCAGTGCTGCTGGAGGCTTTGTAACCGATCACAGGGTGCGTCTGTCCACCGACTCGGTCGATCGACTGACCTTCATAAAAATGAATCAGTCTTGGATCACCCCCAGCTACCAAGCACCTGATGCTGATGTAATGAATAATTTTTTTTGAAATGTCAGATCCCTTCAAGACTGCCTATGCTGATGCTGAGTGACTCTCCTGTTATTCTGAGTAATTATCCTCTTCCTCCTCAATGATCATGCTGATAGCTCGTAAGAACATTTTTGGTTCTGGACGCCGCCACCAGTGGCTAAGGCCCAATTTTTCAGCTCCTGTTTAACAGGGGCATGTAATTACAATATTTGATGCAATACATTGCAGCAGGGCTTGTTCCTGCGCTCCAACTAGAGTATCTGTGAGGGGTTGCAGTGTTGTGGCACCAGCACCAGTGCCTAAGGCCCAATTTTTCAGCCCCTGTTTAACAGGGTCATGTAATTACAATTTTTGATGCAATAATTTGCAGCAGGGCTTGTTACTGCTCTCCAACTAGAGTATCTGTGAGGGGTTGCAGTGTTGTGGCACCAGAACCAGTGCCTAAAGCCCAATTTTTCTGCCCCTGTTCAACAGGGACATGTAATTAGAATTCTTGATCTAATATTTCACAGCAGGGCCCATTTCTGCGCCCACCAAGAGTAACTGTGAGGACTTACATTGTTGTGGCACCAGCACCACCACCATCACCAAAGGCCCAATTTTTCTGCCCCTGTTCAACAGGAGCATGTAATTACAATTCTTGATCTAATATTTCACAGCAGGGTCCTGTGAGGGCTTACAGTGTTGTGGCAACACCAACACCTAAGGCCCAACTTTCTGCAGAGTATATAGGGCAGGCCCCTACTTTCAAACATCCAACTTACAAACGACTCCTACTTGCAAACGGAAGGAGACAACCATTAGGAAGTGAAATTCTCTCCTGTAAGAGTTAATATGGGAAAAATGTTTCTCCTTTCCACTGATGCTTTATCACCAATCCTTGTTTCACTAAAAATCCCAAATTTTCAAAAAACATTTGTCATTGGGACAGAAAATGAGGTGAAATCTTCTGAAGAGGAGCACAGACAGCAAAACAAATGTCATAGGGGTGATAACCCTTCCCTATGTTTTCCAAAAAGCTTAAAATAGATTTTTTGGCTGAAGCTAAAGACGTTAAAAATGTACCAGTTCAAAATTACAAACAGATTCTACTTAACAACAAACCTACAGTCCCTGTCTTGTTTGCACTGCCTGTATACTGCTGTTCAGAGTATATAGGGCCTGGTGGCCCCACACCTTTCCTCTTTTAATTTGGGTGCGGGGTTCCCCTTAATATCCATACAAGACCCAAAGGGCCTGGTAATGGACTAGGGGGTACCCATGCCGATTGGCTCAATGATTTTCATCCATATTGCCAGGACCCGACATTACATTAAAGTCGCAAGCAGTTTTAAATGACTTTTATTCCTTTAAAAATGTCATTTTGTGCAGGGACTGTTCTAAGCACGGGAATCACGCGCCACTTTACAGGCATACTATAGACACCCCCCAGGTACGATATTTAAAGGAATATTTCACTTTTTTTTTTTTTTTTTTTACTTTAAGCATCATTAAAATCACTGCTCCCAAAAAAACGTAAGTTTTTAAAACTTTTTTTTGCATTGATATGTGTCCCCTGGGGCAGGACCCAGGTCCCCAAACCCTATTTAGGACAATACCATGCAAATTAGCCTTTAAAATTAGCACTTTTGATTTTGAACGTTCGAGTCCCATAGATGTCAATGGGGTTCTAACGTTCGTGCAAATTTTCGGTCCGTTCGCAGATTCTGGTGCGAACCGAACCGGGGGGTGTTCGACTCATCCCTAATGAGCATGTGACACTTCAGGTGACTGTGCTGGGCCAATCAGTGTTGTGACGGGGGGGCATAGGCCTGTGTAAGTCAGGCACTCTCGATATCTAATGTCCCCACAGTGTTTCAACAGAATGAAGAAAGCTCTCATATGATTCCAATAAAAGCCACTGTAAAATAAGCCCACTGTCATTGTTTTTTATGCAGGGGCTTTTAGTGTAAATTTTAGGAGTGTTGTTTCATGCTGTTTCAGGGGTTTGGAAAGTGGTAATGCAGTCAGCCTTGAAGGTTCTCCATCTGACACTCCTGGAAGTGTCAATATTGTCCTATGATTGCAATAAAGATATCTATGTAGAATGTAGTCAAATCTTTTCATCCAGGAGGGTTTCTGTAATTACTCTTAACACAGAGTCTCTGCTTGTCTCTTGTTTTCAAAGTAGCAGGTGGCAAAAGGGTCTCTTTAGAGTGTACCTGTAGTAAATACTCTTAACAATGAACCATGGATATTAACATCATAGTTACATAGTTTTTTAGGTTGAAAAAAGACATCTAGTTCAACCAAAAAAAAAAATACAAACCCATATACCCAATCCTAAACCCACAGTTGATCCAGAGGAAGGTGAAAAACCCCAACAAAGCATGATCCAATTTGCTACAGCAGGGGAAAAAAATCCTTCCTTTTTCCCCGAGAGGCAATCGGATTTTCCCTGGATCAACTTTACCTATAAATGTTAGTACCCAGTTATATTATATACATTTAGTAAAGAATCCAAACCTTTTTTAAAGCAATCTACTGAGTTGGCCAGAACCACCTCTGGAGGGAGTCTATTCCACATTTTCACAGCTCTTACTGTGAAGAAATCTTTCCGTCTTCGAAGATGAAATCTATTTTCCTCTAGAGGTAAAGAATGCCCTCTGTGATAACCTTAAAGTGAATAACTCAACACCAAGGTCACTATATGGACCCTTTATATATTTGTACATGTTGATCAATCCCCGCTTTATCTCCTTTTCTTAAGAGGGAATAAATTCAGTTCCTCTAATCTTTCCTCATAGCTGAGCTCCTCCATGCCTCTTATCAGTTTGGTTGCCCTTCTCTGCACTTTCTCCAGTTCCCCAATATCCTTTTTGAGAACCGGTGCCCAAAACTGAACTGCATATTCCAAATGATGATTTGTACAGGGGCAAAATGATATCTCTCTCTCTGGAGTCCATACCTCTCTTAATACAAGAAAAGATTTTGCTCACTTTGGAAACCACAGATTGGCATTGCATGCTATTATTAAGCTAAAAAACAAACACTATCCAAATTGTGTTGACTGTAGAGACTGTTCAATGTGCATTAGCTGCACCCTGGGAGCCTTAAGATGTCCTATATCAATATGGACTTTGCAGAAAGTCAAGTATAAGCACACCTCAAAGTTGAAGCACACCTCACAATATAATCAACATGCCTCCCATTTGGTCTTAAGACACCCAAAATATTGGGGGAATGCCGTCTCTGCAAACAAACAGAAGCTTGGAAATACTATGAAGCAGTGGCGGCCAGTTGGTCGGTCGGCGACACCCTCCGTCCCGCGGGCACTTACCCCATCTAGGTTGCGGGCTCCTACGGGCAGGTTGGCGTGTTGCGGGCAGCGGGTCCTGTGTCCTCTCCTCTCTTCTGCATCACGGTGGCTTCTGCCGTGCAGCTCCTCCCTCCTCCTCCTAAGCGTCCAAAAGGATTGCCTGTCCTGTCAACCAATTGGGTGATGGGTCTCAAGACCCACTTCTTGATTGGTAAGAAGGAAGATCAGTGTGGCGATAGTGAATATTCATTCGCTTTTGTCACACAGCTGGGTGAGATCTGCGCCCCGAGCTCACCCTTTTTTGAAGCCTATTAGAGCCTCTGGCTCTAATCACGTGCTTCAAAAAAATACACCCCCGACATTGGAATCCATGTGTCTGGCACCCTGCATGTAGATCAGGAGGCCAGATGCATGGATGGGGGTTGTGGCACCCGTGCGCCCCTAATGGATGGGCCGCCCACTGCTGTTATAGCCACAGTATATGCAAGGTGATGGAATTCTTGTAAGATATCACTAAGAGACACAAGAAGTCAGAATGTGAACCAAGCTTAAACAATAATAGTTTTGACTGAAGTTGTCTTTTAAAGAAACACACATACAACATCTACTATCCAGAGGTGTATATTAAGAGAGTGTAAGGGATTCCAACCCCCCCAGAGCATCCATGGCACAGCGCAGCAGGGAGTGCTGACAGAGTGCCGGCCTCTGTAAGCTATGCACTCCTATACTCTGCACTCTGTTTCTTATGCACTTCTGAACTCTGTGACCCTAAGGTTGAACCCCTCAAGAAAAAAAGAATATCTACGGCCCCTGCCAATGTCTTATTCAGAAAATCATTTAACCATAACACAATAAGATTTTCCGCCTCAAAAGATTAGAACAAGGGGATAAAACTAACAGGAATCTTAAAGCAAACGTGGCATGGGAAAATTATAGGGGAGCTTGAATAAGCATGCAATTCAGTTTCTATGTTTGTTGAGTCGTGTCTTAGGACATGAATTCAAGTACAAAGCATGAGGGCAGGCAACTAACATTTCAGAAGGAGTCGAGCAATAGCAGCCTCAGCTTTAAAAATCAAGAGAATATATTTATAATCAATAATGTGCACATGAAAAACATTAAGGGAAAAAAAATAAAACCGGAAAGGATGGAGACCAATCTAAGCTACCACCGCAAAAATTAAAATGACATTAAAATGTATATAATAATGAGGTTTTTTTTTGTTCTATGGTAAGGTTTTGAGTCAAAATATGAATTCTTCAGATTAGGACTTTAAACCAGACCACAAACAGTTTGATGGTAAAAAAATATTCAAAATGTATTACACATTGATAATATATAGCAACATGAACGTGGGGATATATGCAACAAACATATTGGGAGCAGAAATGGAAACCAGCTGCAAGGAAAAGCCCAGAGCTTTGTCAGACAGACAGAACATCCAAATGGTAAAGGTTTTGATTTTTATAGTTTCATTTATTTCTTACTCGTATGTATTTATGTCTTACAAGATTATCCTTTAGCTTTGAAGGGCTGTAAAAATTAATGAGTATGACAATTATAAGTAGCAGTGGTGGCCGGGGGTAATTTTTTTTTGAGGGGGGGTTGCAAACAGTGCCATCACCATCCCACCCCCTCCCACCGGTCGGTCGGGTCTGGAGCACTTACCCCATCTATTCTCAGGCAGCACTTCTCACAGGCTTCACCGGCGGCTTCACCTGCTCTCCGCAGGTATCATGGCAGTGGCGGCGGCTTCCCCTGATCTCCACGGGCATCCCGGCGGCAGCTTCCCCTGCTCTCCGCAACTTTCGTTTCTTCCCTCCTCCTCGGCGGCTAATCGGATGCTTCTCTTTTCGGCCAATCTGGAAACGGGTCTCGAAAAGGATCAGTGTTTCAATAGCGAATATTAATTTGCTATTGTAACATACCAGGGTGGGCTCATAGCGCAATGCTCTGCACTCCGAGCCCACTCTATTTTGAAGCATATTAGAGCCTTTAGCTCTAATCAGGGGCTTCAAAAAAACACCCCGCCGTTGGAATTTATGCATCCGGCATCCTGAAAAGGGCTAGATTAATGGATAGATGGGGTGGATGTGGGTAGGAAAGGCCCTGCTATGAAGCTCGTAACAGTTAGTGTCATAGTTACAGGAAGAGTTGCCTTAGGGCAGGGTATCACTTAATGTTGAGAGTTTGATCAAATCTTTCCCAGCATAATGTGTGTCAGTGCTGCAGGAAATTGGGTCTATGTTTATGAAAATAGCGACTAAAAGTCCAGAGACACTGAGCAGGTGATGACTGCTTTCACTGTCAGTTACCTGGTACTGCTGCTTTTATTTTGGCTGTTTCCTTCTAAATACAGGTTCACTTTAAACTGTCATCTAGCACTTTTTCTTGGAAGAATTAAAAAACAAACCTTACATACTTACCACAATGTCTTTGGGTTGAAGATCTTCATTTATAGATAGAATTCTGAACTTTACTGCAAAAGACAAATTTAATATGCTGTTTTTATACTTTCATTATAATCTTAGAGGTTTTTTATTAATGTATTAAAAAGTTCTATTTTGTATCTTAGATCTTCAAGCTGTATAATTTCTAATTATACATGTACAGACATATTTGCATATTATATATGCAGATTTTGCTTCCCACTTTGCAGTACTTTTGCTTCATTACTCCTGTCAGAAAACAACAGCTCAGCGGGGGAGATTACTGAACTAAATTTGCATGGTTAGTACAGCAGCTCTGACCGAAGCTGTCAGTTTTTTTTCGCAGTTTTTGAACAAAAAAAATGAATAGTGTGTACCTGGCTTTAGAAAGAGTAATTTCAGTGGATAAGCTTTCCAGCCTCTAGTGCTAATTCTACAAATCTCCCAATAACAACATTTCCAAAAGTCATCAAGTATTTACAAAATGTTCAAAGGGGTGTTTAGGAAAACATAATATTGGTATTTGAGCCTACATCACATATGTGATTTTGTAGTTTGACCATATGGTATTGTATATATATATATATATATATATATATATATATATATATATATATACACAATGCTGTGTAAAAAAAAGGATTTGCCCCCTTTCTGATTTTTTATTTTTTTGCATATTTTTTGCATATTTGTCACACTTAAATGACTCAGATCATCAAACTAATTTTATTATTACACAAAGATAACCCGAGTAAATACAAAATGCAGTTTTTAAATTATGGTTTCATTTATTAAGCCAAAAAAGCTGTCCAAACCTGCCTGGCTTTATGTGAAAAAGTATTTGCCCCTTAAACCTAATAACTGGTTGTGCCACCCTTGGCAGCAAGAAGTGCAATCAAGCGTTTGCGATAACTGGCAATGAGTCTTTCACATTGCTGTGGAGCAATTTTGACCCACTCTTCTCTGCAGAATTGCTTTAATTCAGCCACATCAGAGGGTTTTCCAGCATATATGGGCTGTGTAAGGTCATGATACAGCATCTCAATTGGATTTAAGTCTGGGCTTTGACTAGGACACTCCAAAACCTATATTTTGCTTTGTTTGAACCATTTGGAGGTGGACTTGCTTTTGTGTTGATCATTGTCCTGCTGCATAACCCAAGTGCACTTGAGCTTAAGGTCACAAACTGATGGCTGGACATTCTCCTTTAGGATTTTCTGGTAGAGCTCAGAATTTATCGTTCCATCAATTATGGTAATTTATCCAGGTCCTGAAGCTGCTCTGGCCCTGGAACTCTCCCATGGATGCCATTTTTGTCTAGTCTCTTTCTTATTGTTGAATCATGAACACTGATCTTACCCAAGGCAATTGAGGCCTGCAGTTCTTTAGATGTTGTTCTGGGTTCTTTTATGACCTCCTGGATGAGTCGTCGTCATGCTCTTGGAGTAATTTTTGTAGGCCGCCAATCCTGGGAAGGTTCACTACTGTTCCAAGTTATCTCCATTTGGGGATAATGGCTCTCCCCATGGTTCACTGGAGTTCCAAAGCCTTAGAAATGACTTTGAACCCCTTCCTAGACTGATACATGTACATTATTTTGTTACTAATCTGTTCTTGAATTTTTTTAGATGTGGCACGATGAGTGGCTTTTTGCGATCTGTTAGCATGCCTCACTTTATCAGACAGCTTTTATTTATGTGATTTCTTGATTCAACAGGTCTGGCAGTAATCATGCCTGGGTGTTGCAAATGAAATTTAACTCAGGTTTCCAAATAAGTGTGGTTAATCACAGTTCATTCATGATTCAGCATGGGAGGAAGCAATTACTTTTTCACATAGGCTTAGGCAGGTTTGAACAGCTTTTTTCCCATTAATAAATGAAATAATAAGTTTGCCATAAGCAATACAAAAAAAAGTATCTAATGATGGTAATTAGACTTAAGGGGTCAACATGTCTTCATGGGAAATGGCATTCAAAGGGTAACTTGTTTACCTGGTAAACACTATAGTGACTTTAATTGCTATTTACCTTAATTATAAGTGAAGTCTTTTCATGTTAAGATCAAAAGTGTTTTGTCAGCCAATCCCTCCAGCTTTGCTTACTGATAGTAAACTGTATT
Organism: Aquarana catesbeiana; assembly: GCF_042186555.1. NCBI lineage: Eukaryota > Metazoa > Chordata > Amphibia > Anura > Ranidae > Aquarana > Aquarana catesbeiana. The sequence goes on along the minus strand of NC_133331.1, from coordinate 25,960,793 downwards.
AGGGACGGTTCTTTTGACTGAGTTATGACTGGAGAAATTGGGCTCTCTCAAGGTGTCTGATGGTTGCATGAATATTCTGAGTATCCTGTACCCTGTCCATTTATCCTGTCTGTACCTCTGTCATCTATTCTGAAGTCCAATAAATGTCTCTCTTTGGATGAACCAAGTTGCTGAAGGAAAATTAATTTCTTTAGATTAGAGGAGTTGAACATTCCATATCGGCTAGCGAACACTTGCCTCAACAATAATTATCAATCCTCATCCATATATCACAAAACATACTACTAGTTTTATAATAATAAAGTAAGTATTTTATGACTAGGTCACTCCCAGCATTTCCTGCATGGCACTTTTTCTGGTTGATTTTACTTATTGCCTAGAATTGCCTTTCAAATATGAATTTATAACTTGCCGGAAGACCCCCTTATTGACTAAACAGTTACCAGTTTGTCCCGGCTTGTACACAGCTTTGTCTGACTGAATCAGAAGGCTGGATCTTGTCTTCTTCACCAGAACTTTACTGCTCTTCACGATAGATTGCCCTGCATTTTCTATGGAGATGCTCAACGTGCCAACCACTTCCATCTGTTTAGGCATGGGAACCTAAGCAAGAAAGCATAAAACATACTACAGTGTAAAAGACAGCACAGACATTCAAGTGTTCATAGGGTTGATTTACTTAAAGTGATTGTAAAGTCGGAAGGATTTTTTATCTTAATGCATTCTATACATTAAGATAAAAAGCCTTCTGGGTTCAGCAGCCCCCCCAGCCTCCTGATTGGCTGAGACACAGCAGCAGCGCCATTGGCTCCTGCTGCTGTCAATCAAAGTCAGCTAGCCAATAAGGGGAGAGAGGGGGCCGGGTCGGAGCTCTGTGTCTGAATGGATACACAGAGCTGTGATTCGGCTTGGGTGCCCCCATAACAATCTGCTTGTTGTGGGGGCACAGGAGGGAGGGGCCAGGATCACAGAAGCGGGACCCGAGAAGAGGAGGATCAGGGCTGCTCTGTGCAAATCCACTGCAACAGAGCAGGTAAGTATAACATGTTTATTTTTTTATAAGTAAAAAAAACTTTACAATCAACCCATTGATCGCAATCTGGGCTTGCTGACCTGCCCATCCCAGAGCACCAGAGTGATCGAGTGTCCTCTGTAGCACCAGCTCCTATCCCAGGCAGAGTAATACCAAGTGCACTTCACCTGGGTCCTTTCTAGCAGCCTAGAGAGCGATGCCAGCAGAAGCTGGAAGAGGAAAAATAGGTCAGTGTATTAAACAACACATACAATGCAGGTAAACCGCAGCAGATCAGTGTGAAAGCTGCCTTATAGGGGGCTCAAGACAGTAGGGGTTGGTTAAAATTTGTGCTTTGGGGAGCGGTAAGTATTTTTACTGCCCCCCAACCACTGGTGTAGTATTAGGGGTTGCAATGGTGACCCCACCCCATGCTCTAGGGGGCCCGTGCGGCTTCCCTGTCATATTCTGTATTACACTTGGACAGGAGGGGTGATGGGGGTGGCATATACAGGAACCGATTTTCTCCATTTTCATCCTGCAAGTGCTGAAAGCCGGCTTCTCCACTTCTCCCTCCCGCTGGCATTCAGTGGCTGCAGGAGGAACATTTTCATTATGCTATTCAAAATAAAAAATTCAAAATTCTGAACCATTTCCATTCATTTCATTGTGGCCCATGACCGGTTACCGAATCACTTAAGTGGCCCTCCCTCCTCAAAAGGTTGAGCACCCCTGTTCTAACCCTTTGCTATTCTAAACAAGCCTCACAAAGGAGTAGTGGCTTTGATTTTGGCTTTAAGATTATCTTTGGACATTAATCCCCCCCTCAACTAATCACCATATTGTAAAAAATTCTTAATCTAAAAGTCCCTTTCACATATCTAAATCTGCTTTCAGATATTATGCCAGTCCTGAGTCTTATGCAATCTGGAGTGCAGAGCGGGAGGGTGGTACTGTGGGAGCTCGTGTCACTGTCTGGGTGAGGTAGTCTCTTCTAATTGGCTGTCCATTGCCAGGGATCCTCATAGGATCTAGAAGAAGACTACAGTGGCATGATGATGCCATGATGAGGGAACCAAACTGTAGTGCCAAATCAATGTTCTCCATATCCAGAACAGTTGCAAATGAGGGACATGTGACAGGGTTTTTTTTTCATTGCCCAGAGATGAGCTTTAAAGGATTAGTTCACCTTTACCAAAAAACTACCTATGCAGATAAGGAACATCTGTGGATAATAACAAACTTTGCAGCTTTGACCAATGTTGAATGATACCATTGCTATAAGTGTAGACCATTTACACACCTAATGAAGCCTGACTGGAAAATCTCTAGGTTGGACATTGTTAAGAGATGCCCAGCTGTTACTGTTGACCTTTACCATCACAGAACTGAGCTCTCAAATGCTGAGCTCAGAACTGCATCAGGAGAGAGTTTGAATCAGAAAAAGAGCTCAGTCCTGTCACGGTGAAGGTGAAAAGTAACAGCTAGGCTTCTCTTAGCAATGTTTTTAGCAATGGCAGGCTTCATGAGGTATGTACTGTAAATGGCCCACACCTATTGCAAGGGCATTATTCAATATTGGTCAAAGCTGTGCAGCTTGTTTTTTATCTACAGATGTAGGCAGTTTTTAGTAAAGGTGAACTGTGCTATATTATCAAAAGTATTGGGGCGCTTGCCTTTACACGCACATGAACTGTTATGACTTCCCAGTCTTAGTCCATAGGGCTTAGTATTGAGGTGGCTCACCCTTTGCAGCTATAATAGCTTCAACTCTTCTGGGAAGACTGTTCACAAGGTTTAGGATTGTGTCGATGGGAATGTTTGACCATTCTTCCAGAAGCACAATTGTGAGGTCAGGCATTGATGTTGGACGAGAAGACCTTGCAGTCATCGCTCTAATTCATCCCAAAAATGTTCTACCCGGTTGAGGTCAGGACTCTCTGCAGGCCAGTCAAGTTCCTCCACCCCAAACTCACTCATCCATGTCTTTATGGACCTTGCTTTGTGCACTGGTCATTTCCGTCATGTTGGAGCAGGAAGGGGCCAACCCCAAACTGTTCCCACAAAGTTGGGAGCATGAAATTGTCCAAAATGTATTGGTATGCTGAGGCCTTAAGAGTTCCCTTCACTGGAACTAAGGGGCCAAGCCCAACCCCTGAAAAACAACCCCACACCATAATCCCCCATCCACCAAATGATTGGACTAGTGCAAGGTCTGTAAAGACATGGATGATCGAGTTTGGGGTGGAGGAACTTGACTGTCCTGCACAGAGTCCTGACCTCAACCCAATAGAACACCTTTGGGATGAATTAGTGTGGAGACTGCGAGCCAGGCCTTCTTGACACATCAGTGCCTGACCTCACAAATGTGCTTCTGGAAGAATGATCAAACATTCCCATAGACACACTCCTAAACCTTGTGGACAGACTTTCCAGAAGAGTTGAAGCTGTTTTAGCTGCAAAGGGTGGACCAACTCAATATTGAACCCTACGGACTAAGACTGGGATGCCATTAAAGTTCATGTGCGTGTAAAGGCAGGCGTCACAATACTTTTGAAAATATAGTGTATGTGTTTTATTTTTTATTTTTTGTAAAGATTAAATATGTGGGGGGTTTTTTTGGTAATGATGAACTATGTGTTTTGTTTTGTTTTTTGGTAAAAATGAACTATGTGTTTAAGCATATTATGTGAACTTTTGTTACCTGGATTGCAACACAGTTGAAGATGGAGTCCTGCTTAAAGGTCTTCTCTACAAGAGTGGTGTTCTTTCCATCCAGATGTAAGGAGATCTGTGCTCTGCTTTCTCCCTCTGCCCCCTCCAGGTGTATACATATGGTTTCAGAATGCTTAGAGCGAATTGCAGAGGGGAAGATGACCGCATAGTGCCTGAGGAGAGAAGATTGAATATTAGAAACCACAAGGGTAGATTTACAAAGAATTCTATAGCATGCTATTTCTTGATAGCATTCCCTGTTTGCAAATGTGTTTGTGTAGCTTCCCAAAATCATGCAGATACTAGCTTGAATTATTCAAGAAACAACTATTCAATTTGATAGGATAACCCCCCCCCCCCAATCTATGGTTTCTTTTAGTATAGTCATCATGTCAGTGATCATCTGGTTGTATGGACAATTTCCTTTTTTTTAGTGAAAATCAGATTATAATCCATCTATTATTTTATTACTCTTCAGGCCAAGTCAGATGTTTTCTTTGTGGCAAAGCATAGGAAAACACTGTGTGTTAGCATAATGTGTGGCATTGCTTGATCCAGAATGCAGTGTCCTGAATAGGGATGAGCTTTGAGTCGAACACATGTTCGACTCGAACATCGGCTGTTCGCCAGTCCGCCGAACAGTAAACAATTTGGGGTGTTCGCGGCAAATTCAAAAGCGCATATTTCCTGTGTTTAGAACAGTCTGACAGCAAAATGAAATTTCTAAAGGAAAAAAAGTCATTTAAAACTACTCGCGGCTATAATGAATTGTCGGTCTGACAATACACATAACAGTTAATTGATAAAAACAGCGTGGGATTTCACCACAGGGGAACCCCGAACCAAAATTAAAAAAAAAAAAATGACATGGGGGTCCCCCTAAATTCCATACCAGGCCTATGGATTTTAAGGGGAACCCCGCGCCAAAGTTTAAAAAAAATGGCGTGGGGTCCCCCCAAAAATCCATGCCAGACCCTTATCTGAGCACACAACCTGGCAGGCGCAGGAAAAGAAGGGGGGCGAGAGAGCGACTCCCCCTCCTGAACCATACCAGGCCACATGCCCTCAACATTGGGAGGGTGCTTTGAGGTAGCCCGGTAGCCTGAAGGGTCTGGTATGGATTTTGAGGGGGACCCCCACGCCATTTTTAAAAAAAAATTGGCGCGGGGTTCCCCTTAATATCCATACCAGATCTGAAGGGCCTGGTATGGAATTTAGGGGGACCCCCACGCCATTTTTTAAAAAATTTTGGCACGGGGTTCCCCTGTGGGGAAATCCCATGCCGTTTTTATCAATGAACTTTTATGTGTATTGTCAGACCGACAATTCATAAATAGCCGCGAGTAGTTTTAAATGACTTTTTTTCCTTTGAGATGTCATTTTGCTGTCAGACTGTTCTAAGCATGGGAAACATGCGCCCCTTTACAAGCATACTATAGACACCCCCCAGGTAAGAAATTTAAAGGAATATTACACTTTTATTATTTCACTTTAAGCATTATTAACATCACTGCTCCCGAAAAAATGGCCGTTTTAAAAAAATCTTTTTGCATTGATACATGTCCCCTGGGGCAGGACCTAGGTCCCCAAACACTTTTTATGACAATAACTTGCATATAAGCCTTTAAAATGAGCACTTTTGATTATTCATGTTCGTGTCCCATAGACTTTAACGGTGTTCGCGTGTTCGAACTAATTTTTTGCCTGTTCTGCTGCTAACCGAACCGGGGGGTGTTCGGCTCATCCCTAGTCTTGAAGTAACTTCTCAATGCACAACCACAGTTGTGGGCACCCACCGATGTGGACGCAGACAGACAACGTGGCTATGTGGGTGAATGCTGAATATAACAGAACGATGCAGGAAGAAGCATACTGCAATTCAGGTAAGTGGGTAGGGTTGGTTTGAGGGTGGGGGGCTGGAGAATGTGACCATGTTTCATGTCACATCCTAAATAGGAGTTTAACATGAAACATAGTCAAAAAGGTGGACTTGGCCTTTGAAAATTGTTAGGAGTTCTGTATAATAAAGTGGCTGACTCACTGGCCTAAAGTACTGCAGAATCTCCCTCTCTATCGAGGGTGTGACATCTCGCTGGTCCGGAATATCAAAAGGTAAATGGTCATCAAAGACAAGGTAGTTAGAGAAACATAGTACCTAGGCTTTGTGTACATTGTGTTGGATGTCAGGAAGACATCCAACAAATTTTGTTCTATGGGTAGCATTCTGAGCAGTGGTAGGCCTGAAGAGAACAACCACAAATAAAAAACAATAATCTGAACACAGAAACAGCCCTGTTGTATCACCATGCCACACTACATAGGGCTCAGTACACCATTTTAGACCTAGCATTCGTAGGGAGCTCAGCAGAGATTAGAACTGCCTGAAAAACACCCAAACAAGGTAGAGTGATGGCTCTGTGGCATCTTCCTTCTAGTTGGTTCTGCCAGTGGTGTGATTTTGTAAGTAGTGAGAGGTTTGAGGGTAATGGCAGAACATTGTGGTCTTCCAGAAGCGGTTGGCTTGGAACTATGCATTGGGGACTTTACTGAACTCAGTCAGGGTTTTTTAGTAGTTCTCAGCTCACATACTGCTGCTCTTAGATTGCTTTGGCCTGTTCGAAGGTAGAGGACAGCAAGTCTTCCAAGAGCGTCTGCCCTTGTGGGATCTTCATTTGAATGCTGGTCATCTGGCTATCATACCTTCTCCCCAGCTTTAAGGGCCCATTCACATCAGCACCGTCTTCCGTGGTGCATGAATGCAAATTACCATGCCTAGTGTTAGGGCAGCACCTTAATTTGAATGGCTGCCTAGCACATTTTGCACCAAAAATTGTGCATGGAGAATTTCCAACAGCACATAGCAACACAGTTCAGTACATTGCTGTAAGCTGTGAAGGTGCATTGGGGTGCCATTCAAAATGCGCATATTACCACAGCATGATGATGTGAAAAGGCCATAATACAATCTGAGTCTTAGACCTGAAAAAGTGTGCAGGTAGGGAGTCTGACTTTTCGAAGACTTTTACAACCATCATACTTGTTCTGAGTCAGTAATAAGGAAAGTCTTGAAACCAAGTTACGGCGCAGCAGTAAAGGTGTCAAAAAGACTGGTGTAGCAGTGCACATGACATCAGGCCATAAAGCTCACCTGTTCTCAGATCTGATAATGTACACCTCACCTATACCAAGAACAGAGAACATCTGACATCACCTGAACCTAAGATATGGCAGCAGGGGTAGCTAGAAGTGAGCAGAGTGGACCAGGACAATGGGTTGCTTATGGTAGGAAAAGTGTGCAGTTCTGGTGCATGAAAAGCCCTCCATGGTAATTACCTTGTAATGAGGGATCTACTGGAGCTGGTAAGCAGTTAATTCAGCTGTTGGTGGCAGCACTGTTGCAAAAGTGGTGGATGGTGGAGTCTAACAACAATATTCAAGATTTACTATTGTAATCACTGGTGGACTGATTTATGGACTCTTGGTTTTTTAATTTCATTTTCATGTGAATAATTAGCGCAATTTGATTTTTATATACTATTTCTGAACTGTAACTATGTTACACATGAGAATTGGTGCTTGATTTTTTTATTTCTAATTTCCCAATAGCACAGTTTTTTTTCCATATCTTCATCACACTACAGCAAATATTGACACTGCTGAGTAAAAAGTAACAGATTATAATCATTAACTTGATACTCCAGGGTCAAATGCTTGACTATCCCCCAATATACAGTGGTGGGGGGGGCATTTAGATTCTGGAGTACCTTTCTGGGTGATATTTTTAGAGTAAACATTTTACCTTGAACTGTAACTCAAGCCGAAACTTCTATGTATACAGTTGTGCAAAAAATTAAGCACAGCCCATGGAAATATTTCACGTTTTCAGTATATTTAATGGGAAAACATTAGATCTTTACAAAAACACAGATACCTAGCACCTACAGATAAAAGTTATATACTGTACCTGGACAAACACAAGAAAACAATAGGGGTGATTTACTAAAACTGGAGCACACAGAATCTGGTGCAGCTGTGCAACTTCTAACTTCAGCTTGTTCATTTAACCTTTTGGCTAAAAAATCTGGAAGCTGATTGGTCTCTATGCAGGCCTTATATGAATGTTCAGATGGACACCAAACAAAGAAAAAAAAACACAAATAAAATGACCTGAGGTTCCCCCAAGGTTTTAGAATGGACCCCTCATGCCTGGTATGGCTTTAAGGAGGAACCCCATGCAAAAAAAAAAAAAGTGTGTGATCTCCCCAAAAATATCTATACCAGACCCTTATCCATGCAGGCTAGCTAGCCAGGAAAGGTGGGCGAGTGTGTGCCTCCTCCCTCTTGAATCTTACCAAGCCACATGCCCTCAACATGAAGAGCCACCATGCCAGGGAGAAGCGTGCCTGCTATAGCTGTTAAAGGGACCGACGTACAGCTATGGCGAATCACGCAGGGGAGCCAACCTGCCACAGTATAATGACAGCGGCTGGGCAGCAAGTAGTTAAAGTGGAATTCTAGGATAAAGCTGGCTAATCTTAAAAATGCTCCCTCCCCATCCTAACACTTTATTCTGAATTCTATTTATCTATTTTCAGGCCACTCCTTTCTGGTCATGTGATCTCCCCTGTGTCAGCCAGCACTGGCTGCAGGGGGGAGGAAAGGGCGCTCTGGCTGACACCTTGTGGTAACAAGGTGTCAGCCAATGGCAGGTTTCTTTCTTTCGATGGGTTAGCAGGTGTTGGGCTTCATGATTGACATGGATCTACATTGCTGAATGGCATTATTAATGATGGATATTCATCATGGGGTTTTGAGGTTTGGTTTAATTCAATGACTTGTCAAAAACTGAGTGTGTAAAGGGCCTTATATAAATTATGGGGGAACCCCCACTGAGCTTTTTTTTTCTTTTTTTTTTGGGCGGTGTCCCCTCTTAACATTTATAACAGGCTCTCATCTAGACATGTGCACTCCTGAAAAATTTGTTTGTTTTCGTTTAATTAAATTTTTTTTTTCATTTTTCGGGTCATTTGTTATGAGCGCAATTTGTAAATTTGAAAATTTGTAAATTCGAAAATTCAAAAATCCTAAAACAAGAAAGAAAATTTGAAAATTTGAAAGAATAACTAACTAATGAATAATAACTAACTGATAACTAACGAACTTTCAGATAATTCGTAACTTTGCATTTGTATTCGTTACGTGCGCTAACAGCCAAATTTGAAAGGAAATTCCAATACCTAAAATTTAATAGTTAGTAATAGTTATTATTTCAGATTTTAGAATTTTTGGGTTTTCGGATTTTCAAATTTCGAATTTCTGAATTTTCTAGATTTCTAATTTTCGAATTTACGAATTTACGAATATTCTGAAAAAATTGTTAAATGGGTTTTCGTTAATTCTGATATTTCCAAATGAACAAATTTGTCGAAATTTGTTAAAAAACAAATTTGTACTCAGACAAATTGCAGATGTCTACTCTCATCTAGGGTAAAGGTCTGGAATAGATGAATGAGGTCCCCCCAGAGCTGCCAGATACTGTCATTTTGCCAGCCATTTAAATACACTTTTTTTCTTTGTCAGCCCCCATTCATACCGCACTGACTTGTCATGTGATCTGACAGTTCCAAATGGCATGACAAGGTCCCACCCTATTGTCGGCGATTGAACTGTTCAAATCAGTGCGACCCTGACTTTGCGGTGCCATGCCAATTTAAAAAGAAAGGTTCCTGCACAATGTTTTTTGCAATTTCAGGTGTGACTTGCATACACATCTGTGCATGAAGTCTCATAGATGTCAGGCAAGTTACACTTGAAATCGCACTGACCTGACCTTCAAGTGAAGTAGCATGATTTCAAAGTCGCATTCAGCGTGAATGGGGGGCTAAATGTCAGATTTGCTGTAGTAGGATGTATATATCATACAGATGTGTCACTTCACAGGCAGGGACATGACACAGGGCACCCCCATGGCACGTGATTTAATAGATTTTACATTTTTAATGTTTTACGTTTAGTACTTTAGCAGTAATAAATCGGTGCTCCCCACCAAACGATATTGAAGACGTTTTTATTTTGGCTTTGGTATATATCTTCTAGGGCAGCGCTCCGTCTACCATGCCATTTGTTTAACAATCCCTTGCCTATTAGCCTATTAAATGTCCAAAACTGATTTGTAACATTTAGCTTTCATTGACTTTACTCATGTTGTCCGAATTCTGCTTGAACACAACCCGGGTGTTTTTGGCTTCACTTAGTCTATGTTTCCACTAGTGTGACTTGTCATGGGACTTTGGACACATAAAGTGTAACTTTGGACACCTTGCTTTGTGCACTGGTGCGCAGTCATGTTGGAACAGGAAGGGGCCATCCCCAAACTGTTTAGACAAAGTTGGGAGCATGAAATTGTCCAAAATGTCTTGGTATGCTGACACCTTAAGAGTTCACTTCACTGGAATTAAGGGGCCAAGCCCAACCCATGAAAAACAACCCCACACCATAATCCCCCCTCCACCAAATGATTTGGACCAGTGCACAAAGCAAGGTCTATAAAGACATGGATGAGAGCGTTTGGGGTGGAGGAACTTGACTGGCCTTCACAGAGTCCTGACCTCAACCTGATAGAACACCATTGGGATGAATTAGAGCGGAGACTGCGAGCCAGGCCTCTCGTCCAACATCAGTGCCTGACCTCACAAATGGGCTTCTGGAAGAATGGTCAAACCCATAGAAACCTAAACCTTGTGGACATCCTTCCCAGGAGAATTGAAGCTGTTATAGCTGCAAAGGGTGGGCCAACTCAATATTGAACCCTACGGACTAATGCCCTGTACACACGGTTGGACTTTCCAATGGAAAATGTGTGATAGGACCCTGTTGTCGGAAATTCCGACCGTGTGTGGGCTCCATCACACATTTTCCATTGGATTTTCCGACACACAAAGTTTGAGAGCAGGCTATAAAATTTTCCGATAACAAAATTCATTGTCGGAAATTCTGATCGTGTGTACACAAATCCGACGCACAAAGTGCCACGCATGCTCAGAATAAATAAATAGATGAAAGCTATTGGCTACTGCCCCATTTATAGTCCCGACGTACATGTTTTACGTCACCGTGTTCAGAACGATCGGATTTTCCGACAACTTTGTGAGACCGTGTGTATGCTAGACAAGTTTGAGCCAACATCCGTCAGAAAAAATCCTAGGATTTTGTTGTCGGAATGTCCAATCAATGTCCAACTGTGTGTATGGGGCATTAGACTGGGATGCTATTAAAGTTCGTGTGTGTGTAAAGGCAGGTGTCCCAATACTTTTGGTAATATAGTGTATTTAAAAATGTGTAACAGCTTTAAGAGGTCAACAACTGATAATCTATTAAACACCACCAAGGAATGTTCAACTCAGCAATCACACATTCAATGGCGGCCTGTCCATAGGGTGCACACGGGCATCACCCCCCAACCAGTACTAGTCACTAAAAAATAAATAAATAACATTTTTTAAAGGGTCCTTTAAAAAAAAAACTAATTTTTTTTAAAAGGTCCTTAAAAAAAACAAAAAAAAAGTCCTTTAAGTGTGCAAGTGCACTGTGTACGGGTGAAGAACACAATACACTATGGGGGAGCATGATGTCTATGCAATCATGTGATTGCATGTGAGATGACCCATTTGCAGGGTTTTGTGAGTGCTTGCGGTGCAAAGCACTGCGCTGGAACACTTCCGTCTTGCAGGCTTCCCCTTGCTGTGGGGTTTTCTATTCGCACATGGGTGGTGCTTTCCCCAGGGGTGCCTTCCGGTTTCTCTGTGGCAGTAGGAAGTCAGAAGTGCCCCTGACCTGTGGCTCCATGGATGGAGAAGAAAAGCCAGGTACTCTGTGATCTGCACCCCTGTCTGTCCCTTTACAGCAGCATCCTGTGATCGGAATCATCGGACTGAAGGTGGAGGGCGCCCTGCTTCAACTCTGATCGCGAATCTACCTCCAGTGTATACATATATATTTACACACAGATAGATAGATAGATAGATAGATAGATAGATAGATAGATAGATAGATAGATAGATAGATAGATAGATAGATAGATAGATAGATAGATAGATAGATAGATAGATAGATAGATAGATAGATAGATATCTCTATATATATGTCTATCTATCTATCTATCTATCTATCTATCTATCTATCTATCTATCTATCTATCTATCTATCTATCTATCTATCTATCTATCTATCTATCTATCTATCTATCTATCTATCTATCTATCTATCTATCTATCTATCTATCTATCTATCTATCTATCTATCTATCTATCTATCTATCTATCTATCTATCTATCTATCTATCTATCTATCTATCTATCTATCTGTCTATCTGTCTATCTGTCTATCTGTCTATCTGTCTATCTGTCTATCTGTCTATCTGTCTGTCTGTCTGTCTGTCTGTCTATCTGTCTGTCTATCTATCTATCTATAGGCACTATTGCAGGCGAGTGACGGGGGGGGGGTTGGTCGAGGGTTTGTTTGAGCCCCCCCCCCAAAAAAATGGAGCACCAGCCACTGCTGCACACATTTACTAAAGCAAAATGAAGTTACTTACAGTTTGGCTTCCACAGAGCAGGAGAAGTGAAGAAGGACTAGACCCGCACACAGCACCCAGGACACCATTGTGCAGGGCTGCAGGACTTCGTTAGACTGCCTGAAAACTTTGCTGCTGCTTTTGTATTTTTTGCTGCCTCTACACACCCCCCTCCTACACGGCAGGACATGGACTTCACAGCAAGGCTGCTGACCTCAAAACAACAAACATGCCTTAGGCAGTAACTGGTCAGCAGATGAGTTGCAGGATTAAGAGGATTTGCAAATAATTACTTTAGATAGTGTGTTTGTAACAGGCAAACATCTACCCACAGTTCTGAGGACCTCTGTAAGCTTACAGGGATGGTCAAGCATTTCCGATTTTAGTATAAAATTCAGCCAACCCCCGCAAAATCGCAATTCAGAGTTCATGTCCTCAGTGGTTCAACAATTTTTCCTTAGAATCTAACTAATAATTGTTTGTGGAACCCCCCCCGCGCAATTTCGCAGAAACCGCAAATATCCTCCACAATTTTTTATGGTTTTTCTCGTGGCAATATATGATTTTTCATGCGTTTTAATGCTAAATTATTAAGAACAATATCATTTACTAATTTTAGGGGCCATATTTAGGGTTTAAACTATAAAAATAGGCATTTATAGGCATTTTTTTGACCACATCCAAAATTTGCGGTTTTTCATAATTTGCGGGTGCTCTAGGAACGTAAACCCCCACCCCCTTGAATTTTAGGGGTTGATTGTACACTGTTTTTGCCCATGACAAATTGTTGCATAATTGTTTTTTGCAAATTGAAACAACATTTCTTTTTTGTGCTGTGCACAGAAACATTTGTATCTAAAGCCAAACATTTTTTTTCTTTCTTTTTTTCTTTTATTTTCTTTTTTCTAAAGCCAACATTTTATTTTTGTTTTGGATTAAATATAGAATTGTCAAATTTATATTTAAAAATGTATACATAAGTGCAGCGTTTAAAAACAAATAGTGTTATGCCGCGTACACACGAGCGGACTTTACGGCAGAATTGGTCCGGCGTACCGGATTTCGTCGGACAATTCGATCGTGTGTGGGCTCCAGCGGACTTTGTTTTCTCAAAAGTTGGACGGACTTAGATTTGAAACATGTTTCAAATCTATCCGACGGACTCGAGTCCGGTCGAAAAGTCCGCTCATCTGTATGCTAGTTCGACAGACAAAAAGCCACGCTAGGGCAGCTATTGGCTACTGGCTATGAACTTCCTTATTTAAGTCCGGTCGTACGTCATCACGTACAAATTTGGCGGACTTTGGTTGATTGTGTGTAGGCAAGTCCGTTCATTCAGAAAGTCCATTGTAAATTCCGTTGAAAAGTCCGCCGGGCAAAGTCTTCCGTAAAGTCCACTCGTGTGTACGCGGCATTAGATACATGTGCATGTGAACAGATACAGTATCTCACATTTTTGTAAATATTTTATTATATCTTTTCATGTGACAACACTGAAGAAATGACACTTTGCTACAATGTAAAGTAGTGAGTGTACAGCTTGTAAAACAGTGTAAATTTGCTGTCCCCTCAAAAGAACTCAATACACAGCCATTAATGTCTAAACCGCTGGCAACAAAAGTGAGTACACCCCTAAGTGAAAATGTCCAAATTGGGCTCAAATAGCCATTTTCTCTCCCTGATGTCATGTGCCTTGTTAGTGTTACAAGGTCTCAGGTGTGAATGGGGAGCAGGTGTATTAAATTTGGTGTTATCGCTCTCACTCTCTCATACTGGTCACTGGAAGTTCAACATGGCACCTCATGGCAAAGAACTCTCTGAGGATCTGAAAAAAAAATTGTTGCTCTACATAAAGATGGCCTAGGCTATAAGAATATTTCCAAGACCCTGAAACTGAGCTGCAGCATGGTGGCCAAGACCATACAGTGGTTTACCAGAACAGGTTTCACTCAGAACAGGCCTTGCCATGCTCGACCAAAGAAGTTGAGTGTTGAGTGCTTTATACACTTCAGCCTCTTACACGCGATTGGAATGTTGGCCAACAAAACCGGGGACTTTTGTCCGAAGGGCGTTGGCCCAAACTTGTTTTGCATACAAATGGCAAGGAGTTGTCAGCCAACAAATATGAACGTAGTGACATACTACGTTGTTTTTCAGCTTTTTAGCGCCACCCTTTGGGCTCCTTCTGCTAATTTCTTGTTAGTAGAAGTTTGGTGAGTGTTGATTCATGATTTTCAGTTCACGCTTTTCATTTTGTGTTTTCAACTTGTTTCTGAACGGCTGTTCGTCAACCAGACATGTTGTGGAATCGGAGGAGATAACGTGTTATTTATTATTGGCCTTGGAGTTATTGCTTTGACATACATTTTTTGGTTGAATAATGATTTGATTTGGTATATTTTCTATATTTTTGGATGCATAGAATGCGCTTTTTGGTTAAGTTCTATTGGCAAATAGCATGTCTAATTTTATGCGTTTTCTTCTTTTTTTAATGCACAATAAAAAAATTGTGGACAATAGTTCTTGGCTATGTGTTTTACTTCAAATGAAAGTTTGGGAGTAGGCAGTTACATTTAAAAAAATACAATGTATAATTAACAAGGGACACCGACATAGTTGTATCTTTGATCTTAAAAACTACAGGATAATGGTGTTGTGGTAACTTGCCCAAAAAAACAAAAAAAAAGCATAATAATATTATTTTTGATATCACTAGAAAAAAAAAGCTTTTGAAAATGTGTTTGCAATAACTCCATAAGTATCACCAGCAAACCAGCTTCATTATTATTCCATTAAAGAAGAAGACAATGTGCGCTGCATTTCGAGACTTCATAATTTGCCACGTCACAAATGTTAATTCTCCATTACGAACGCTAGTTTACAAGACACCACTTCTGACTTGTCCTTGCTTCCGAGCATGCGTGTTTGTACTTTGAACTTTTGCCCGACAGACTTGTGTACATACACTCGGAAAATCCGACAACAGACATTTGTCCGCGGAAAATTTTAAAGCCTGCCATTCAACATTTGTTTGTGGAAAATCCAACAACAATTGTCCGATGGAGCATACACACAGTCGGATTTTACGCCAACAGCTTCTCATCACACATTTCCCGTTGGAAAATCCGATTGTGTGTACAAGGCTTTCCTTAATGTTTTCTCGCAGTGTATATACTTTTTTCATCTGATGGTGATTCGATTTTTCACCATATGCAGTATGTACCTAGGTCAAATTTCCTGAATTGAATATACATCCACTTTAACCCAGTTGAGCCCTTAACCCAATTCTTCCGAATAGATAATCCTGGCTTGTCAGTGGGTGCAAGAGCTATGAAATTATGCCTCTATACACCTCAACCTGGAAATACACATGCTAAAAATTTAGATGAGGAGTTTGGATTTTTGGATTGTTTTTTTGGCTTTGTTTTGTGGTGCCCTGCATGGTAAAAAACATTCACTTACATTTTTCTGTCCACTCCTGTGTGTTAGCAGCCCAATCAAAGGAATGGATTGCCTTGACCGACCACATGTTAACGCACTGAAATGGACAGGTGCAAAGCCAACCTTAGTCTATCAACCAGAATATCTTAGACCCCTTAAAGAGTGCTTTGGAACATTTTCTTTTTTCAAGATTCTAGAAATGTATTGTCATTCTACAATACAAATCGTAATGTAGAATACAGATGTGGTTCAATATTACATAACAATTTTGCGCTAGTGTTCTCTTGTACATTTTTGTCAACCTAATTTAAAGTGGTTGTAAAGTCAAAAGGTTTTTTATCTTTATTTTTAAATCAATAGTTTTTTATTGGTATATTAGGAAAGGGTATACAGAAAGAAAAATGTATACAAACTCGTATACAATTAATTACAAACGTATAAAAGGATATACAGATATGGTACACAGGGAGTATAAACATTTAGGCATTCATGAAGTCTAATAGGTAGTGGTACAAATTATTAGAAATTAGTACAGCGTGTAAGGTATTAGTGCCACTGTTGGGTGTTAGTACAATAATGCCCCGTACACACGGTCGGATTTTCCGATGGAAAATGTCCGATCGGAGCGTGTTGTCGGAAATTCCGACCGTGTGTGGGCTCCATCGGACATTTTCCAACGGATTTTCCGACACACAAAGTTTGAGAGCAGGATATAAAATTTTCCGACAACAAAATCCGTTGTCGGAAATTCCGATCGTGTGTACACAAATCGGACGGACAAAGTGCCACGCATGCTCAGAATAAATAAAGAGATGAAAGCTATTGGCCACTGCCCCATTTATAGTCCCGACGTACGTCTTTTACGTCACCGCGTTCAAAATGATCGGATTTTCCGACAACTTTGTGTGACCGTGTGTATGCAAGACAAGTTTGAGCCAACATCCGTCGGAAAAAATCCTAGGATTTTGTTGTCGGAATGTTCGAACAAAGTCCGACCGTGTGTACGGGGCATTACACTGTAAATTTACAAATGGACATGGTTTAATAGCAAAAAGATCTTATATTGAAATATGGTTCCATGTCAGGTTAGTTGGCCTAGCTATTCGACGGTTGTAAGGGAATGTATAAAACAATTCTTTTCTTTATTTCTAGATTCCCCTCTATATTTTGCTAAGTAGATATGTATATATTGAAGTATGAACCGGTAATATAATCACCCAGGTGTACTCTTTGGTAATGTAGGATAACCTTCAATGACCCATTCAGATCTGAGAGACACCCAATGACTAGACATGAACAGTTGCTGAGTGTAATCAAAAATGTGTCTGGTCTTTATTTGACAAATACAGAGTATTTATGCAAAAGAAAAAGAAAAAGGTTGGGGCTTAAGAGGGAGTTAGTATAATACGTGCATATGTTATCGGGAAAAAGACACAAGCAATCTCTAGCAAACATCTGTTTCCATTTCTGGAAATGCATATTCTCACTAATGTATCTCACAATTAGGACAGAAAACATAATCTTAGGCTCTGTCTTAAACCAGAAACTGCAAAATAAAGTTTCCTATAGGTGAGAAACATATGTTTGCCTACAGATAAGGACATTTCTTCACAAAACCAGGAAGTCTGTTCCGGGAGGTGACAAATAACTGTCAAATTCTTCATTCTTTGTAAAACAGAGATGAGTTTTGCTAAGGCAAAATTCATATATGGTGGCAGTGGTGGGATGAAATAATTACCTTTTGGCAAGAAAGGATCCTTCTGTCTTCTGGACAGACTGTTTCTTTTTGCCTTAGCTCTGATTTAAATTTCAACTCGAACCAAATTTATATAGAAGAGGGATATGAACCACGCCTTGGTGTATAGGGGATTTTTTGGGAAAATCTCCCTTGAAAAGTACCTATGTGAAGGTCTTTTGAGAAATAATACAGTACTGTACACTCCTTTTGGGAAGGAGCTGAAATAGTTAATGAGGATTATACTTCAGTGACCCAACCTACTTTTGCTTTTCTTTCTTTTGCATAAAGTATAAGAATTATTAGAAGTATAAGATAATTTGTTTGTGTGGGAGGTAGGGGTGCAACGGATCAAAAAACTCACGGTTCGGATCGTTCCTTGGATCAGGAGTCAGGGTTCGGATAATTTTCAGATCAACAAAAAAAAAAAATCTCCCCCACTGTAATATCCACAATCTCCCTATTGGCAGGGTGTGGCAGAGTATTGGCAGAGTATTGCAGGGTATTGGCAAGGTATTGGCAGGCAGAGTATTGGCAGGGTATGGCAGACTATTGGCAGGGTATGGTAGAGTATTGGCAGGGTATGGAAGAGTATTGGCAGGGCATTGCAGAGTATTGGCAGGGCATTGCAGAGTATTGTCAGGGCATTGCAGCTTGGCATTGCAGAGTATTGGTAGGGCATTGCAGAGTATTGGCAGGGCATTGCAGAGTATTGGCAGGGTATGGCAGAGTATTGGCAGGGTATGGCAGAGTATTGGCAGAGTATTGGCAGGGTATGGAACAGTATTGGCAGGGTATGGAAGAGTATTGTCAGGGCATTGCAGAGTATTGTCAGGGCATTGCAGAGTATTGTCAGGGCATTGCAGCAGGGTATTGCAGAGTATTGGCAGGGTATTGGCAGGGCATTGCAGAGTATTGGCAGGGCATTGCAGAGTATTGGCAGGGTATGGCAGAGTATTGGCAGGGTATGGCAGAGTATTGGCAGGGTATGGAAGAGTATTGGCAGGATATGGAAGAGTATTGGCAGGGCATTGCAGAATATTGTCAGGGCATTGCAGCAGGGTATTGCAGAGTATTGGCAGGGTATTGGCAGGGCATTGCAGAGTATTGGCAGGGCATTGCAGAGTATTGGCAGGGCATTGCAGAGTATTGGCAGGGTATGGCAGAGTATTGGCAGGGTATGGCAGAGTATTGGTAGGGTATGGCAGAGTATTGGCAGAGTATTGGCAGGGTATGGCAGAGTATTGGCAGGGTATGGCAGAGTATTGGCAGAGTATTGCAAAGTATTGGTAGGGTATGGAAGAATATTGGCACTGCTGCCATCCGATCTCTCCCCTCCACTGTACAGATCAGTACACAGAGGGGAGAGAGGAACCGACATGACGCCGGCTTGTTACAAGTGATCGCTCCGTCATTTGACAGAGCGATCATGTGCTAAACGGCCGCTGGGTGTACCAAGATGGCAGCTGCTCCGGAGCTAGGCCGAAGCCGCGGCCTTTCCTATGGCCGAGGCCACAGAGCGCTCCGCGGATTGCGGGTGTCCCGTACGGATCAAGCTACGCGGATCGGATCACGGATCGATGACAATCCGTTGCACCCCTAGTGGGAGGGGTCTGTAAGGTAAGACAGACATACTCTCATTATCAGTAAGTGTGTAAGGTAAGACAGACGTGCTCTCATTGTCAGTAGGTCTGTAAGGTAAGACAGACATATTCCCACTGTCACTGTTTTTATATGGGTCAAGAACATAGTAAAGAACTTCCCTCATACCCTAAACCTGGGGAAACTTGTAAAGATTATGTTGCAAGAGTTTGTGGTACTGATTGTGAATTTATAAATCCTTGGGTTTCTAATTTGGCGGGGTGGACAGAAGCTTTGGTTAGTAGAGACCCTTTCCCCAGAGATGGTGCAAATGATGAGTTTCACATGGCTTTGGTAAAAGGTTTAAGTCTTGGAGACAGGAAAGCTTTTCCATGGTTTGAAGGGGATCCACAGTGGGACATGGATTACATGAGGAAAGGTGGTGAAAATTGGTTAAAATATGCACCTTATTGATTCCAAAGAGACAATAAGAAAAAGAAGAAAGCAAAGACCTGTATGTCCAAAGAGGAATATGATCTGAAGCATTCTCCAAGAGGCGAAGGTCAAACGACCCGGTCCTACAGCACCCCCTTTTCGTTATGTACCTGTGTCTGCTACTGTTCAGGGTCCTCCTCACCCTCCACCCCCAGCTTATAATAAAGTATACCCCAGTTTAACTAAGGAGGAAATAGACTTACTGGCTGGACATTATGCTGTACAACTTAGAGCCCCAGCCCCACCACAACCACCTCCACAGGGAGGAGAAGTACCTGTAGGCAGAGCGCCCACATTGGGCACACCACCTCAGAGCATTCCTGTGGTCACCCAACCAGATCCTGTATCACAAAGTCCTGTTTTGGGAACTCCTGGAGGCTCATCTCAAGGCGGGGCTTCGGGAGGTTCTGATTTCCCCATTTCTTCATCAACTACTTCTTCACCTGAATCCAAACAAAGTTCTGGTTAAGAGGAACAAGTGGATAGCTCCATAAGAGATACATTATGAATACCCCACTTGCACGCCCACAGGGTAGCCAAATGCCATGTGGAATCAATTAGAAGCGGAATTAAATAATGCCTTTAAGCAGAACTTTCCTTCCTACTGTCATAGCTTATAAACAAAAGTCAGGGGAAAATGTTTTAGAATTTTGGAAAAGATTTATGGATGTGTGGACACAGGAAGCTGGATTATCAATACTACCAGATATGCATAGTTTGATGATTCAGACTTTCATTAGTAACCTAAAACCACAACATGGTTTAATGGTTAAACAAGTGATTTCTGATTGGCCTGATAAGACCATACCAGAATTCCAGAAAGCAGTCACAAGGAAGGATGCAGCAGGATGTTTTGAGATACCGAAGGGTCCAGGTACACACTTCTAGGGAGGACTGCCACAACAGCAGCCCTACCCAGGAAGCAGCAGTACACAGCAGAATAAAGACAGGGACAGAAGAAGGGGGAATTATAGTACATTCTAAAAAGATTTCCTTTCAAATGCAATTTTCTTTTCAGAACCTGATGATGGTGACCTACCTGGTCCCAATCATAGAGTATGGTCTATAAATAGCCTAGATGTTGGGCTCATCTCATTTACCCCCTACAAAGCCACATTAAAACCTGGGGCCCAACCAATCTATCATAAACAATATTCTCTTTCTAAAGAAAAGAAGAGGGGATTGTTCCATGATAGAAGACTTCCTGAAACAAGTGATAGTGAAGAAAATTACTGGATGTAAATGGAACACACCCATAAATCCTGTAAAGAAGCTCGATGGCTCCTATAGATTTGTACAAGATCTTAGGGCCATTAACATTTTAACCACTTGCCGACGGCTGAACGTCCATGGACGTCCTGGGCTTTGTGGTGGTATATCTGAATGATGCCTAAAGCTACAGGCATCATACAAATATCAGCGTTTTCAGCCGCTGATTTCCTACACCATAAGAATGATCATAGCGGCTGGTCAGCCGCTAGATCATTCTTATGGGCGGCGATGCAACCCCTCCCGCCGCCCTCCGTTGCTTATACCGACTCACCTCTGCAATCGGTGAGTCAGAGAATGGATCCGCTAGCCCCGGATGTCCACCATAGAGATTTCTATGGTTGCCGGAGTTTCTATGATCGTTGGAGGCCTGGCGCGATGTTATGACATCACGCTCAGCTTCTGCATTCAAAAAACGGCGCCGCCTCGCCTAGGAAGCCGTGATCATTTTTTTTTTTTAATTTTAGGCTTCCCAGCCTACAGGTGAAATGTGGGGTCTTATTGACCCCATATCTCACTGTAAAGAGGTCCTGTCATGCCATATTCCTATTACAAGAGATGTTTACATTCCTTGTAATAGGAATAAAGGTGATCAAAACATTTTTTTTTTTAAGTGTCAAATTAGAAAATTTTAAGTAGAATTAACAATAAAAAAAACAATTTTTAAAGTGCCCCTGTCCCCATGTGCTCGCACGCAGAAGCGAACGCATACGTAAGTCCCGCCCACATATGAAAACGTGTTATGTATCAATTTACTTGGCGCAACTTTATCTTTCACATTATGCAAAAAAATTGGGCTAACTTTACTGTTTTTTGTTTTTTTTAAAGCATGAAACAGTTTTTTTCACAAAAAAAGCATTTGAAAAATTTCTGCGCAAATACAGTGTGAGATAAAAAGTTGCAATGACCGCCATTGTATTCTCTAGGGTCTCTGCTAAAAAAACATATATAATGTTTGGGGGTTCTATGTAATTTTCTAACAAAAAAATTATGATTTTTACATGTAGGAGAGAAATGTCAGAATTGGCCTGGTGGGCAAGTGGTTAATTGTCCCCATAGCTACTATAGTGCCTGATGTGCCATCTCTCCTTACCTCCATACCATTCGATGCAGAATATTTTTCTGTTATTGACTTGACAAATGCATTTTTTTCTTTCTCCGTTCCTATGGACGAAGAGGCACAGCCCATTCTTGCTTTTCAAAATCTCCAAATGACATGGTGTAGAATGCCCCAGGGTTATGGGGACTCCCCTGTAGTCTACTCAGTTGTGCTCCAGGCCACATTGCGGTCCTGGACTCCCCGTCATGGTTTTGTCCTACTCCAATATGATGTAGCCCAAGCCAGGTAGCCAACAAGGAGGATGGTCTAGATCTACATTGGTTGGCAGATAATGGTCATAAGGTTTCCAAAAGAAACTTCAGTGGTGTCAAGAAACTGTTGAATACCTTGTTTTACACACACAAAAGGTGAAAGGAAAGTCAGTCGCAGGAGAGCTGCGGCTCTCGTGGGTCTAGCCTGCCCACAGACCAAGAAGGATATGCTGTCCTTCCTTGGCATCATTGGTTACTGTCGCCAATGGATATCTGACTGTTCCTACTTCCTACTATGATAACATTTTAAGACAAACCACAGGTACGCACTGATGCCATCATGCCATTACGCCCCATGTTCCTTTGGTACACGGGTGCTCGCTTTGTTTTTAACTTGCCGGCTTGTTTTATTTGTGTTTTTATGGCGGAGGCTTGTTCCCGCCTGCTCTTTTGTAAGCAATAAAAGTTTTTCACGTTACCCTACTACAAAATTGGAGTTATTCTCCGTTTTTATACTCACAGTCTCCCCGACTAGTGAGTATTAGTTCCAGATTGGATTTTCAGGTCTGCCAGTCCTTGAAATGCCATGGATACCCGAGGATACAGACATACAGGAGGTTCATCTGTCCCTGCAGAGGGCTGTATCTGCCTGCCAGTTAGACCTTGCTCTTTAGGAGGTCTACTGTTTCCGGTAAGGGCATAGACTCATCGATTTTGGATACATCTCCATTCCTGGAAACTTTTCTACATTTCTCTTCCCCCCTGTTTTTTCCCTTCTGGGTGAAGGTGGATGAACTTTGGATGCTCATTTTCCTTTTTATTGGTCACATCTGTTCTTATCAAGTCTTTTCTTTTTTGACTTATGTATGGACATTTTTTAAACTGTATCAAAGGCTTACCTGATTAATGTATAAATGTCACTTTCATATTATTTTTCCCATTTTTGTCACTTTATTATTGATTATCACTTTTCATATCCTATTGTATTTTCACTATGAGCGCACTTATTTTTATATTTATGCTTTTTGCCACATAGATATTTGTTGTTTTTTTTTGCAGCTGTAGTGCTTTCTAGCATTTGCTCTTTAGCGTGGTTTACATCCCCCTTTTTATTAAACCACAGGTACTGACATGCCAGATTATATAAAATGATGAAATGTAAAATGCCTTTGTATGCCTTAAAACATCTATGGTAACAGCTCCTGGTCTTGGCCTCCCTGAGTATAGCAAAGGGTTTCACCTACTTGTTAGGGACAGCTGTAAAACCATGGTGGGAGTCCTAGCACAAGAACATGGGGGGCAAACTGGGCCCTATCGCTTTTTTTTCAAGAGTGGTGCCTATGCCGTTTCAGGGTATGCCGGTGTGTCTAAGGGCTCTTGCATCCTGTGCTATCTTTGTGGAAATGGCCACATCTTTCACTTTAGGTCACCCAACTACTCTACACACCACCCATAATGTGTCCATCCAAACATTCACACTCAACATATGTCCGCACAGCAGCTGAGTGGGTATGAGGTAATTTTGCTCTCAAACCCTAATTTGGAAATAAAATATGCCTTCCCCACCTCAGGCCCAGCCCCAATCCTGAATGCTCACTTAGGACTTAAAAATGAGGAGGATGAGGTAGCCCCACAACATGAATGTATTGAAGCTATACAGCAGGACACCTCATCCAGGAAGGATATGTGCTCGAGTGCAATCCCGGGAGCTCCAAAAATGTTTTTAGATGGGTCTTCCTCAAGACCAAATGACCATACTTATCATGCTGGATATGCTGTGGTCCAGCTCCCTGACATTGTACTCGAGGCAAATTCAGTCCAATTTTAACCTGCACAAGCAGCTTGCAAACAAGAGGCCACTATCCAGATGCCTTCTCTAGCCCCTGAAATACCATTACTTGACCAAACACTCTCAGACAAACATATGCCACTGAACTGCTATAAAAGAATGGAATATTGCAGGTTTGCAGAAATGTCCAGAGTCTGGGCTTATCTGCAAAGAGGGGAAACCATGTATACCTGTAGCTAGTGCCCCATTATTCATTTCACGATACCATGGGGTGGGACACAGAGGCTGACATATTACATGTGAATTACTGGATAAAGATTTTTTCCCAGGTCTTCTTGTGAAATCATATGTTTCTAGGTGCATTACATGCATTCGGAACAGTCCAAGGAATCTACACAAGGCAAAACATGATATATCCATCTACACCATTCACTCATTTACACATTGATTTCACCCACATGCCAAAATTAGGTAAAAGGCAGGAATATTTACTTGTAATAGTAGATATGTTCTGAAGATGGGTAGAAACATTTTTAACTACAAGAGAAGATGCTCAAACAGTGGTAAAAATCCTCACTCAGGAGATCATTCCTCGATGGGGATGCCTACTACGGATTAACTTAGACAATGGCCCTGCTTTCATAGTCAAAGTTTGCCAAGATCTGGTAAAAGTATTAAAAATAGATTGGAAGTTTCACATCCCTTACCATCCTCAAAGTTCAGGAATTATAGAAAGAATAAATAGAACAATAAAAGATAAGACCAGTAAGGCTACAGGTGGAACTTATACCAACTGGAAAAGGGTGCTGCCTGCAATTCTAGCAGAGGTAAGAATGACCCCAAATAACAAGACAGGTTATTCTCCGTTTGAAATTCTTATGGGCAGACCATTTCCCACTCCCTGGGCCAGGCAACCCTTACTGTTAGAAAGAGGGGATCTTGATCTTATTCAGGACGAATATGTAAGAAAAAAGATTGAAACGTTGGACAAAATTGAAAGAAATGTCACTCACAGCTCTCCTTCTTCACAGGAACCAACACATCCCTTTAAGGTCAGGTGACCTAGTGGAGGTCCAGCAGCTGAACTGAACCAAAAAGCAGGAATATCCATTTGGACCTCCAACTACTGTGATCATGGTAACCAGGACAGCAATCCTTGTGGAAGGACAACAGTCTTGGATCCATGCCAGTTGAGTAAAGGTCAACCAGGACCCTAAGAAGTAAGGCAAAGGCAAAGACAAAGACAAAGGAGGAGAAGGAAGTAGTGAAAATCCTCAAATAGTGAGTGAAGAAAGTGGTCAAGTCTCTGAAAAAGATGACCTTGCTTGTTTTACCACAGACTTCTGGGAAAGCTTACTGCTTTCTGTTTCTGATCACTCTGATTGTTTTCTTACCCACCTGGGTCATAATTAACTGTATATATCATCCAGAGGACTTGGGAGACTTAAAATGCATATGTGGGTCACCTCAGAATCAGTCTAATCATATACATATAAGACATAAAAGAGATATACAAACTGAAGGAAATAAGGAAACTACCTATGTTACAATGAGGGGAAAATGAGCCATTTAAAGTCTTGGCTCAAAGAGGGGATTGTAAGGGAATGTATAAAACAATTCTTTTCTTCATTTCTAGATTCCCCTCTATATTTTGCTAAGTAGATATGTATATATGAGTTTTGCCTTAGCAAAACTCATCTCTGTTTTACATAGAATTAAGAGTTTGACAGTTATTTGTGGTTTGTCATCTCCCAGAACAGACTTCATGGTTTTGTGAAGAAATGTCTTTATCTGTAGGCAAACATCTGTTTCTCACCTACAGGGAACTTTATCTTGTAGTTTGTGGTTTAAGACAGAGCCTAAGAATATGTTTCCTGTCCTAATTGTGAGATACATTAGTGAGAATATGCATTTCCAGAAATGGAAACATGTTTGCAAGAGATTGCTTGTGTCTTTTTCCTGATAACATATGTACGTATTATACTAACTCCCTCCTAAGCCCCAACCTTTTTCTTTTTCTTTTGCATAATTACTCTGTATTTGTCAAATAAAGACCAGACATATTTTTTTATTACACTCAGCAACTGTTCATGTGTAGTCATTGGGTGTCTCTCAGATCTGAATGGGTCATTGAAGGTTATCCTACATTACCTAAGTGTACACCTGGGTGGTTATATTACCAGTTCCCACTTCAATGGTAAGCTCATATTCCTACTCGTCCATATTTCCCATTGTCTATTAACCGGTTCAATACAGGGCAATTTCATCCCCTTCCTTCCCAGGCCAATTTTTAGTTTTCAGCGCTGTCGCACTTTAAACGTCAATTGCGCGGTCGTGCGACGTTGTACCCAAAAAAAATTGACGTCCTTTTTTCACCACAAATAGAGCTTTTTTTTGGTGGTATTTGATCGCCTCTGCGGTTTTTATTTTTTGCGCTATAAACAAAAGAAGAGCGACAATTTTGAAAAAAACACAATATTTTTTACTTTTTGCTATAATAAATATCCCAATTTTTTTCTTTAAAAACACATTTTTTCCTCAGTTTTGGCCGATACGTTTTCTTCTACATATTTTTGTTTAAAAAAATCGCAATAAGCGTATATTGATTGGTTTGCGCAAAAGTTATAGCGTCTACAAAATATGGGATAGATTTATGGCATTTTTAAAAAAAAAATTTTTTTTTATTTTTTTAGTGGTGATCGCGATTTTTTTTGGTGACTGCGACATTATGGCGGACACATCGGACACTTTTGACACATTTTTGGGACCAATCACATTTATACAGCGATCAATGCTATAAAATTGCATTGATTACTGTGTAAATGTGACAGGCAGTGAAGGGGTTAACCACTAGGGGGCGGGGAGGGGTTAATGTGTTTCCTAGGGAGTGATTACTAACTGAAGGGGGAGGGGACGCACTAGGGGAGGAGACCGATCTGTGTTCCTCCGTTCTGGGAACACAGATCGCTCTCCTCAGAGCTGACAGGCTGTGGATCTGTGTGTTTACACACACAGATCCACATGCCGGCCCGGTTAACGGGCAATCGCGGGCAATCGCGGGTGCCCGGCGAATCCCAGGATGTCATATGACGTCCACCCAGGATGGGAGATCCCATCTGGGGACGTCATATGACTATGGGCGGGTAGGGAAGTGGTTAAAGGGAGTTGATGGCTGGTATATGTTCATAGGTGTCATTTTGTTGTCCTAAGGAAGTCACTTCAGATTAGACATGTGCATTCGTTTTCGTCCGAATGCATTTTCTTCCGAATTTCAGGTATTTTCGTTATCATTTTAACAAATGATAACGAAAGTGCAGAATCCGAAAAACGAAAGATCCAACATAAACAAATACTTTATTTTCGTTTTCGTTGCTACAACAGTTCAATTTAGATAGGAGATTCGACATGATGATGACAATAACAATCTGTGTCCATCAAACCTGTGGTCAAATGTGCCTAACCTTAACTCTATTAGTCCAAGATTATTCTACATAGAGAGAAAAGATTCGACATAGAGAGAAAAGATTCGACGTAGGGGAGAAAAGATTTGACGTAGGGGAGAAAAGATAAATAAAAATAATGATGATGATGAATGTTATTGGCTGATTGTAACCAAAGAGGAGGAGCAGTAAAATAGCTAGAACTAAGTACACACGTACTTTGGCTTGTGGTGTCTGTTGAAAGTTCTAAGAAGAACTTGAGGCGATTCAGTTCGCATTTGCCGCGCTTTACAAATCACTCATTCATTCATTCATTCATTCAAGATTCGACGGAGCAGGTAAACTATACGGTGTCGTACAGTTTAGCTGCTCTGTCGAATCTTCTTTGAACATTCGACAGACACCATAAGCCTACAATGACAGATTCGACCGTAATTTGGATTTTTGGACGAATGCAATTTTTAACGAAAAACAAAATAAATAAAAACTAATTTCGGGAGTAACTAAATAAATTTGTTTTTCGGATGAAAACGAAATTCCGAAACAAAATATTTCAGTGTGCACATGTCTACTTCAGATAGGTTAGGAGAGATATCAGATTTCCATTTTCTGAGAATGATTGAACTGGCTGCAAGCAGGATGTTTGTGACCACAATTCTATCCAAGCTTGGGTAAAAATCTATTCCGATATTGAGAAGAGCCAGTTTTGGACTGGGGAGTGATATTATACCTGTTACTGAGGATATAAGTTTGAAAACTTGTTTCCAAAAGCTCGTTAAGCTGGGGCAGTCCCATAAGATGTGTAGCAGGTGCCCTATTTGGTTGCAGTTTCGCCAAAATTTGGGTGATGATGAATTCGAGAATTTAGCTAAGCAGTATGGTGTGTAGTACCATTGGTGTGTGATTTTGAGCGTCATTTCCCAGCGCATAGTACTGTACAATGTAATGGTTGGTTATGTGCCCAAAAGGCTCTTTGTCATTGTAGGGGAGAGATTGTGTCAAAGAGGTCTTTTTACCATATGGTCATTGTTGTGTGTTTTTTTTTTTTTAAAGTATGTTTGTTTTGGAGGATATTGTAAAAAATGGAAATTACTCTATTTTTTGGTTTTTGGGAGGTGTAGAAATTCCATAGCGTTGGATGTATGCTAAATTTAGGGATGGAAGTTTTGGTCAGGAAGTGAACAATGCGAGCACATGTGAAGTGAAGCTCTCTTGGAAGGTCGTATTCTTTTATTATTGTTTCCACCGTTTTGGGTTTAGGACCTTGCATGAAGTCTTTAATAGACTGTATGCCATACTGTGAGAGGGAGCTAATAGGTATTTTGGGATGTGTAGGGGGTGGTCAGTTAGTTGTGTGTCTGTCTGTGTGTCTGGTTGTTGGTGCAGGTGTCTCCAATCTAGGATAGATGCTTGAGTGGGTGCAGTCTGTAGTGACCACTTGTAAATGAAAGAACATCAACAAGAGCAAACTTGCATGTGTGTTCATGTGTTTATATGCAATGACAGCAAACATATCAACTACCAACATTTATATATATATATATATATATATATATATATACATATATATATATATATATATATATATATATATATATATATATATATATATATATACTATTATATTTTAACATACATATAAGATGAAGTTTATTTGCATTTGGTTTAAATATTTTACCTGTAGTTCTACAACTGGAAGCTGAAAGAGAAAGAAGACAGACAGGTATTGAAACACACCTTGGTTATATTTCATTTACACCTATTTGATAGAAAATCACCTACACATCTGGCTCTATTTATGAAGCAGTGAGTGTGACATTCACCAAATATTCACTGCACGTATATTTTCCTGGTACATGTGTTTAAATTAAGGTGATTGATTCACATGTAGTTAATTTTTGATGAATGTGACATTTGCTGCTTTATATTAAACATGCCCCATATGTACAACAAGCATGCAAAGTGTAAAGGATTGTATGATTCAATATAATCAATATTTTAATAGCTCAAATAATATGCTTAATGAAATACACTTTCATTTCCTTTTATCAAAGAACTCCGTTGAGTACTAATAGCCTCTAAACCAGCCATATAACATCTGTCCAGTATAGTATCAGAAAACCAACCAACCTACAAGTAGGCAGGTGCAGTCTGCTGTCTCAACTGCAGGTGGCGCTCAACCGCAACGGCATCATCATCGCACTAATTACAGTGACAGTACCAACTGATTGATACAAAAAGATACATTGAGATAACCCTCTAAGTCATCCTTTCTCAAACTTTTTAACATGGAAGAACCCCTGGAAAAAAAATTCCGGTCTCAAGGAGCCCCCGCTAATAATTGTTTTTGCTACAGCTCACAGTACCTTAATGTGATGTTCACTGGTAAGAATGCTCCTTACACTGGCGATCCTTGGGAAGAATTCCCAATACAGATTGCTAAAAATATCATTATTGTCAGTGGTTATCCATGTGAGAGGTTGAAGTCGTTCAATGTTCTAGGAACTTCTATCATCTAGATTTGGGCGAATGGTTCGGCCCAAGCATGAGATCAGGCCGAACATTGGCTGTTCGCCTGTTCGACGAACACCAGAATTAACGGGGCATTTGACTGTTTGTTTGGCCCACCGAATGATCACAATGCACTGTGCCGCTGCACAGTGCATTGGAAGCCCTGATTGGCTGAAGTAATGAAAGCTTTGCCTATCAGGGTACTGTTAGAGCTATGATTGGACACTGTGATGTTTACTCTATCCACTCATGACTCATTGCTCTTAGTCCCACTCCACACTATAAAAATATTCTTCCCATTGCGGCAATTTCAGTGTGATATTGGCATGGAGAGAGATAAAACAGGTCTCTGTTCAGTGCTACTAGTGAGTTAGTGTGCTATAATGTGCTTTTATGATTCTATTGTCAGTGTAGTGTCAGTTTAGTGTGAATCTAGTGATAGTGCAGTGTGAGTGTAGTTTGACCATTCATTTTTACTTTAGTGTATGGGAATCCATCTCCCCATCCCTAAAGAGCCTACACTGGCTAACCGTGAAGAATCGGATCACATTCAAGACCCTCTGCCTCACCCACAAATGTATGCAAGGAAATGCTCCGCTATATCTCCGGGAGAAAATAAAACACTACACACCGAATCGCAGTCTTCGATCAGCCAACCAAAACCTCCTTATCATTCCCAAATACCGCTACAAAGCAAAGGGAGAACGAAGATTCGCAGTCCAAGGACCCCGACTATGGAATGCTCTTCCTACCAACATCCGCATGGAAGAAAACCACCAGGCCTTCAGGAAAAAACTAAAGACCTTCCTCTTCTAACAAGCTGACAACAGAGAATGTATCTCAGCGATTTGAGGCGATTCAGTTCGCATTTGCTGCGCTTTACAAATCATTCATTCATTCATTCATTCATTTTGTCAGGGCAGGTTTCGTGCAGTATATTTCAGTGCATTACTGCAGGTTTAATGCAGTATATTTCAGTGTGTTATTGCAAGTTTAACGCAATATATTTCAGTGCATTACGACACGGTTAATGCAGTATATGTCAGTGTGTTACTACACGTTTAATGGCATTCCAGTCTTAGTCCGTAGGGTTATCCACAAAATTTAGGAGTGTGTCTATGGGAATGTTTAACCATTCTTCCAGAAGCACATTTGTGAGGTCAGGCACTGATGTGGATGAGAAGGCCTGGCTTGCAGTCTCCACTCTAATTCATCCCAAAGGTGTTCTATCGGGTTGAGGTCAGGGCTCTGTGTAGGCCAGTCAAGTTCCTCCACCCCAAACTCGCTCATCCAATGTGTCTAAATCCACCGTCTCTGTGCTCACTTATGCACATACTAGGTAAGAAAAATGTGCATTTACTTTTTTACTTTTTAAGACTCTGGAAAGCATTGCCCAATCAGCAGATTATTGATGCCATGCAGGTCTCCTGCAGACTGTCAGTGTAAGCTGTCTTTCCATGTCTTGTACAGGCAGGCAGTCTCCAATTGACAGGAAGACCAGAGTGCTCAGCTGCCACAAAGGCCACATTTTCTTTAGATTGTGGTAGCAAGCGCAGGGAGAAGATCCCCTATTTTCTGCCAAAACGGGTGATCGGGGGGTGCGAGGTCTGGTACTTTTGTAACATGTTACACCTGGAACATGGATGTAATATGTAACATGTTACAAAAGGTGAACTTATCCTATAAGCTTGTTTATCTCGAAACAGTCTTGTGTTTATTTTCTTGTAGTAATTTATGGCAAAGTTAAGGTATCTATACTTGTGTCCTTACATGTGTCCTTGTATGGGCTAAGGTTGTTCGTGGAGTCCCGAGGCAGAACAGAGAACCCAAAATTTCCAAGTGGCTGCTTGGGAGGTAGCGCTACATTTGTTTAAATTTTTTTCTATTACTTTTTTCACAATGATTTGGGGGTGGTGGTGGACAGTGACAGTAGGGCAGTGGACGGTGTCAGCAGTTTTTTGTTTTTATTATTTTATTATCTATTATTTTTTACACAAAATTTCCAAGTGGCTCCTTGGGATGTAGCGCTAAATTTGTTTAAATTTTTTTGTAAAATTAATGAGACTAATTACATGATTTTTTTTGCACAAAAATAGATCCTGGACAGTTGAAAGGAGCTTTGGTAACCCTTAGTAGCCATTTAAAGCCCATTGGACTTTTAAAAACCATCTTATATTCCCCTTTATTATTGATTGCAATGCATTTTACCAGAATGGAAGGACTATACTCAAAATGTCCAGCTTTTCAAAGAATTCCGGGTTCACACTGGTCCGACATGGACTCCCGACTTCAAGAGCACAAGTTGCATGACATGTCAAGATAAATAGTTCCCTATGAGATACGTCTAAACTGTTCCGACTTGTATCGGTCCGACTTTAAAAATGATTCCTGCACTTGGGCACGATTTTAGCCAATTGATTTGAATCACATTTAAGTCGGATAATCATCTTAACTGATTCAACTTGTGGCATGCGACTTGTGTTCTGAGGCTCTTGAGGGGGAACCCCATGCCAAAATTGAAAAAAAAAAGGCATGGGGTCCCTCCCCAAGACCATACCAGACCCTTATCTGAGCATGGAGCTGGGCAGGTCAGGAAAGGGGGTGGGGGGTGAGCCCCCCTCCTGGACCATACCAGGCCACATGCCCTCAACATGGGGGTGGGTGTTTTGTCCCCATGTTGAAGGGTCGTTGCTATGTCTCCATGTGACGTCCCCCAGATGGCCATGCCCCATGGCTATATAAGAAATAGCAGACACTGGACCTGACATAACAGCGAGAGCTAGTGCCACAGGCAGACCGAGTCAGCTGTGGAAGAAGTCATTGGCAGAGGGGGAAAAGCGGAGGGAGAAAAAGCAGAGGGAGAGGAAGAACCAGAGGGAGAAGAACTGGGAAAAGCAAAGGGAGAAAAATGGAGGAAGAAGGCATGGAGCTACGATGAGGGACATTAATAATTAGATATGAGCTTTGAGACCTAGTCGAACTCATGTTCGACTCGAATATCGGCTGTTCGCCAGTTTGCCGAACAGCGAACAGTTTGGGGTGTTTGCGGCAAATTCGAAAGCCGCGGAACACCCTTTAAAAGTCTATGGGAGAAATCAAAAGTGCTAATTTTAAAGGCTTATATGCATGGTATTGTCATAAAAAGTGTTTGGGGACCTGGGTCCTGCCCTAGGGGACATGGATCAATGCAAAAAAAGTTTTAAAAACAGCCGTTTTTTTCGGGAGCAGTGATTTTAATAATGCATAAAGTCAAACAATAAAAGTGTAATATTCCTTTAAATTTCGTACCTGGGGGTTGTCTATAGTATGCCTGTAAAGGGGCGCATGTTACCCGTGTTTAGAACAGTCTGACAGCAAAATGACATTTCAAAGGAAAAAAAGTCATTTAAAACTACTCGCGGCTATAATGAATTGCCGGTCCGACAATACACATAAAAGTTCATTGATAAAAACTTCATGGGATTTCCCCACAGGGGAACCCCGAACCAAAATTAAAAAAAAAACTGGCGTGGGGGTCCCCCTAAATTCCATACCAGGCCCTTCAGGTCTGGTATGGATATTAAGGGGAACCCCGCACCAAAATTTAAAAAAAAATGACGTAGGGGTCCCCCTCAAAATGGTAGTACCCGTACAATGTTTCCGATCACTCTGAACACAATCAGAGTGATCAGAAACAGAAAGCAGAAAGCTTTCCCAGAAGTCTATGGTGAAACAAGCGAGGTCATCTTTTTCAGAGACTTGACCATCTTCACTCACTATTTGAGGAATTTCACTACTTCCTTCTCCTCCTTTGTCTTTGTCTTTGCCTTTGCCTTACTTCTTAGGGTCCTGGTTGACCTTCTTTACTCAACTGGCATGGATCCAAGACTGTTGTCCTTCCACAAGGATTGCTGTCCTGGTGAACCATGATGATGGTGGTTGGAGGTCCAAATGGATATTCCTGCTTTTTGGTTCGGTTCAGCTGCTGGACCACCACTAGCTCACTTGACCTTAAAGGGATGTGTTGGTTCCTGTGAAGGAGAGCTGTGAGCGACATTTCTTTCAATTTTATCCAACGTTTCAATCTTTTTTCTTACATATTCGTCCTGAATAAGATCAAGATCCCCTCTTTCTAACAGTAAGGGTTGCCTGGCCCAGGGAGTGGGAAATGGTCTGCCCATATTTTGCTGCCCATGACGTCAGAGGGGGCGGAGTCACCCGTTATGTAAAGGTACTTTTGTACCCCCTTACCATTTCACACAGGGGGGGCGGGATCTGGGGGTCCCCTTGTTAAAGGGGGTTTCCAGACTCTGATAAGCCCCCCACCCACAGACCCCCACAACCACCAGCCAAGGGTTGTGGGGATGAGGCCCTTGTCCTCATCAACATGGGGACCCCAAAGTACCCTCCCAATGTTGAGGGCATGTGGCCTGGTACAGTTCAGGAGGGGGGGCGCTCTATTGTCCCCCCTCTTTTCCTGCGGCCTGCCAGGTTGCATGCTCAGATAAGGGTCTGGTATGGATTTTTGGGGGGATCCCACGTCAATTTTTTTTAAATTTTGGCGCGGGGTTCCCCTTAAAATCCATACCAGACCTGAAGGGCCTGGTATGGAATTTAGAGGGATCCCCATGCCAGTTTTTTTTTTTTAATTTTGGTTCGGGGTTCCCCATGGGGAAATCCCATGCAGTTTTTATTAATGAACTTTTATGTGTATTGTCAGATCAGCAATTCATTAATAGCCGCAAGTAGTTTTAAATGACTTTTTTTCCTTTGAAATGTCATTTTGCTGTCAGACTGTTCTAAACACAGTAAACATGCACCCATTTACAGGCATACTATAGACACTCTCCAGGTATGAAATTTAAAGGAATATTACATTTTTATTGTTTGACTTTAAGCATTATTAAAATCACTGCTCCCGAAATAACGGCTGTTTTTAAAACTTTTTTTTGCATTGATACATGTCCCCTGGGGCAGGACCCGGGTCCCCAAACCCTTTTTAGGACAATACCATGCAAATTAGCCTTTAAAATGAGCACTTTTGATTTTGAACGTTCGAGTCCCATAGACTTCAATTGGGTTGTAACGTTCGTGCAAAATTTTGATCTGTTCGCAAGTTCTGGTGCGAACCGAACCTGGGGGTGTTTGGCTCATCCTTATTCTTAATAAAGGACTTTTCCAAAACCGTCTCTTGTTTTCTTTTTGTAACACTACACTTTTTTGGGTGAATGGGTAGTCGCAGAGAGTGCGCTCCAAGCCCACCCAGGTGTGTTACAACAGCGAATCAATATTCGCTGTTGTAACACACCTGGGTGGGTTTGGAGCGCCCTCTCTGCGACCTGAGTCCACCCTATATTGTAGCCTATTAGATCCTCTGGCTCTAATCGGTGCTTCAAATAAACACCCCCTCCCAATTGGAATCCATGCACTGGTGTCCTGAAAGGGGCCGGACGTATTTATAGGGAAGGCATGGATGGACAGGGGGGACTGGCCGCCCTTGATTGTTACCCTACGGGGAATCAGGGAAACAATGGGGTAGAGTTACTAAGACTGGAGCACTCAGAATCTGGTGCATGGTAGCCAATCAGCTTCTAACGTCAGCTTGTTCAATTAAGCTTTGACAAAAAAAAACCTGGAAGCTGATTGCTTTCTATGGAGAGTTGCACCAGATTTTGCACGCTGTTAATTTAGTTCAGTTTTAGTAAATAACCCCCAATGTAGTTCCAAAAAAGGGCTAGATGGCTGGTGTAAATGCCTGTATTAGTAAACTAGTATTGGCTATAAAATTTAGATACAACAGGCTTTGAGCAATCTAGATATTGGGTCAGCACAGCGCTGAGCATTTAGAGTAAGCCGTTGTGTAAAGCTGGTTTTAAAGAAAGATAACCATAGTTCTTGAATGAGCCCCTTTCACTTGATGTGAGTCTATTGCTGTGATGACTGTGTCAAGCAGCTGTTCCTTGGGTGGAGGTTTTTTAAGGATGTCTTTTAATCCAATAGTTAGCAGTATCTAGATCAGA
This sequence comes from Aquarana catesbeiana, assembly GCF_042186555.1. Classification (NCBI taxonomy): domain Eukaryota; kingdom Metazoa; phylum Chordata; class Amphibia; order Anura; family Ranidae; genus Aquarana; species Aquarana catesbeiana. Next base: position 25,924,923 of record NC_133331.1, on the reverse strand, counting down.
ATGTGTAAATAATCCCTTGAAGGTTTACCACAGTAGCATCTCCAAACAGTAAGGCTACTTTCACACTGAGGCGCTTTACAGGTGCTATAGCACTAAAAATAGCCCCTGTGCATCTCCTGTCAGGGCTTTCACACTGGAGCGGTGCGCTGGCAGGATGCTAAAAAAAGTCCTGCAAGCTGCATCTTTGAGGTGCTTTAGGAGCCGTGTATACACCACTCCTAAAGCGCCACCTCCCAATGGGCAGCACCGCCAAAGCTTTGCAGGTGCTTTAAAACACCCCGCTAGCAGCCAAAGAGTGCAGCCAAAATGACGGCAAAGTGCAGCTAAAAATAGCGGCACTTTACTGCCGACACCCCAGCGCCTCAGTGTGAAAGTGCCCTTAGAACCCTTTCATACTACCAGCACGGGGGCATCGGCAGTAAAGCGCCGCTAGTTTTAGCTTTCACGCTGGGATTGCAGATGAGGCATTTTTCAGGCGCTTTACAGGTGCTATTTCTAATGCTAAAGTGCATGAAAAACACCTCCAGTGTGAAAGAGATCTAATGCTAAAGCAACAGGCAATAGATAATGTAGCAGCAGAAGCTCAAAGACTGCTAAAGGTAGTGTAGAGCTGCAGAATAAACATCTACCACCCTGTACCCTGTACACACAATAGGATTTTCCGATGGAAAATGTGTGATAGGACCTTGTTGTCGGAAATTCCGACCGTGTGTAGGCTCCATCACACATTTTCCATAGGAATTTCCGACACACAAAGTTTGAGAGCTTGCTATAAAATTTTCTGACAACAAAATTTGTTGTCGGAAATTCTGATCGTGTGTACACAAATCCGACACACAAAGTGCCACGCATGCTCAGAATAAATTAAGAGATGAAAGCTATTGGCTACTGTCCCGTTTATAGTCCTGACGTACGTGTTTTACGTCACCATGTTCAGTACGATTGGATTTTCCGAAAACTTTGTGTGACCGTGTGTATGTAAGACAAGTTTGAGCCAACATCCGTCGGAAAAAATCCATGGATTTTGTTGTCGAAATGTCCAATCAATGTCCGATCGTGTGTACGGGGCATAACAGTTTCTTGCTTACTGCTTCTTTGTTAAAGTAATCCACTGTGATGTTCATTTACTAGTATTCAGTATTCTTTATAGCAGTATCTTTGGATTTCTATGTAGCCATAGCACAAAAGATTTTATAGCTTGCTGATAGTTTAAAAGACCAAACTAAAATGAGACGTGCTTTATGAGACGTGCGAGTGTTAAAAGCAAAGCAGGAAGATAGCAAAGCAAGCAGGGTCACGGGATATAACTCGACCCTAAGGTGTACATTGAAGGTGCGCAAAACACATGCTCAAAAAGACTATGCGGTTTCCATGCAGCCATGTTGTAAAAAAGGTGCATTGCCTTTTTTGTGCGTTTCACACGGCACAGCAGCCCATTCAAATGATTGGGCTGCAGTGCCTGAGCAAACATGGGACGCATGGCCTGCACTAGTGTGAACCGAGCATTAGTGTGTCTCAGGTTGGAAAATGATAGACCCATTAAAAATCATTTATTTTATACACGGGAGGCTCTGTTGGCTCTGAAGGAGCAGTGAGCTCAAAGCGCGTAGCCTCTATTGTCTCTCAGTCTATTCCTGCATGTGCTTGTCCATCCGGTGACATTGTTCCACTCTGGTTTAATTTCCTGGTGGCCACAGGACGCCTATGGAGTCTGCAACTGGATGAAACATCTCCACGGGCGGCGCTATACTGACGGACTGATTGAGACAAGAACTCTCCCCTCATACTTCAACCACTGAGCTTGCCATTGATTGCATGGTAGGGTCCATCCCCATAACATCTACTCAATATGGATCAGATCCCAATGGTATCTGGGCATTCCATAGTCAGGCAAAGGAATTGCAAGCTGTATTTTGTTCAACACTTACTCCAAATTTGGTTGGACATATCATCCTCAGTCAGTGGCAGCTGGAGGTAATTTTTTTGGGGGGGGGCGGGAAACAGTTCTCCGGCACCTTCCCCTCTGGTCAGGTTGGTTGGTCGGTGCACTTACCCCATCCATGATGGGCAATCAAGGTGGTTTCCCCTGCTCTGCTCTGCGGGCATCACGGTAGCAGGCATAATGAGCAGCTTCTCCTTCCCCTGCTCAGCAGCTTCCATCTCCTCCCTCCTCCTTGGCGGCCAATCAGAATACTTCCAGGTCTCAGACCCCACTTCCCGATTGGAGGAGAGGAGATTCAGTGTGAGAATAGTGAATATTTATTCGCTATTCTCACACACCTGGGTTGGCTCCAAGCACATGCTCTGCCCTCGGAGCCCACCCTATTTTGAAGCTTATTACAGCCTCTGGCTCTAATCGGTGCTTAAAAAAAACACCCCCCGCATTGGAATTCATATGTCCGGCGTCCTGAAAGGGGCCAGATGCATGGATGGAAATCAAATTTTTGGATTTCTGAATTTTCAAATTTGCAAATTTTCAAATTTTGAATTTCCAAATTTTCAAATTTCCAAATTTAGAATTTTCGAATTTAGAATTTCCAAATTTTCGAAAACCTGAAAATTCGAAAATCTGAAAAAAGAAAGAAAATCAGTAAAATTCTAAATAATAACTAACCAATAATAACTAACTATTAAATTATAGGTATTGGAATTTCCATTCAAATTTGGCTGTTTGTGAACATAACAAATACAAATTTATCTGAAGTTACAAATTAACCAAAATAACGAATGCTGCATCTAAACAAATTGAATTGAACAAATTAATAATAAATAATAAAAAGGTTTTATTGTTATTATTGTTATTTATTATTATTAGATTGTTACATTCCATTTGTTTAGATACGGCATTCGATATTTCAGATAATTCGTAACTTTGGATAAATTCATACTCGTTCCATTCCCCGACATCCAAATTTGAAAGGAAATTCCAATACCTATAATTTAATACTTATTATTAGTTAGTTATTATTTCAGATTTTCGGGTTTTTGAATTTTCAGATTTTCATTCTTATTTTTGGATTTTCACATTTCTAAATTTTTGAATCTTCATATTTATGAAATTTCGAATTTCCAAATTTCCGAATTAAAATTTTTCAATTTCCAAAATTTTCCAATTTCCGAAATTTCGAATTTCCGAAATTACGAATTTCCTAATTTCGAATTTCTGAAATTTCGAATTTCCGAACTTTGAATTTCCGAATTTCCGAATTTTTAATTTCGAAATTTTGAATTTTGGAAATTCTGAAATTCGAAACACTGGCGTACACCATACTCCCAAGCATATATCCGTACCCTAATCCACAGCCTCCTGATCCTAGAAATACCAACTGTAACCACCAGAGCACCAGAGAGCCCTTCCCATAAGCCCATTACTCTTCAGACACCCAATCTGGCCATTAATAAATTAAAGGCAAGGTCCACCTTTTGCAAAAAAAATAAAATACCCATAAAATGTGAAATTATTATTATTTTTGTTTTTTGCAAATGAGCTTGCAAAGTATTGCAACCCCGATCAGTGTATCACAGGTGCCACGCCAGACTCTTCCTCCTGCTCTGTCTGTATCGTGGTGCAGACTTTCAGGCAAAGAGCTAGAGGAAGTTATGATGGACAATGAGTGATCACTGCACTTGTTCTGTTGAGAACTACAAATCTGTCAGAAGGGACTGATTTCAAATCTGTCAGCTGCTGTAGGGGAGAAGAACCTGCATGCTTTTGGAGGGGGATCCATTTTAGTGGTGGGGGGGTCTGCTTGGCACAGTGTTACATATTACACACTAAATATAGGTGTAACATGATTCTAAAGGTTGGCCATACATTTTAAAATCTTCTTGTACAATTTTCCTTTAGATTTACCAAATCCATATAATATGTGGTCAAGCTTAAACACTTTCAATTTGTATGCAATCGATCAGGCCCTTGCACTACCTAGTTGAAGGTAAATCTAAAGGAACTTGAATAAGAAAATTGTATAATGTATGGACAGCTTTAGCCTTCAACCTCACAATTTTCTACAGATGTTCAAATGATTCTGCCAACAAAACAGCCAGATTGGTACCCTGTTGGAGTGAGATGTTGGAGTGAGCTGAATTGCTTTGGGTTCAGTTTGAGCCAGGTACGGCCAACTTCAGTGAAGTTCAGATGCTGACCCTCAACATGGAAATAAATGGAAGCTAAATCTGTCAAATCAAAAATGCCCATTTTCTGGGCTAATGGTTAAAGTGGTTGTTAACCCACTAAGTAAAAATTACGCTATCCTCTCTGTTTATTAATATAATCTGCTCCTGTGTCTGTGCGTTATAAAAAAATGCAGCTATATACCTGATTTTAGAGCATCGATCGGCGCTCACGTGACCACCGCCTCTCTCCTCACTCGGCCTGACAGCAGCAGCGGGCGGGGCCAAGGATCCCCCACTGATGTCACTCAGGAGGGGAGGAGAGAGATGGCGGGTCATGTGAACGCTGATCAGCACTCCAAAATCAGGTACATAGCTGCATTTCTTTTTATAAGGCACAGACACGGGAGCAGATTACATTAATAAACAGAGACAATACTGTAAAAATAATAAAGAAAGCCGCGCATTAAAGGCTTAGAAATAAATATCAAATATAATTAAGAAACCCAGTGAAAAGGAATAAGTTCCTTTTCAAAGGAATGTCCAACAGCTCAAAAAATGAATAAAATGAATAAATATTCTTCAATAGTTCATATGTTGATGGTAGAGATTCAAGTAGACCAAATTATCTAATAGATGAAATGCTTACCAGATAGTAAGCCAAATCGAGCGGGTGGCTTTAAACCCAGCCTGGGCCATTAAGGAATCAATCCCGGTGTAAACTGGACGAGTTGCACTGGTGACGTAGAATTGGATCCACGAAGGTTTACCCAAAAAGAATATTTTTGAAAAACATAGCGTAATACTGACAAAAAATTAAATACCAAAAAAAATGTAAAAAAATTGTGACACTCCACCAGTAGGGATGAGCTTCGTGTTCGAGTCGAACCCGTGTTCGAGTCGAACCCATGTTCGACTCGAACATCGGCTGTTCGGTCGTTCGCCGAATTGCGAACGATATGGGCCGTTCGCGCCAAATTCGTGTGGCGCGTCACGGCCCATAATTCACTGCGGCATCGCGGTGCATTGCTTGCTGATGATTGGCCAAGCATGCACTATGACCCGCATGCTTGGCCAATCACAGCGCCGCCTTAACAGAGAGCCGTAATTGGCCAATGCCAAGGAGGCTTTGGCCAATTATGGCTCAGGGGATTTAGTACACGCCCCACACTATATAAGGCCGCCTGCACGGCGGCCCTGTGCAGTGTGTTCCGGTGTGCTGAGAAATAGAGAGAGAGAGACAGTGTCATTTCATTTGAGTTAGCTAGATTAGGCAGGACAGTCAGTCAGTTAGCTGCACTTAAAGTGTATTGTGTATATATATGCATCCCAGGTGTTGCATATATATATATATATATATATATATATATATATATATATATACACTGTATTCAGTTTAGCTAGATCCGTTCCTGTTATCTTCTAGACTATTTACATTTAGTGCAGTGCGTCCTGCTCACAGTGTTCAGCTAGATCCGTTCCTGTTATCTTCCTACTGACAGGCAGGCTTGTCTTGTTACAGTATTTTGAAGAAAATTACTGGTGTTCTTTTGATCCTATTAGTACCACAGTCAGGCAGCTAGACTATTTACATTTAGTGCAGTGCGTCCTGCTCACAGTGTTCAGCTAGATCCGTTCCTGTTATCTTCTTACTGACAGGCAGGCTTGTCTTGTTACAGTATATAAAGCTACCTGAAGATAATTACTGGTGTTCTTTTGATCCTATTAGTACCACAGTCAGGCAGCTAGACTATTTACATTTAGTGCAGTGCGTCCTGCTCACAGTGTTCAGCTAGATCCGTTCCTGTTATCTTCCTACTGACAGGCAGGCTTGTCTTGTTACAGTATATAAAGCTACCTGAAGAAAATTACTGGTGTTCTTTTGATCCTATTAGTACCACAGTCAGGCAGCTAGACTATTTACATTTAGTGCAGAGCGTCCTGCTCACAGTGTTCTGCTAAACCTACAAGTTAGTGGGGTGTGTCCTGCTCACAGTGTTCAGCTAAACCTGCAAGTTAGTGGGGTGCGTCCACCTCACAGTGTTCAGCTAAACCTACAAGCTAGTGGGGTGCGTCCTGCTCACAGTGTTCAGCTAGATCCGTTTCTGTTATCTTCTTACTGACAGGCAGGCTTGTCTTGTTACAGTAAATACAGCTACCTGAAGAAAATTGCTGGTGTTCTTTTGATCCTATTAGTACCACAGTCAGGCAGCTAGACTATATACAGTTAGTGCAGTGCATCCTGCTCACAGTGTTCTGCTAAACCTACAAGTTAGTGGGGTGCGTCCTGCTCACAGTGTTCAGCTAAACCTACAAGTTAGTGGGGTGCGTCCACCTCACAGTGTTCAGCTAAACCTACAAGCTAGTGGGGTGCGTCCTGCTCACAGTGTTCAGCTAGATCTGTTTCTGTTATCTTCTTACTGACAGGCAGGCTTGTCTTGTTACAGTAAAAACAGCTACCTGAAGAAAATTGCTGGTGTTCTTTTGATCCTATTAGTACCACAGTCAGGCAGCTAGACTATTTACAGTTAGTGCAGTGCGTCCTGCTCACAGTGTTCAGCTAAACCTACAAGTTATTGGGGTGCGTCCACCTCACAGTGTTCAGCTAAAGCTACCTGTAGAAGGTTGGTGGTGTTCTCATACTACAGGCAGGCAGTTGATTTTGCTAGCTGCAGTATCAGTACATATATATATATATATATATATATATATATATATATATATATATATATCCCAGCTTAGTGCAGCTACAGGCCATTAGTATGCCTGGAAGGCCAAGAAGGAGAGGCAGACAGTCACAAGCCAATAAGAGAGGGCAAGCAGGCTCTGTGTCTAGTGCTGGTCGTGGAGACGGTGCATCCTCATTAGCACGTGGCCATGGGACACGCTTGGCCTTTTTTTTCGGCAGCTGGCCATGTTGAGCCGCAACATGCGGAAGACTTGGTCGAGTGGATGACCAAGCCGTCCTCATCCTCCTCATCCTCTCTCACCCATGCCCAGGGTACTTTGTCTGGCAAAGCAGCGGCCTCTTCCCTCGGCTCAATGTCATCAGTGACTCCTTCCCTAGCCCCACCATGTCCCCCTGAGGAGTCCCTCGAACTGTTTGACCACAGTGTTGGGTACATGCTCCAGGAGGATGCCCAGCGTTTGGAAGGCTCTGATGATGATACTGAGCTCGATGAAGGCAGTAACATGAGCATGGACAGAGGGGGTGCCCAAGAAGGACAGTAATCTGGCAGTCATGCTCCCCCTGCTGCAGCATACTGCCAGGTTTGCTCCAGTGATGAGGAGGGAGGGGATGATGAGGTCACTGACTCAACGTGGGTGCCTGATAGGAGAGAGGAGGAGGAGGAGGCGGCACATCACCAACGAGGCAGGATGCCCTCCAGGGGCCAGCCTAAGGGCAGCACATTGACTGCATCACACCCCAAAGCTCCACATGTGCAGGGCGCTGCAGTCTCTGCGTGTTATTCAAAAAGTTCTTTGGTGTGGGCCTTTTTTGAGACGAGTGCATCAGATCGCACTGTTGCTATTTGCAACATATGTCTCAAGCGTATCTCGTGTGGCCAAAACATCTCCCGCTTGGGTACCACATGCTTGACCAGACATATGTTGACCTGCCATGCAGTTCGTTGGCAAGCGTATCTAAAAGACCCACACCAAAGAACAAAGAGGACCTCTCCTTGCTCCTCATCAGCTGAGATTTCCAACCCCACTAGACCTTTAGTCCTCTCTGAGACCTGCACTGAGAGGAATGAAGGTGTAGAATTAGGTGTGTCACAGCCAAGTACTTGTGGGCAATCTGCTTTTGGTACACTGACGTCAGATTGTACCAGGCAAATTTCCCTGCCCCAGCTGCTGCACCGCCGAAAGAAGTTTGCTCCCAGCCATCCACATGCCCAGCGGTTGAATGCTAGCTTGGCAAAATTGCTAGCACTTCAACTGCTGCCTTTTCAGTTGGTAGACTCTGCCCCCTTCCGTGAGTTTGTGGAATGTGCGGTTCCTCAGTGGCAGGTACCCAAACGCCACTTTTTCTCACGGAAGGCGATTCCGGCTCTCTACCAGCATGTGGAAGGCAATGTCCATACCTCGCTGGACAGGGCGGTCAGCGGTAAGGTGCATATTACCGCTGACTCATGATCCAGCAGGCATGGACAGGGACGTTACCTAAGTTTCACGGCGCATTGGGTGACTCTGCTGGCAGCTGGGAAGGATGCAGGACAAGGTGCAGTAGTGTTGGAGGTTGTTCCGCCACCACGCCTCCAAAATGCTAATGACACACCTCTCTCCTCCACCCCCTCCTCTTCTTCTTCCTCCATGGCCTCTTCCTCGGAACCAGCGGTGCTATGTAGGCGTTCAAGGGGCTACGCAAGTACGCAGGCCAAAAGATGCCATGCGGTGCTTGAGCTGGTGTGCTTGGGGGACAGGAGCCACACTGGGGCAGAGGTTCTGTCAGCTCTGCAGGGGCAGGTTCAGAGGTGGTTGACGCCACGCCAACTTAAGGCAGGAATGGTGGTTTGCGACAATGGCACCAACCTCCTCTCTGCCCTCTGACAGGGACAAATGACCCATGTGCCCTGTTTGGCTCACGTCCTTAACTTGGTGGTGCAGCGGTTCTTGGGCAGGTACCCGGGCTTACAGGATGTCCTGAGGCAGGCCAGGAAAGTCTGTGTGCATTTCCGCCAGTCATATAATGCTAGTGCTCGGCTGACGGACCTCCAAAAGGAGTTTAACTTGCCCAAGAACCGCCTAATCTGTGACATGCCCACCAGGTGGAACTCAACGTTGGCCATGCTGCAGCGGCTGCACACGCAGCAGAGGGCCATCAATGAGTACCTGTGCGACTATGGCACCAGGACAGGGTCAGGGGAGCTTGTTTTTTTTTCCCCACACCAGTGGGCCATGATCAGGGATGCATGCACTGTCCTGTCACCATTTGAGGAGGCCACAAGGATGGTGAGCAGTGACAGTGCATGCATCAGTGACACTGTCCCCCTTGTCCACCTGTTGGAGCACACGCTGCATGGAATAATGGACAGGGCACTTGAGGCAGAACAGAGGCAGGAAGAGGAGGACTTCCTTAGCTCTCAAGGCCCCCTTAATCCAGACAGTGTTCCTGCGTGCCCGCCGATCACACAGGAGGAGGAGGAGGAGGAGGAGGAAGATTGTGTCAGTATGGAGGTGGAGCCTGGCACTCAGCATCAGCAGCAGTCTTTAAGGGATCAGTCCCAAGAAACACATGGACTTGTACGTGGCTGGGAGGAGGTGGCTGAGGACCATGTCATCCTTAGTGACCCAGAGGACTCCGGACCGAATGCCTCAGCAAACCTACGCTGCATGGCCTCCCTGATCCTGCAAAGCCTGCGGAAGGATCCCCGTATTCGTGGTATCAAGGAGAAGGACCAATACTGGCTGGCAACCCTCCTTGATCCACGTTACAAGGGTAAGGTTGCGGACCTTATCTTGCCATCGCAGAGGGAGAAACATCTTCGGGAGGCCTTGCAGAAAGGTCTGTGCAACGCGTTCCCAGAGACTGGGAGGTTACAAACTCCTGTTTCTGGACAACGTGTTGCTGAGGCTTCGGTCAGTCAAAGAAGGAGCGGTGGAGAAGGTGGCCGTCTGACCGATGCGTTCAGACAATTTTTTGGTCCGCAGCCCCAAGGTATGATCGGTTCCAGCAACCATCGCCAGCGTCTGTTTTACATGGTGCAGGAATACCTAGGGGCAAGATCAGACTTGGACACCTTTCCCACCGAAAATCCTCTGGGTTACTGGGTCTTGAGGATGGATCACTGGCCAGAGCTTGCACAGTATGCAATTGAGCTACTGGCCTGTCCTGCATCCAGCGTTCTTTCGGAACGCACATTCAGTGCTGCTGGAGGCGTGGTAACCGATCACAGGGTGCGTCTGTCCACTGACTCGGTCGATCGACTGACCTTCATAAAAATGAATGAGTCTTGGATCACCACCAGCTACCAAGCACCTGATGCTGATGTAACCGAATAATTTTTTTTGAAATCTCAGATCCCTTCAAAGACTGCCTATGCTGATGCTGAGTGACTATCCCTGAGTAATTATCCTCTTCCTCCTCAATCATCACGCTGATAGCTTGTAAGAACATTTTTGGTTCTGGGCGCCACCACCAGTGCCTAAGGCACAATTTTTCAGCCCCTGTTTAACAGGGGCGTGTAATTACAATTTTTGATGTAATACTTTGCAGCAGGGCTCGTTCCTGCATTCCAACTAGAGTGTCTGTGAGGGGTTGCAGTGTTGTGGCACCAGCACCAGTGCCTAAGGCCCATTTTTTCTGCCCCTGTTTAACAGGGGCGTGTAATTACAATTTTTGATGCAATACTTTGCAGCAGGGCTCGTTCCTGCATTCCAACTAGAGTGTCTGTGAGGGGTTGCAGTGTTGTGGCACCAGTACCAGTGCCTAAGGCCCAATTTTTCAGCCCTTGTTTAACAGGGGCGTGTAATTACAATTTTTGATGCAATACTTTGCAGCAGGGCTCATTCCTGCGTTCCAACTAGAGTGTCTGTGAGGGGTTGCAGTGTTGTGGCACCAGCACCAGTGGCTAAGGCCTAATTTTTCAGCTCCTGTTCAACAGGGGCATGTAATTACAATTCTTGATCTAATATTTCACAGCAGGGCCCTGTGAGGGCTTACAGTGTTGTGGCCACAGCAACACCTAAGGCCCAAATTTCTGCTGAGTATATAGGGCAGGACCCTACTTTCAAACAACTAACTTACAAACGACTCCTACTTGCAAACAGAAGGAGACAACAGGAAGTGAGATGAAATCTACCCCTAGGAAGGGAAATTCTCTCCTGTAAGAGTTAATATGGGAAAAACATTTCTCCTTTCCACTGATGCTTTCCAATCCATTGGGACAAAAAGTGAGGTGAAATCTTCTGAAGAGGAGGAAAGACAGCAAAACAAATGTCACAGGGGTGATAACCCTTCCCTATGTTTTCCAAAAAGCTTAAAAAAGATTTTTTGGCTGGAGCTATACACATTAATAATGTACCCGTTAAAAATTACAAACAGATTCTACTTAACAACAAACCTACAGTCCCTGTCTTGTTTGCACCGCCTGTATACTGCTGTTCAGAGTATATAGGGTCTGGTGGCCCCACACCTTTCCTTATTTTGATTTGGGTGCGGGGTTCCCCTTAATATCCATACAAGACCCAAAGGGCCTGGTAATGGACTGGGGGGTACCTATGCCGTTTGTCTCGCTGATTTTCATCCATATTGCCAGGACCCGACATTACATTAAACACGCAAGCAGTTTTAAATGAGATTTTTTCCTTTAAAAATTACATTTTGTGCAGGGACTGTTCTAAACACGGGAAACACGCGCCACTTTACAGGCATACTATAGATACACCCCTCAGGTACGATATTTAAAGGAATATTTCACTTTTTTTTTTTTACTTTAAGCATCATTAAAATCACTGCTCCCGAAAAACGGACGTTTTTAAAAGTTTTTTTTGCATTGATACATGTCCCCTGGGGTAGGACCCGGGTCCCCAAACCCTTTTTAGGACAATACCATGCAAATTAGCCTTTAAAATGAGCACTTTTGATTTCGAACGTTCGAGTCCCATAGACGTCAATGGGGTTCTAACGTTCGTGCAAATTTTCGGTCCGTTCGCAGGTTCTGATGCGAACCGAACTGGGGGGGGTTCGTCTCATCCCTATCCACCGGTGGCAAAATCATAAATAATCATAGGACCACCCAGTGCCTATAGGCACACATAGGGTCATTGTGTGAGTGACATGCAATCATGCAATAAAGTGAATAATCTCCAATAGGAGAAGCTGGTGCATAAACCTTACAAAAGATCCGCTTACCAGATATTAAAGAACAAATGAGCATGTAGCTATCCACCAGATGAAAATGGAAATGGGTATCAAAGTGCAGCAAACCACATAAAAAACCTGCTTACCAGATGGCAAACTTTATATAAGCAGACTAGTACAACCACAGAAACGATTTCCTGGCATGGGGTGGCGTAGATCCGTCATAACATCCATATCACAGGCTCCGCAATGCACATATTATAAAGAAAAGGCAAATAGTGTGATACCATTTCAAACTTACTTTATTACAATCGAAATAACACTTACAATAAACGAAGCATAAAAAGCGATGCCGACCAGCACTCAAACAGACTCCCGTCCTCAATGGGGCGACGTGGTGATGTCAGCACGTACCTCCCACGTACCTCCCAGGCTGGGTTTAAAGCCACCCGCTCGATTTGGCTTACTATCTGGTAAGCATTTCATCTATTAGATAATTTGGTCTACTAGAATCTCTACCATCAACATATAAACTATTGAAGAATATTTATTCACTTTATTCATTTTTTGGTCTGTTGTGTCCTCTGAAAAGGAACTTATTCATTTTCACTGGGTTTCTTAATTATATTTGATATTTATTTCTAAGCCTTTAATGCGCTGCTTTCTTTATTGTTTTTTCTGTATTGGTGTACCCCACTTATAGCCGCAGCTTCATTTTATTGACTTTTAGCACAGTTTTTCTTCTTTTTTTTTTACTGTAAAAACGTAACAGTATTTTGAGCAGCAGGAGGGGAGGGGGCTGGCACGGACACGGAGCTGACAGGCAGGGAGGGGAGGGGAGGGGGAGTGGACTGAGGAGAGCACAGAAGAGGACAGAGGAGAGCTGCGCATGATGGAGGCACGTAAACTGACCACGGTGTCAGGGCTCAGAAGTCATGATTTACCGTGGTCAGTTTACAAAGGGGAGGGCAGAACCAGGCAGGATCAGCCAGGTATTTCAGGTGTTACCAGGGGCCAAATGACACAGCACAAGCACTGTGCTGCATAACATGCTTTAAAGGAGCAGGATTTTCTTTTTTTTAGGTTAACAAAAGCTTTAAGGAATTGTCAAAAAATGTCAATACCCTGGGAAATATGTACCAATGCAAAAAAAAAAAATTTTTTTTTCTTTAATTTCTATTTGGTCAGGAGCAGTGGTCCCTTTTTTTTTTAATACTGACATTTGCAAATTTTATTTTTCTGACCTTTAAGGTTCTTCTATGTATTTTGTGGAGCTTTAAAGGGGATTGCACCCTATTTTTTTTTTTCTTTAGGAAACCGGCAATGGAGTGTCGTTTACTGGCAATTCAAACCTCTCTGGCAAAGTAAGCCCCATATGTTGAGGGCATGTAACATGTAACTTTCTCCAGTCACAGGAAAAAATACTGACAGGTAAAATGTACTTTAATTACTCAAAATGTTAATACAACATCAATGTACATACAACATCATTTCAGTTTAAAACCATCATCACAGAGAAAGGCAGCGTCATAGCTCCCAAAGTACTAGATGCAGTGCTTGCCACTGATTGGTTGTTTTCTGTCACATGGTTTATGGATGCCATAAGGCTCATTTATGGAAATAGTGATATATTTTATAAATTCTTGTTCATTTAGTGACATTAGTGACTTTGTCTTCATCCTGAATTGCCAGAGTCCCCTACAAAATAGAACAAAATTATAGAAAGATTACAGTTTTGTTTATAAGTGAGTTAGAATATTATATGACAAGAAATGGCAAAAATGTGTTAGATAGTCATATGGAAATTAAAACATTGGCAATACCTTTTGTGTGGCTAACGGAATAATTTTTTGAGATTCAAGCTTAAAAAATTCTTCAGGCATGGTTTCATAGAAATAACTGAACAAAAATATATTTACTGTACACTGTATATACACACAAGCACCGTGGACATCAAAGTATAAAAGTTAATCAAGCCAATGAGAAAGAAGGAAATGTAGTTGCACAGACAAAGAGACAGATGTGTGGGGGCAAGAAAAAGTTTTTTTGCAGATGAGTCTAGACAATAAAATAAAATAAGCCTGCTTGGACATAGCAGTTTGTCCTTATACCTGTATTTGATGGATAACAGATAAAAGGATGAACTGCCATACCTGAATGGGCTTATTTTACATCTCAAGCTAAAGCCCAACTCTAGTATTTTTTTTGAATAGCCATTTAATACCACCAGTCTTCTTCAGGGTTGAATGACACTAATGGAGGTCAGGTGTCAAGAACCTGCCTCCCAGGTGCATATCACGCCATGCAGGAGAATACATACAGAAAAGCCAAATGAAAACCATAATTAACACCTAAACAGAAAAAAACAAGGTTACAGTGGGCTAGAAAAGCAATCATGGACTGTGGATGACTGGATGAAAGTGATATTAATTTCAGAATGTAATCTGATGCAGATGTTTGTTTTAAAAATGCAAAGTACAAAGTACATGGTGATTCCATCATATTTTCCTCAGAATTGAGTGATTTCATATGTTTTGCCATGCTTGGTCTGCAAAAACAGTTGCAATTTACTACAGTTTTCTTTCTTTTTTATACGGTTTCTTAAAGCCAGAAGGTTGGAGTGTTAAATGAAAATAGTTTTGAGACATGTCTGTGATTAGTTTTTTTTTCTACACAATTAAACAATTGAATGAACATTTAACAAGAGTGGGGATTCCATACTTTTTGCCAGGGGTTGTATAAATCCTGAATAATAATAATAATAATAATAATAATAATAATAATAATAATAAATCGGTTTTGAAAAATGTTACCCATCTAATTTAAAATACACAAGTTTGACATCCTTACCTGTGTTGCAGGGATGGTTGTATTCTGCCACTGCATGTTCACCTGGAAGGTAAGAACATTTAAAATGCCATAAAATGCCATCAAAGACATACACATGATATATAAGACAGATACTCCAATCAGTAATGAGGGTGTGATATATAGAAGGGGTGATTTCATACCATACCATTATTCCATCACCCTCCAGTCAAAAACAAACTCTAATGCCCCGTACACACGATCGGACATTCCGACAATAAAACCGTGGAATTTTGTTTGACGGTTGTTGGCTCCAACTTGTCTTGCATACACACGGTCACACAAATGTTGGCTAACAATTACGAACGTGGGAGAGTACAAGATGTATGGTGAGCCAATAAAAAGGAAGTTCAATAGCCAGTGCGCCACCCTTTGGGCTCCTTCTGCTTAATTCCAAGCATGCGTGAACTTTTGTGCGACGGACTTGTGTACACACGATCGGAAAGTTCGACAACAAAGTTTTTTTGGCAGAAAATTTGAGAACCTGCTAGCCAACATATGTTGGCGGAAAGTCTGACAACAAATGTTCAATGGAGCATACACAGTCGGACTTTCAGCCAACAAGCTCACATCCAACACTTACCGTCGGACAGTCCGATCGTGTGTATGCGGCATTAGAGATGTAGGAAAAGGTCTTCCTGGTTTAACTTAATGGTTCATTATTTAAAAAAAAACAAAAAAAAAAACACTGTCATGTGAATGATAATGGTAACCAAACTTGAGAATGCCATTACCTGTCTCATAATAGTCATACACTTTTACTATGGCTGGTTTCATGTTCTTGACTTCAATGTCCTGCTCCACCATAAAGGAAAGGTTTACAGGATCATGTCCCACCTATAAGCAAATTAACATTACAGTGCTTGATAACAGCGAAGAACAAGACAAAATGGCAGATAAAACAATACAAAGAAAAGGTTGGTAACAGTTTGGTTTCAACCAGTTGCATGATATCAGGTGTGAAAGATGAGACAAATGTGTGACAGATGTACTAAAGGATAAAGACTTATAGATAAACAAGTTCATGAATACAGTAAAGAGTGATTTTATGCTGTATTTAAAGTGTATATCTCTTGCCATTTTTTGCTTTTGAGTAGGGTTTTGGAAATGTTGTCAGTTTTAATTGTTGAATTTAAAGTTAAAGCAATATTAAACCCAAAAGCAAACATGTATTATATTGCAGCTTACCAATTCTTAGAAGTGATGTCTGAATTCATTTTCTGTTTTATGCTTACTGTGGCAGTTTGGTACCCCACCAGGGTAATGCCGCAGGATTCTCAACCCAGCAGGTTGAGGGGCTCCAGGGGATTTGCGTATTTGGGAAGAAACTGGCTTTTCAGTTTCCTTATTTCTTAGAAAAGTCCACTTTGGGACCTGGAGCCCAGGGATTTCTGAGAGATCGGGGTGGGATTAAATCCCCAGTCCTGGGTCCTGATTTTGAGAATCACCAGCACACTGGCTGATCAGGTGTGTGCTGGGCTATTTGTAGAAACCTGACCATGGTTCTGAACTCCACCCTGGTAGATAGGAAGTCTGGCCCAGGAGTCAGGAGGGCTCCACATAGGGTTACCACCTGTCCAGGATTCACCTGGACAGTTTGGGTTTGGAATCAGACTGCCTGAAACCCGGACACTTTATTTAGACTGGACTATGTCTTCCCAGCAGGGTTGCTGGCTGAAGTTGTCTAAGCTTAGAGTGTCTGTTACACTCTTTCACACTGCCCAAAGCCAGCACTAACAACCCCCCCTCCCCAAACACACACAGACGGGAGAGGAGAGAGGGCTCAATCTGCACCTCTTCCCCCCACCCCTACCCCTCTGTGTCTGCTCACACTCCAATCCCCAGCACTGTGCCTCAGAAAAGGAAAGTTGGGGTTGGAAATTTGAAGTCCAGCAGCCTCAGATACATCTGGATGAGAGGTGCCAAGGGGTGAGTGGGCTCAACATCCATCCCTGTCTGTGACTGAAGTCTCCCCCTTCTCTCTCCCGCATCTGAGTAAGTACACTAAGGCAAATCAGGGTTCTCAGAGCACTCCTTACATCAGAGTTCCCCTTTACACCAGAGGCCACAGTGTTTCCCCTTACATCAGAGTTCCCAGTGTCCCCCCTTAAATCAGGGTTCCCAGAGCATCGCTTATGATAGATGCCTCAGAGTTCTCCCTTACATCAGAGTCTGCAGAGTCCCCCCTTACAGTGAAAGGGAACTCTGCGAGTTCAGATGTAAAAGGGGAACTCTGTGGACTCTGATGTAAAGGGGGGCTCTTGTTATTAATTTCATATGATTAGAAATGTTATTTAATAGCAAAATATATGTATAGTTTATACTATTAAAAAAATTGCCATGCACCGCTAAAGTGTTCGGGTTTGACTTGAAGAAAACGTGGCAACCCTAGCTCCATGTGGGAGCCGGTGCAGCAAGAGGCTTCTAGCTGTGTTCACCAAGTTGGTCAGTGAACAGTCTGTAGGACACAGACAAGGGCCTGGAGTGTAAGGCCAGAGCAGCAGTGCTGCAAGTACAAGCCAGAAAAGGGCTGAATGTTGTTTATGTTGAAGGAGAATAAATGCTGAAAACCCCTGCGAGGGAAACTTACGTTTATGTTTTCTGAACTCTCTTTTAATAAAAATGGGCAAACAAAGCCCTTAAAAAGAAGAAACAGCAGGTGGCAGTGTCCTTAAAGTTCTACACTTGGAGTGAAACCCTTATGCCCCGTACACACGATCGGACATTCCGGCAACAAAATCCTTGGATTTTTTTCCTACGGCTGTTGGCTCAAACTTGTCTTGCATACACACGGTCACACAAAGTTGGTCAGAAATTGCGAACGTCAAGAATGTGGTGATGTACAACACGTACGACGAGCCAAGAAAAATGAAGTTCAGCCAGTGTGGCTCTTCTACTTGATTCAGAGCATGTGTGGAACTTTGTGCATCGGAATTGTGTACACACAATCGGAATTTGCGCAAACGGATTTTGTTGTCGGAAAATTTGAGAACCAGATCTCAAATTTTGTGTGACGCAAATTCCAACGGAAACTGTCCGATGGAGTCTACACACGGTCGGAATTTCCGACAACAAGCTCAGATCGCACATTTTACGTCGGAAAGTCCGACCATGTGTACAGGGCATTACACTTATTTTCTCCTGTTTTCATCTGGTGATTCAACAAGCAAGTCTGTTGTTTTTCAAAATCTCAAGCTCTCCAGCAGAATGTATCAGTTTACATGGATGAGACAAGCCATTTAACACTGGAAGGGTTGGTTAAAATGTTCAGCTTTTATTTACTATTTATAAATTGTAAAAACGTTATCTCAAAAGTAAAAAAAAAAAAAAAAAAAAGCCCTTTGCAGTAACTGGTTATAAAGTGTTATCTGGAGTTTGGCTTCATTAGTTAGTGTATTTGAATCCGCTAATACATTTACCACTACTGCCCCCCAGACTGATAATGGTGCTGTCTACTGTGCCTCCTGTTCTTATTCATCCAGAGTTTTGTCTCACTAATACAGAAGCTGCATTACTGACCAGATCACCAGGTGCAAACAGAGGGAAAAAGACAAAAAAAAAGGAAAACTTATGCACCCACCACATCTAATAATTAGTAAGCTGCAAAATATAACATTTTTGGTTTGGGGTTTAATACCGCTTTAATATAACAAGCACATAACTCTTATGCCACGTACACACGACCGGTTTTGCCGTCGGAAGGTTTCTCTGACAGAACTCCGCCAGAATTTCATTCAAGTGGTCTTGCCTGCACACGGTCAAACCAAAGTCCGACCATCCATAATGAGGTGACATACAGCACGAACGACAAGACTAGAAAAAGGAAGCTCAATAGCCAGTAGCCAATAGCTTCCGAATCGTATTTGCTTCAGAGCATGTGTCGTTTTTGGTCCGTCAGAAGAGCATACAGACGAGCGTTTTTCCCTATAGGAATTGGTTCCGTCGGA
Source organism: Aquarana catesbeiana (assembly GCF_042186555.1). Classification (NCBI taxonomy): domain Eukaryota; kingdom Metazoa; phylum Chordata; class Amphibia; order Anura; family Ranidae; genus Aquarana; species Aquarana catesbeiana. The sequence continues at coordinate 25,906,188 of NC_133331.1, read as the reverse complement.
AATATTTAGAACATGTTCCATTTCTAGATCCGTCAGAATTTTCGAAAAAAAAAAGTCCGATGAGTCATAGACAAGATCAGAATAGACGATGAAAAGATTCTGTTGGACATTCCACTCGTGCGTACGAGGCTTTATTGTTAGAAAGATGAACCTCAATGACAAAGTCAGGCAGATCATTCTTGATCACAGATAAATTTAGTGCCCATAAAGGTGAGTAGCCAATGTGTTTTAGGGTGATTGCAGTTTCCCCTTCATCAAGGCTTCTTGTTTAGAATTTTCATTTATAATGCTTGCAATGTGGACATGTGTTCCCTTAAGGATTTTTGCCCAACTTTGGAGAAATTTTCTTTCACTTCTGATTGTGTTTCATTTTTTTCTCTAATCAAAACTAAAAAAAATTTAGTAAAAAAAATAAACGATTGTGCTAAAAATAAACCGTTGGGAGCTAAAATATGGAAATGAGAAGTGTCTTTAATGTCAAAATGTTGTTGCTTTGCTCAGGTAGTTGCCTAATCAATGTAGTTAAAGCAATACAGCCTGGTCAAGGACCACCTTAGTTTTATAAGGAGACACCTTATGTGAAGTACCTGATAAAGGGTATATTTATTAGAAACAGATGTGCCATTGGGCAAACTTATAACTTTGTGTAGATATAACAGTTGTATTGAGAAACCTTTTGATCAACCATTTGCAGCATTATCATTGCCTTTAAGTTTTAAGTATCTTTGCATAAGAACCTGTGACCTGTGATGTTGTCCAGTGAACTGTGTTACGTTACAGTTTCCATTTACTTATAAACTGTCTTTGGCTTTGTGAACTAGTTTACTTACTCTATGCTTTACTTGTCTGCATACATAAAATCCTGTAATAAAATGTATGTTGATATGCATATTCAAATCTCAGTCCACACCAAAAGTCCCATCAGCCTCAGTATTGGCATGAGATGTGTTGATCACCTTAGGACTTTCAGCTTTTGTCTCAGGAAGAGAAATGCAGTAGATAATCAAATCAATTTTTTTTTTTTTAGAAGATCGCCACCTGCAGTGGAGAAAGTAAACTGCACCTGGCTACATGTATATCACAATCATGCTGCAGAGAGTATGCATCATATAGCTGCCATCTCAACTCAATAGGTAGATGAAAAAAGGCATTCAAACCTCATTCAGATATAAGGTGACCATGTCCGTCTGTATTTCACTTCTCTGTATCAGTCTGTCCTGCAGCTGTGAAAAAAAAACAATATCATATCTTAATATTCATATTATAATAATATAAAACGGTTAAAGTCTCCTGTTATCATTTGGTGAGATAGTGTTGGGTTAGTATTTGTCCTGGTAGTTGGATCATAACTGTGAAATGATTCCTAAACTTACATTTCAGCCTAATGAGCTTAGCCAAGTTAAAGTGAACCTTTTCCCCTTCACAAAAATTTTCATCAGAATGCAGCACTACACAACCTTTTCACCTCTTGTTGGCTATGCGTCGTATGACCTTACAATCATCTGCTTGAAGAAAAAAAATTCTCCCCAAGACATCACGGAAAAGTCATTTTTTTCAGCAAGGTAATGTGGAAGATGAGGCGCATGATGACATTGGCGGCCAACTCATTCCTTCTCCACTGAGCCATTAATGACCTTGTATGCCTCATCTTGCATATGCTTTGCACCAGAAATTTTGTGAGGAGAAAATGGGTAAGTACTACTAACTTTATTAGTTTTAGTTAGTAGAATGTATTATGGTGGTCAGGTTTATTAGGTATTGGGGGGGGGGGGGAGGTGGCACACTTTAATCACCTGACACAAGGAGTACCACCAACAATACAAAGACAAGGCTGAGCTCATACATAAGCTAAATTGTCAATTTATATAAAAATAAAATTTGGGGTAGATTTCCTTTTTTTTTCTTTTCTCCTTTTTGGTGGTTGTGGTCATGTCACTCAACTCCTGGCTTCTTATATCTCAAAGAAATCAGATCTCTGTGTGGGGGATCTTCTTTGGCTAAATATTCTTTTTAATAGTATTTTTGAATTTTGTATCATGTATATATATATATATATATATATATATATATATATATATATATAGGGACTATTCTACATATTATGCCTACTTACTCCAGTCACCATAACCAGACTTAGTATGAAAAGTAATGGTAATTGAAAGCACAACATACACATCATAGTCAAGAAGTAAATATCTCCTGAAGACGGGGGGGGGGGAGGGGGCGTGTATTATATCTTCATGTCCTGCATTGAGTGTCAATCCTCACCCATTGCTGAGAGAAGCGTTTTTTTCAGTACTTCTAAGCTTTCAATGCACAAAACAGGTTGGCCCACCCTTGCCTATTGCAGACTTCTTTTTTTAAGTTATGTTTTAATTCATCATAGAAGTATCCTTTGCTCTGCACAGCAAAAAACTAGTAACAATCTTAGTCCTCATGCACACGGACGTTTTTACAGCTGCTTTTTTGAGCTTTTTTTGCAGCTTAAAAAGGCCTGTCTATGTTAGTCTATGGCTTCATGCCCACCTAGGTGTTTTTGAGCTGCAAATGGCATAGGCGTTTTTAAACTGTAAAAAAAACCCAGGACCAGTGGGTTTTGAGAGACGTTTTTCAGCTGTAAAAACGCTCTAACGCTGAAAAACGCTCAAAAACGCTCAAAAACGCTCAAAAACGTCATTCACCAACGTTTTTTAGCGTTTTTGATCCATTGAAAAAAAAAAATTTGAAAAAAAAAAACGCTCAAAAACGCTAACGCAGAAAAACGCTCAAAAACACTCAAAAACACTAAAAAACGCTATTGCAAAAACGCTGAAAAAAGCTGAAAAAAGTTTAAAAAAATCACTGCAAAGATACTGGCATTTTCATAACGTTTTTTTAACAGCCTGTGTGCATGAGGGCTTATAGTTGCATATTATTTATCAATGACATATCAATTATTTAAACAGGAGCTGCTGTCTGGAGGTTCTGGAGCACAGTGTGTCAAAATGACAAAAGTGAGAGGCTTCCAACAGAAGTGAGAAGCTCATGAGCTATATTTTCTCTTGACGCGTCCAAAGCATTAGATATTGTTAAATGGCATTACCTGTGGTCGGGGTTGTCAGTACCACATCCATGGAGCTATTTTTTCGCGACTCAGCTTCAACATATGGGGGGCTGGGCATTCCACAATAGTGTTACCACTTATAGTTCACGTGCCTTGCTAGCTTGCACCCCGCACACTTCTTTTGGTTGAAGCACTAGAAGCAGGCTCACTAAAGGAGAAGGGTAACTGCCCCACGATACCTTTGCTATCGAAAGTGTGGAGCATACCACGGTCTTTGTTTCAGTATACAGGGCCTACAGAGTATACACCCATATGGGGTAATACAAATTTACCTGAGCTTGAGGGGCTGGAGAACTTCAATAATTGGAAACAAAGGGAGGTGGTAAGATTGAAAATTGGGGATGGGGACAATTCCCCAAACTAGTCTCCAAACATAAGAGAATAGACTATCTCAGTACCAATAGAACAACATACATATTTGAATAAAAAATATAATTTTATTAATACACAATAATAAAAAACAGGACATCCAAACATAGATAAGAACATTGTGTTCTATGTTCAAAACAAAACAATATAAAATACAAGGGTGTCTATACAAGTATATTGCTGATACTTAATGTGCTCCAGAGGTGGAGACAGAAGGTATAGTGGGTCCTCACAGGACATATGATCCTCTATACATTTCACGGAATGTCACAGCTTCATCAGGAGATTATTGTCTAGAATGAAATAGCAATTTATACATAAAGATCAAAGATACAAGGAACACATATTTAATATAAAATACAATTGGAAACTGGGTACCCCTCTGTTTTTTCCCCCAGTCACCAAACGTATTTCATACTAAATATGTGTTCCTTGTATCTTTGATCTTTATGTATAAATTGCTATTTCATTCTAGACATTATCCTCCTGATGAAGCAGTAGCATTCTGTGAAACATGTAGAGGACCATATGTTCCGTGAGGACCCACTATACCTTCTGTCTCCACCTCTGAACACATTAAGTATCAGCAATATACTTGTATAGACACCATTGTATTTTATATTGTTCTGTTTTGAACATTGAACACAATGTTCTTATCTATGTTTGGATAGCCATTTTTTTATTAATGTGTATTAATAAAATTATATTTTTTATTTAAATATGTATGTTGTTCTATTGGTACCGAGATAGTCCATTCTCCTATATTTGGAAAATAGCCTGGGGAACTGTCTCTGACCCCAATTTCTGATTCAATTTGGATGATGGTACCTCCCCTCCTGATTTTGTACTTTTCAGTTTAAGTTTTGAGGCTTTATTGTTTTTTGAAGTGGTAAGATTGTCGCAATTATACTCAGCTGGGGTGATGAAAGTGTTTCAGAAGCTGAGAGAGGAGCTTGAGCTTTCAAACAAATACTTATATCAATATTTACAGATAAGGCACGCGCTGACAGCTCATTTTAAGGATGTAAGGGTGGAATGGAGTAAAGCCCCTATATTAAAATCATTAGTAGACACCACATCTATAAAAGGGTAGATATCAAAACTGTATAGAAACATACATATTAAAGCATTAAAAAAAGATTTACAACTACCTAGTAAAGTAAAATGGGAAAAAGATGTGGGGGAGATAAAAGAGATCAGTGGTGCAGTATATTACAATCAATAGATCTACTATCTCTCTCAGCAGCCCAGAAATTGACACAATTTTATCCATCCATAGGGTGTATTATACACCGAAAAGACTATCATTGTTTGGGAGACGCCCAGATGCATCGTGCCCCAGGTGTGGGGGTGCACTTGGGGATTTGATCCATTTGCTCTGGAGGTGCCCCAAACTGCATATATATTGGGAAGAGGTGATAGGTACAATAAGATCGGTATTTGGAATACATTTGCAAATGGACCCTGTATTGTGTGTGTTGGGGTATATGGAACACCACATGGCCCCTCCGCCCACACAAATAGCTATATTGAGATGCCTTTATCAGGATAAGAAATTGAATACCCAGAAATGGATATATCCTCTGCTGCCAGTTTAATCAGCTTGGCTGAGAATGGTTAATATGGTAATAAGAGAAAAGTTGGCCTATACAAGGAGGGGATGTGTAGCTAAATTTGAAAAGATATGGAAGTTCTGGATCGAATCCTTGGGATTGGCACCTGGAATTCAGTTCATATAAAATGATTGTTTTTATATTTGATAATTCTATTTGTGTCTTTGGGGGCAGGGTTGTTTTTTTTTGTTTTCTTCTTCTTCTTTTTCAGGGGATTAGGGTAATTTATAGACGAATAGAGTGATTGTTTATTATATTTATGTATATGAAAATTGTGTACATTGTAAAAGAAAAAATTGTTAAATAAAGATGAATTAAAATTTTAAAAAAATGTCTCGCTGACACTAGCGAAAGAATGGCTGCAGTAGGGAGAGAGCACAAGAAACCACCTCATTGGGAGCTGAAATTAAGTTTTTAGGTGTACACCTTATGCCCAGTTTCCTTAAGTGTTAAAAAAAAAAGGACCAAACTCAGTGCATTGACAACGCGCAAAATACAGTAAGTCTGCTTCTGATGGTTTCCAGGTACTATGGGTTACTGAAATGCACAGTAATTCCTAATTCATAATTCTTATGACTCCTGATTGAATTGTAGCAGAGGCACACCCTGCACTTTCCAGAATAATAGTTACCGTATTCTCAACCGTGCCATCAATATTTCATTCTTTTGTACATTTTAGTAAATCCTTTATGGAGGTGTATAGGAAAATTGTATAACCCAGAAGGAATACACAAATCCATGGACAGACCATACAAACTCCATGTAGACAGATTCTCAGATAAGAAATGACCCCTAGAACATGTGTAGTAATTCAGTGATGCTAACCAATGAGCCACCACCGTTCCCCACATTATTATAATTTGCTCTTGTACAGTGGCCTTAAACACTAAACTTTTTTTTCCTAAAGTGGTTGTAAAATTGAGTCATGGAATCTGTGCAAAGCACATACTGTATATTTGTAGTGTTTATTCATCTCTGTCCAAAACTCTAAAAGTTGTTTCTCTCTGGTGCTTCGTTCCTCTGCTATCAGCATGAGTCACTTATGAGAAGTTTTCCCGACACATGAGATGAATTTGTGTGTCAGGAGGGGGCTTGTCTATTCACAACACAGCTCTGCTGTGTGGTGGGGGTGGGGGGTATGCCTTTCCTACAATCAGCTCTCACACAGTGTAAGTGAAGTCTCTCTGCCCTCTCATCTGTGCTGCTGACAGATGAAGACAGATTTTTAACACAATCTGCACTTTTGAAAGGATATAGAGAGGGGAAGACAGCAAATAAATAAGTAAAATAAATGTGGGAGGATTTGTTTATTCTTTGGGTATCACCTGAGGCTGTTCACTTCATTGGGTATATGTGAGGGTTTACAACCACTTTAATGTATGCTAATAGAATATTTTGTCAGTAGCCATCCTTACCTTCCTCACTGTACTCTTGATCGGAATGATTCCAGACAGCATCTTCACCTCGATAACAACCATATTTGTTCCTTCCCTGGTTCCAGTGTAACTGTGAAAGTAAAACATAAATAAATAAAATACAGGACTAGAGTGAAATACCCTGTCATGCCCCTTAATACTTTAGAATCATTTTTAGGTAAGTAATTTCCAACAGCAGCAACACCCATCCGTAAGCAAGTGCCACACATTGAGTTAGCTATCAGCAATCATTTCTGTGTGTGATGTGATAACCTGGAGAGGAACCATACTAGGTTGATCTGTACACACTGGCTTCCTTTTAATAGTGTTCCCCAACCCCCCCCCACCCCCGGGTTATGCGCGGGGGGCTGCTTGCTCAGGTTCAAGGATCTCACCAAAAATTCTCTGAGTTCCTGTCTGTACAAGAAGTGAGACACAATCTTTCCAGCAGTAACACAGACACAAATACACCTTCAGTTGAGTGAGTAAGAGTTAGACATTTTAAGAATGTTTTATTTATTGTACCATTCATCAACAAATTATGGTCACATTATACCCTCTAAGTTTTAACTGAGTCCCCCCCAATGATTAATTGAAAACACTAATAAAACTCACGAAGCATCGATGTGAATCTCAAATTTTGTCACTGGATCCCCCAGACACTCTCTGTTTGAATGTGTTTTCACCTTTAATGAAAAGCTGGTGTCCCTTTTGGGTGGAGGGACATTGTATCTCAGGACTGCCTGTGTGGTGAGCAGAGAAAATCGAGTTTGAGAATGACTATACACAAGAAAAAAGAAGGCAGAGGGTTGATTTCCTCTTACCTGTGCGAAAACACAGCCGTTCCCTGTGGCGGACAACGTGTAATCTCCGGTAACAGCCGGTAGTGATGCTCTTTGAAGGAGGAGGCGGTTGTTTTTGTCTACATGGAACTTCTCCAGAAATCCTGAGCTGGCACTGACAGTCACAGTCACATCGCCCTTATCACTAAATGTGAGCTCTGAATACTTGGCTAGAGCTTGGAGAGCCACAACTGTGTCCTACATAGAATAAGAAAATGATGTTTGTGAAGGCCTTCATCTAATAATCAACACCTTCCGCTAAAAAGGTAGCAGATTTTGGATTGTGCTCAGTTCCTGCAACTAACATATTGTTTCTAAATAAAGGCCAGCCTTTTTAAACATTTGGTCTTTAAATGTATCACTGGCCATTTAGGGCAAAGTTAAGAGTTCACTTGAAATCCTACCCGCCCACTGATACTCATCTTCGTGGTGATCCCCTACCATTTTGTTCATCTGACGGGGCCCATGGAAATACCAGGTTAACATTTAGGTATGAGGGAGCATTAGATCGTCAACCTAAAACACTGTAACGTGGGGTAGAAGAAATGGTCATTAACCCTGTGTAAGCTTTGACATTGACCTGCATATAGTTTACACAGAGATTAGACTTAGGGCTTCAACAGATGAAAAAAAACAGGGGGGAGCATACAGAGAGAGTATTAGTGGGGAGTGAGAGAAAGTGACCTATCAAGAGAACCTGTAATTTTTCCCTAAATGGACAAAGTGACAGATTTTCTTTAAGATCTAAGAAAACCAACAAAAAATACATTAATGATCATACAGTATAAAAACTCCCCCACTAATCACAATGAAATTACATCTCTATTTCCCCAGTTTTGTTATTGTACACTCAGCTTTATGCCAAACAGTGGTGTTGCCAGACCACTGCTGGGTTATATAGTTACATAGTAGGTGAGGTTGAAAAAAGACACAAGTCCATCAAGTCCAACCTATGTGTGTAATTATGTGTCAGTATTACATTATATATCCCTGTATGTTGCAGTCATTCAGGTGCTTATCTAATAGTTTCTTGAAGCTATTGATGCGCCCTGCTGAGACCACCGCCTGTGGAAGGGAATTCCACATCCTTGCCGCTCTTACAGTAAAGAACCCTCTACGTAGTTTAAGGTTAAACCGCTTTTCTTCTAATTTTAATGAGTGGCCGCGAGTCTTGTTAAACTCTCTTCTGCGAAAAAGTTTTATTTTTATTGTAGGGTCACCAGTACGGTATTTGTACATCGAAATCATATCCCCTCTCAAGCGTCTCTTCTCCAGAGAGAATAAGTTCAGTGCTCACAACCTTTCCTCATAACTAAGATCCTCCAGACCCTTTATTAGCTTTGTTGCCCTTCTTTGTACTCGCTCCATTTCCATTACATCCTTCCTGAGGACTGGTGTACAGAACTGGACAGCATACTCCAGGTGCGGCCTGACCAGAGTCTTGTAGAGTGGGAGAATTATTGTTTTATCTCTGGAGTTGATCCCCTTTTTAATGCATGCCAAGATTCTGTTTGCTTTGTTAGCAGCAGCTTGGCATTGCATGCCATTGCTGAGCCTATCATCTACTAGGACCCCCAGGTCCTTTTCCATCCTAGATTCCCCCAGAGGTTCTCCCCCCAGTGTATAGATTGCATTCATATTTTTGCCACCCAAATGCATTATTTTACATTTTTCTATATTGAACCTCATTTGCCATGTAGTTGCCCACCTCATTAATTTGTTCAGATCTTTTTGCAAGGTTTCCACATCATGCAGAGAAGTTATTGCCCTGCTTAGCTTAGTATCGTCTGCAAATACAGAGATTGAACTGTTTATCCCATCCTCCAGGTCGTTTATGAACAAATTAAATAGGATTGGTCCCAGCACAGAACCCTGGGGAACCCCACTACCCACCCCGACCATTCCGAGTACTCTCCATTTATCACCACCCTCTGAACTCGCCCTTGTAGCCAGTTTTCAATCCATGTACTCACCCTATGTTCCATGCCAATAAAAATGTAATATTCCTTTAAATTTCATACCTGGGGGGTGTCTATAGTATGCCTGTAAAGGGGCGCATGTTTCCCGTGTTTAGAACAGTTTGACAGCAAAATGACATTTCAAAGGAAAAAAAGTCATTTGAAACTACTCGCGGCTATTAATGAATTGCCGGTCTGACAATACACATTAGAGTTCATTGATAAAAACAGCATGGGAATTCCCCATAGGGGAACCCCGAACCAAAATTAAAAAAAAAAAAAATAATGTGGGGGTCCCCCTAAATTCCATACCAGGCCCTTCAGGTCTGGTATGGATATTAAGGGGAACCCCGGTCAAAATTTAAAAAAAAATTGCGTGGGGTCCCTCTCAAAATCTATACCATACCCTACAGGTCTGGTATGGATTTTAAGGGGAACCCCGCGCCAACATAAAAAAAATTGCGTGGGGTCCCCCCCAAAAATCCATACCAGACCCTTATCCGAGCACGCAAGCTGGCAGTCCGCAGGAAAAGAGGGGGGGGAAAGAGTGCCCCCCCTCCTGAACCATACCAGGCCACATGCCCTCAACATTGGGAGGGTGCTTTGGGGTTGCCCCCCAAAACACCTTGTCCCCATGTTGATGGGGAAAAGGGCCTCATCCCCACAACCCTTGCCCGGTGGTTGTGGGGGTCTGTGGGCGGGGGGCTTATCAGAATCTGGAAGCCCCCTTTAACAAGGGGACCCCCAGATCCCAGCCCTCCCCGCTGTATGAAATGGTAAGGAGGCAGGGTCACCCGTTACGTAACCCCGCCCCCTTCTGAAGTCACGAGGAATGCCACAAGGAAGTCCCCGTTAAGTCCCCCTGAGTCAGAGGAGGGCGGGGTCACCGGGTGGCTCCGCCCTCATTTTTTAAGAACTGTCAGAAGAGGAGAAGTGTCACACAGCGGGAGCCTCCCTCCATGCCATCATGAATGCGGAGCGGATCGAGGTGAAGAAGGGAAGAAGACGCCACGGAGGAAGATGACGGACAAGAACACCGGAGGAAGAACCAGAAGTACCAGAAGAACCAGAAGGAGAAGAAGATGGAGAAAGAAACCGAAGGAAGATAGAAGATAGAAGAAAGAAGATAGAAGATAGAAGAAAGAAGAAGCATTTAAATAAAGGAATTGTCAAAAACTGTCTCTTTTAACATTTTTGACAGTTTTTTTCTGAAATGGTCGGGGTACTTTTGTACCCCCTTACCATTTCACACAGGGGGGAGAGCTGGGATCTGGGGGTCCCCTTGTTAAAGGGAGCTTCCAGATTCCGATAAGCCCCCCGCTCGCAGACCCCCACAACCACTGGGCAAGGGTTGTGGGGATGAGGCCCTTGTCCCTATCAACATGGGGACAAGGTGTTTTGGGGGGCTACCCCAAAGCACCCTCCCATTGTTGAGGGCAGGTGGCCTAGTACGGTTCAGGAGGGGGGGTGCTCTCTCGTCCCCCCCTCTTATCCTGCAGCCTGCCAGGTTGCGTGCTCGGATAAGGGTCTGGTATAGATTTTGAGGGAGACCCCACGCCATTTTTTTTTGAATTTTGGCCGGGGTTCCCCTTAATATCCATACCAGACCTGAAGGGCCTGGTATGGAATTTAGGGGGACCCCCCACGTCATTTTTTATTTTAAATTTTGGTTCAGGGTTCCCCTGTGGGGAATTCCCATGCCGTTTTTATCAATGAACTTTTATGTGTATTGTCAGACCGGCAATTCATTAATAGCCGCGAGTAGTTTTAAATGACTTTTTTTCCTTTAAAATGTCATTTTGCTGTCAGACTGTTCTAAACATGGGAAACATGAGCCCCTTTACAGGCATACTATAGACACCCCCCAGGTATGAAATTTAAAGGAATATTACACTTTTATTGTTTCAATTTAAGCATTATTAAAATCACTGCCCCCCCGAAAAAACGCCCGTTTTAAAAACTTTTTTTGCATTGATCCATGTCCCCTGGGGCAGGACCCAGGTCCCCAAACACTTTTTATGACAATAACTTGCATATAGGCCTTTAAAATGAGCACTTTTGATTATTCATGTTCGTGTCCCAAAGACTTTAACGGTGTTCGCGTGTTCGAACAAATTTTTTGCCTGTTCGCAAGTTCTGGTGCGAACCGCACAGGGGGGTGTTCGGCTCATCCCTAGGGAAGAGTTAGCCCGGGTTCACACCTATGCGAATTAGATGTGCGTTTCCCCGCATCTAATTAGCGTAGTAGGAGAATGTGACTGGCTCCCTATGGAACCGGTTCACATATCTCCGGGGCGGCTGCGGAGCGCACTGCACAAAAACGCTGTGTGTCTTTGGCTCCATTTCCGGGCCGAGTTCAGGCATAGAATCGGCCCTGATTCGTCCCTGAAATGGGGAACAAGGACGCACAGCTCTCCTGTGCAATCTGCAGCTCGGTATAGTGTGAACCCGGGCTTAATGAGCCTAGCTGAAGTAAGTGGGCTCATTAAGACCTATATAAAAAACCCGGGCATGCTTAGGGAGATGCTGCACCCTGGAACCAGTTCTGTGTGTGTAGACTGGGGAGTGGGGTATCTGTCCTGTGCGGTGAGTTTACACCTGTGTAGCAAACTTCTAAAACAGGGAGATAGGGACTGGGGCAGCACAAGGCTGCACCTAGTTGTTAAATAGGGAATCTACGTGTGTAGTAAGCAGTCAAGCTGGCCAGGATTTCTTTTTATGTTTCTTTTTGTTTTGCTGTTATATTTTTCACTGCATATAGTATAAATAAACTGCACCTTTGTTTTTTTCACAAAGTCGTCTGCTGTGCCTGATTTTGTGTGGTGAACCCATCCAGGGGGTTACACACACCCGCTGCCAAGCTAACCCCCTCACAACTGTTATACAAGCTGTACACTAACTACTTTACATTGTAGCAAAGTGTAATTTCTTCAGTGTTGTCACATGAAAAGATATAATAAAATATTTACAAAAATGTGAAGGGTGTACTCACTTTTGTGAGATACTGTATATGTTGTCTGCTGAGGTCTGTTTTAGCCAAGCATGTGCACATTTCAAATCTGTCTCCGTCCATGGCTTTGCTGGAGCTGTACAGACTGGGCATCTGGGTTATTGACATTTATTTTCTTGCAGTCACTGAGACATTTAACTAGTATGTCAGTGATTTAACCTACCAGAGTTCAGCTGTAATGGTGTTATGTTTTGGTGGACTTGATCTTAAGTGGCAATGAGATATATAATGCACTGGAATGTTATCAGTTACCTGTGTAGATGAGAAGCCTCCATAGGGGTTCTGCTGTTTGCTTAGCCAGTTCACAATCTCTGTAGCTTTGCTCAGGTCAGGTTTAGGTTCAGAGAGTAGAGCCAGGAGGACATAGGCATTCATTTCCACCTCAGCAGATGGGGCTCTGTACCAGTATGAATCTTGAATGGGAGGAGCAGAATCCCGCGCCCAGTGGAGCTGTCCATCTGTAAATATGACGACACCACATAATTACACTATGATCTTGTCTTGCTCCAAAAACTGAATATAGCACCTTACTATAGGTTGTGCAGGATGTCTGTAGAATTTGGATTGGCATGAGCCAGGACAAAAGGAGACATTGCAAAAGGCATTTAAAGAAAATTGTGACACATCAAAGCTAGAGTTATGTTTGACAAATATACCTAATTAATGAGGCAATTCTCCATCTCCTTCTTCCTTTCCCTCCCCAACCCCCTCATATAGCCCAGTGCGAAGCTTTAGAGCGAGAAGGTCTGAAAATAGACATCAGTTCTCTCTCAAACCACAATTCATTGCTAATCCTTTGTCAAACACTATATGGCCAAAATGTTGGTGACACCTGACCATGAGTTTATTCTAACCATGAGTATTAATAAGGGGTGGGCAGCCTCTTTGTGGCTATAATAGCCTTTGCTCTTCTGCGAAGGCCTTCCGTGATATTTTGAAGTGTAGACTAAAATGTATGATAGGGGAAATCCTTTGAGAATAGTTGGCAGAACGTGGAGAGTGCCTGTTGGAATTTGTTCCTATTCAGCCAAAAGAGCATTGCTGAAGTCAAATACTCATGCTGGACAAGAAAACCTGGCATTCTATCAGTGTTGCAATCCCTCCCAATAGTGTTCAGAACGGCTTAGGTCAGGGCTCTGTGCAGGTCACTTGAGTTCCCCCACTAAAATCATTAAGCCATATCTTCAAGCACATGGTTTTGTATATTGGGGTACAGCCATGTTAGAACAGAAAAGAGCCTTCCACAAACTGTTGCCAAAAGTTTTAAAGTGCACAGTTATCTAAAATATCTTTTGTTTTTTAAACATTATTTTTTAATTTGAGTTTAACAAGAAATTCGTACAAAAAATTTGTATAAAACGTTTTTGTACAGGGTCAACAGTTGCAGATCATCATAAGTAAAGTGGATTATAAAGTACAATTGCAGTAAAACATACTTAAGCGTTTGGCCAAATGCTCCATGCTTCTTGAAATGTATTAAATGATAGTGAATTAAAAGCTAGAAGTTGTTGCGTTAGTTTGGTTCATATGAACAATATTGGTTACTTCTGATAGGTTGGAGGGCTAATGTTGACTTCCACCGCCTTAGGATTAGAGACCTGGCTGCTAGAAGTATATGCATTACAACCTGTCTGTAGTCCTTCGGGTAGTTGGATTGTAAGCTCTTCTGAGCAGGGCCCTCTTAATCCTCCTGTATCTTATTGAATTATAACTGTATTGTCTCCCTTTTATAGCGCTGCGTAAACTGTTGGCGCTATATAAATCCTGTATAATAATAATAATAATATTTATATTTAGAAGGGCTAGTTCAGGGCAGGGTGACAGTTGTCTAAAACATCTTTTTATACTGCATGGTTTAGCTTTGACAGTAATCATTACTGGAATTGCCTAAACTCCAATAATTTGGAGGGATGTCCACATACTTTTAACCATATAAGGTACCTCCAGATAAAACCCAACATTTTAAAAAATCAATAGTTCCTGGAAACGAGTCCACATGTAGACAGGCTCGGCTTGCGTGGTAACATCACAGACATGGACTCCGCCCTACCCATTTCGTCAGAGTTAGCGTCCTCAGGGGCATGCGGAACCATTGATTTTTTACATGCTGGATTTTATCTGGAGTTGTGTGAGTTCTTAGTATCATCTTCTTTTAATAAAATATCATACAGTTTTACACTATGTGGACCATTTTTTTTCCCCTCAGCTCAACCATTTTTTCCCGTCAGCCTATCCTATTCAGCCTAAACAGAGGGAACCAAATAGATCTTCTGTGTATCATTCATGCTTGTCTAGACTCTTAGAATTTGAAGTCTAGATCTCTGGTAAGCAAGCATTTCACATGATTCAAGGTGGAGGTGCACCTAGGTGAAAATTCCACAAAATATTTGTTCACTCACATTGTGTATTCACTTGAAGAGACTGTGTTAACTTACATTGTTTTTTGTGTTTGGAGACTAATATGAGATGTTTACATATATATATATATATATATATATATATAGATACTGTAATTACTATTTCTATTATCTTGATTGTTTAGTGCCGCAAATTATGTTATACTTGATAAAATATAACTTTTAACCACTTGCTGACCGGCTCACGCCGATATACGTCTGCAAAGTGGCACTGGTGCGCAAAATGATGTACCCATACGTCACTGCGTCATCGGCACCTAGCGGGCGTGCGCGCCCGCCGTGGGAGCGTGTCCGCGGGTCCCGCATACTCGATGTCTGCCGTTGGGCTGCGATCGTGGCATGGAGAGGCAGAACGGGGAGATGCCTATGTAAACAAAGCATTTCCCTGTTCTGCCTAGCAACATGACAGGAATTTACTGCTCCCAGTGATCTCTGTCATATCGCAGTGAGCCCATCCCCCCTACAGTTAGAACACACAGAGGAAACACACTTAGCCCCTTGATCACCCCCTAGTGTTTAACTCCTTCCCGGCCAATGACATTTACACAGTAATCAGTGCATTTTTATAGCACTGATCGCTGTATAAATGCCAATGGTCCCAAAATAGTGTCAAAAGTGTTCGATCTGTCCGCCGCAATGTCACAGTCATGATAAAAATTGCAGATTGCCGCCATTACTAATAAAAAAATAATAATAAAAATGCCATAAATCTATCCCCTATTTTGTAGACGCGATAACTTTTGCGCAAACCAATTAATTTTCCCCTTTTTAGAAGAATAGATATTGGCCTAAACTGAGGAAGAAATTTGTTTTTTTATATATTTTTTGGGGGATATTTATTATAGCAAATTGTAAAAAATATTGCTTTTTTTTCAAAGTTGTCGCTCTTTTTTTGCTTATATCGCAAAAAATAAAAAATGCAGAGGTGATCAAAAACACCAAAAGAAATGTCTCTTTGTGGGAAAAAAAAGAACATCAATTTTGTTTGGGTACAGCGTGACACAACCGCGCTATTGTCAGTTAAAGCGACGCAGTGCCACATCACAAAAAAGGGCCTGGTCAGGAAAGGGGGAAAATCCTTCCAGGGCTGAAGTGGTTAAAAAGTATAAACATATTTAATATATAATTGGCCTAAATCCCACTTTTATTAGGTTTTCCACTTACAGGGTAATTATCTTTGTATCTGATTCTTTCCCCCTTTTAATAATCAGGGTACTTAGTTTCAGCCCCAACAGAAGAGGGGTGTAAAGAAGGTTTGCAATTGAATAAATGACATTTTTTTAAAACAATCTTAAAACATTTTCAGTCAAAGTATACAATGACTTCAGCCTAGAATAATTTTAGTGAATCTATTCCTCACCTTCTCGTATAGCTTTTTCTTCCAGTTTGTCCAATACAGCTGCCCTGAGTTCTGTCTCTCTGCACAGTGTAAAGGTGTAGGCCAGCAGAGCCAAAGTGTATACATTGCTCACATCCACAGCAACCTTCCGCAGACAGGACACTGCGTCTCTGACCAGAGGATCCTAGAAATAAATTAACTAGTATGAAATCTCAGTATTTCCTAATTTAAAATTTGGAAGAGTAATCAAGAGGATAAAGATGCATAATGAATCTGATGTGATCTATGTACCAGGGACGTGCGGTGAGTTCAGTGGCTGGTGAGGCACTGGCTAGTATCAGAGCCAGATACACACAGGTTACATACGCCGCAAACGTTAAAGCGAGAGCAATAATTCTAGCACTAGGCCTCCTTTGTAACTCTAAACATGTAACCTGTAAAAAAAATTTAAAGCGTCGCCTATGGAGATCTTTAGGTAACGAAGTGTGGCGTCATTCCATGAGTGTGCACAATTTTAAAGCGTGACATGTTAGGTATCTATTTACTCGACAAAACATCATCTTTCACATTATACAAAAAAATTAGGCTAACTTTAGCGCTTTTTTTAATATACATGAAACATTTTTTTTCCCCCAAAAAATGCGTTTGAAAAATTGCTGCACAAATACTGTACGAGATAAAAAGTTGCAATGACCACCATTGTATTCTCTAGGGTCTCTGCTAAAAAAATTGCACATGCTCCTGGAATGGCGCCAAACTTCGGTACTTAAAAATCCCCATAGGCGACGCTTTACATTTTTTTAATGGTTACATGTTTAGAGTTACAGTGGAGGTCTAGGGCTAGAATTATTGCTCTCGCTCTAATGTTCGCGATGACACCTCACACTTCTGCGTGTGAGCACACAGGGACAGGGGCACTTTAAAAAAAAAAAAATTATTGTTAATTTTACTTAAAAAATGTTAGTTTGACACTTAAAAAAAAAAAATGTTTTTTGATCACTTTTATGTAAACATCACTTGTAATAGGAATATGGCATAATCGGTCCTCTTTACAGTAAGATATGGGGTCAATAAGACTCCACATCTCACCTCTAGGCTGGGACAGCTGAAATAAAAAAAATTATCTCGGCTTCCCAGCCGAGGCAGCACCGTTCGATTGAATGCAGAGGCCAAGCGTGACGTCATAACATTGTGCTCAGCCTCCGAACGATCATAGAGGCTCCGGCGACTATCTGGTCCACCAAAAATCTCTTTAGTAAACATCCGGGGCCGGCGGATCCATTCTACGACTCACCGATGGCAGCGGTGAGTCCATAGAAGCACCGAAGGGCGGCGGGAGGGGGGACGTCCCCTCTCGACGCCCGTAAGAATGATCAAGTGGCTGACCAGCTGCTATAATCATTCTTATGGTGTAGGGAATCGCTGGTTGAAAAAGTCAATATCTGAATGATGCCTGTAGCTGCAGATATCATTCAGATATACCCGCACAAATTCATATGACGGCCGGTGGTCGGGAAGTAGTTAAATACATTTTAAGTAGAACTGCAACCAAAATGTTTTCCTTAGTTTAGAAATATTGTCATCTGTGTCTCTTGCTGGGAAACCTTCCTATAACTTACTGTCTGTGAGACCCAAGGCATTGCTGTGAATTGAGCTTCTTGTTTACCCTCCCTAAAATGATTTTCCATACAGACCACTGGTGACTGTAATGGTGGCAATCATTCCCTATTGAATTCTGCTTCAAAATGTGTGGGGAGGGGCAAGGGATAATGCAGCTCACAATCCTGGAGTTATACAAACCAAAAAAATAGATCTGACTGAATACTACTTAAGTAAAATCATCGAGCATCATTAAGGGACTTTTTGCTTTTTATTTGCTTTTGGCTCATTAACCCTCAATGCAGAAGGAAGTGTCATATCAATCATATGGGAATTTTGTTCATGTTGTTAAAATGTGATGATGTTGTTGTTGACAGGCAACCTCCAGTCTCTTGTGAACCAATGGAGCTGTGCAACCCAGCACCCTAGCAATCAGTGGGAAGTTGTCATTTAGTAGTAATACCACTGCTAAAGGAATGACTTCCAGCTTCAGCAGCTGGAAGTTTGGCGGGTGGGCAAACTGGCCAAAATTTGTTATTTAGTTCATCCATTTGGCAAATGGTAAACGGCTTGGCTTGAACTCATATTCGACCCAAACCTGGAGATCATCCCTAATTTCCATTAGGTAAAAAGATTAGCATTCATCTTTTTTGTCAATATGTATTAGACATGTGCACACTGAAATATTTCGTTTTGGAATTTCGTTTTCGTCCGAAAAATACATTTATTTAGTTACTCCCGAAATTCGTTTTTATTTATTTTGTTTCATTAAAAAAATGCATTCGTCCGAAAATCCGAAATAATAAAGGTTGAATCTGTCATTGAAGGCTTATAGTGTCTGTCGAATGTTCTAAGAAGATTCGACAGAGCAGCTAAACTGTTCGATGCCGCAATTGTACATTTCCGGCCGAATGTTCCGCCTACAAGCTATAGTAGAATTCTAATGTTGTATGACACTAGTAATAATTATATTTATTAATTATTATTACTAGTCAACCAACATTAGACTTCTTCTATATTCTATGGGCGGAGCATTTGACCATAAATGTCCACTCACGGTGACTACTTCATCGAATCTTCATGTGGAATCTTTTCTCTCTATGTCGAATATTCTTGGACTAATAGCGTTAGGTTAGGCACATTCAACCTTTTTTGCTATTGTCTCTATAATGTTGAATCTTTTCTCTCTATGTCGAATCTTTTCTCTCTATGTCAAATCTTTTCTCTTTATGTCGAATCTTTTCTCTCTATGTAGAATAATCTTGGACTAATAGAGCTAAGGTTAGGCACATTCGACCACAGGTTTGATGGACACAGATCGCTATTGTCAGCATCATGTCGAATCTTCTATCCATAGCGAACTGTTGTCGCAATGAAAACAAAAAAAAAAAGCATTTGTTTATGTCGGATCTTTCGGTTTTCAGATTCTGCACGTTCGTTATCCTTTGTTAAAACGATAACGAATATACCCGAAATTCAGACGAAAATGCATTCAGGCGAAAATGAATGCTCATGTCTAATATGTATATTCCTTTCTACTCCTACCCCAATAAAGGTCATACCTGATTTCCTGCTTAAGCACAGATTGATTACATAGAACAACATGGAAGGGAGCTGCTTCAAGCTCATTGGTTCCCCCATGTTCAGGGGTGACGTGTTACAGTCTAACAATAACTGGAATGAAACACCAGTGGCCAACTGTACACACATTCTAACAACACCTACTATTAGGTAATTGGTTGAAAAAAGGTGTTATGCTTGGAAGTAACTTTGCAAGATTACTTTTTCTCTTGGTAAGGTACAACATATACAGGAATGTAACAATATTTTTAAATGTTGATGATCACTTACTTTCAGAGATACACCAGCCTCTATCAGAGCCATGGTCACATACGCAGAAAGGGAGACATCATCTTTCGCTCCTCCCTGTAATGAAGACCAATTTTAAAGTTTTATTAGACTGAAACTTTGCTGAAGAGTTTTAAGTAAAAGAAAAGAAGAAAAAATATATTTTATCTTATTTAAGAATGAACCCACTCCCAAGAAGTTGTATAGTCTTTATTTCAATCACAACACTAAGTTTTTATCCTTGTAAATCAATTTTTTAGTTGATTGGAAATAATTATGTTTAAGGACATCTAGTAGACATGAATTTTTGTAAGACTTGAATATGAACAAGGATTTTGTATCTCTTCTACCAAGAAGCTAGGACCTATATTGGTTACATATGTTTTTGTTTCAAATAAGCTTCCTTAGCAAGATAAAGAGTGAAGACATGTTAAAGATTTTCATAAATTTCATGGTTTCCTGAGCTTTATTTCTTTAACCATTTGCAGACCGGCCAACAGTAATTTTACTGTTGGCCAGAGGCTTGAGCAGGCACCAAGATGTACCAGTGTATTGCCAAGCTCATGCACACTGGCACACTGATTGTGGTGCTTGGTATCCGGCCGCTGTGACTGGCCTAGATACCAGAAATATTGGTATCTAAATACAAATATTATTTTTTTAAATTTCCAAAAAATGATGGCAAAAAAATTTAAAATTTCAAAAAACTTGCCATGCCTCTTACTAAATACCTTGAACTGTCTACTTTCAAAAAAGGGATCAATTTGGGGTTATTTGTACTGTCCTGGCATTTTAGGGCATTTGTAAATACATATATCATAGTTTGTAGACTCTCTAACTTTCACACAGACTAAATAATATACACGGTTTGGGTTATTGTTACCAAAAAAAATGTAGCAGACTACATTTTGAAAGAAATATATGAAGAAGGATATTTGTATGCAACATTTTATAACAGAAATACATGGGGTTTTTTTTTTATTTTTTTTGCACATGAAATATTATATATGGGGGGCGCATGCGCGAAGCTTTACATGGCGGACGTCTCTCTGTGAAGCTCCGCACTCCCCGCCGCATATTCGGGACCGTAAAGCACCGCTGAACCAGCGATCCAGCTCTCGTTTTCCAGGGATCACCTCCCCGCACACCAGTGCCTCCTCCGGTATGGTACTTAAGGGTCATCGTGGCAAGACAAAGCCAAAACCCATAAAAGAAGCGCTGGCCCGCGCTTCTTCCAAGATGGCAGCGAAGGCCCGAGCCCTAGCTGAACAAGCAGCGTCCTCTCCAGCACACTCAGAAGTGCTTGACAGTGAAGATGAGACGGACATACAATCTAACCCAGGCGGCTCCCCCTCCTTACCGCAAGCAGGTATATCTCAGACCGCTTTCATAAGGCTGATGGAAACCATGCTCCATAAGGCACTAAAGACAACCTCAGACCAGATTACTAACAGCCTGACACAAGAGATTCGTGAAATAGGCCAACGCACAGCAGACCTTGAAACCAGGGTTGATGATATGGAACTCACATTACAGGAACAGGCCCAGGAACAAATTGCCCTTCGTGAAGAAAACGCTATGCTGTTATCGCGTCTGGAAGATGCTGAAAATCTCTCTCGCAGGTCCAATTTGCGCCTCCGGGGCATACCGGAGGCGATAGACGATTTACAATCATTTACCACAGCTTTATTTCAAGAGCTCGCCCCCTCTATACCCATCGAACGCCTTGAGTTTGACAGAATACACAGGGCACTAACCCGCCGTCAAACAGATGGACCACCACGGGATATTATTGTTAAGCTGCACTTTTTCCGCACAAAGGAACAACTACTAGCAGCAGGGCAGAACAAGAACTCCCTTCAGTTCCAGAATCACGATTACCAACTGTTCACTGACCTGGCGCCTCTTACTATTGTTAAACGGCGTGCTATGAAGCCACAGCTGCAAATATTACAACAACACCAACTTAAATACACATGGAGATTCCCATTTGCCTCACAGTTTTCCTACCAAGGGCAGCAACATACCTGCTCCACCCCTGAGTCGCTGCAACGCCTACTTGAATCTCTTCACCTGTCGCCCCAGACACACCAATCTGAAACGTCTCTGCCTCGCACACCAGCCAGAGCTGCCTCCCAACCATACCACATGACCCCGAAGAGGAGTAATCCAGATCCGCAGTCTATCCAGAAAGGAACCCCAGCACGATCATCTGGAAACTATCACCCCAGCCCGAAATCTCAAGCCCTCCGCTGACAGCCAGGAAGATAACTCTCCCCCCCCCCCTTTTTTTTTCTCACCCTTTGTCTCTTCCAGCGTATAGTTCCTCGGTTGCACATATCATGACTGTCTCTGCACGGAATACACTCGCGACCAGGAGCTCCTGGACAACATCGGTGGGCTCAGGAACTAACACAGCACCCTGCAAGCATTCTTTACAGGGCTCTCATTCTCTTTAAGGCCTGCTCAGGTTCAGTCACTTCACTGTTTTCAAAAGTTTTCCTTATTTTTTTTTTTCTTTCCTTTTTATGTTAAGTTGAATTGTATACCTTTAATGCTGCATTATTAATAGCCTTTATAAATAATTCACATGCTGCATGGGTACCCGTATGATTAGGCTGTCCTACACACTGTATGCCAGATTAATCCCACTATTTCACCATTCCCACTCCAATAGTAGTCATAATCCCACGAGACTATACTCTGAAAGCAACTTATGTTAGATTCAAACCTCTGGATTATGTTCTATTTCCATATTCCTTATCTTCTCCCACCCCCCTCCCCCCTTCCTTCCCTCCCCCTTCCCCCTTCCTCCATCCCCACCTTCCTCTCCCCGCTCCTCCCCGGTTCTCACCCTTACCCACATCTCAATTCCCTCTCCTCCCCTCCCACTACCCCTTCCCCTGTTCCTGCATAAATCTTCTTATGGTTGTATAATCTTGTCTCCTGGGAATGGCGCTTTAGTAACATAAGTATATATACCATTTAATTACTTATCGCCACTCCCCCCCCCCTTTTTTTTTTGTCCTTTATACATTTTCTGTGTTGGATTAATACTATAGTGTAAGATGCAGTATTGAAGATTTTGACGCTAAACCAATCTTATTATCCCTGAATGCGGCGGGGAGCAGTCACTGCTCCCCCTCTATGGTACACCCTCTCTCTGATTGGCTTTCTGATTGCAGAGTTGGTGCACTTACTGGTCGGGCGTCACTGACCTATTGCCTCCCCGTTGGGAGGAGACTTCAGTGGCGTGCCCTACACCCTATACACTCCTTTCTCTTTCTCTCTCTCTTTCTTATTTCACACTCTTTACCTCTCCTTTTCCCTTTCTCTTTTGTCGGCCGGCCCGCATGGGCTCTGTATCCCAGGCTAATAGTCCCTCACACACCTAACCATGGCACCGCTTAATATACTTACCCTAAATGTTAAAGGGCTGAACTCTCCACATAAGCGTGTCAAAGCCTTTCAAACTTTCACTTCCCTAAAAGCCAACATAGTAGCTCTTCAAGAAACCCACTTCTCTAAGCGCCACACCCCCAACTTTTTTAGCTCTAAATATCCGCAAGTCTTCACCGCCTCAGCAGATACGAAACAGCGAGGGGTCCTGTTAGCCTTTCACCACACCACGCCATTTACACCCTTAACTGAGATAAGAGACCCTGAGGGCCGTTACTTGCTTCTTGTCGGTCTGTTACAGGATGTTACAACGACCCTTGTTTCCTATTATGCCCCTAATTCAAACCCAAACCCCTTTTTTTCACATTTATTACAGGTTGTGAAAACCCATTGTAAGGGAACTCTGTTTCTATGTGGTGATTCCAACTCTGTACTACAGCCACACATGGATAAATCTCCCTATGCTCCCGAACATCATACCCCCTCTATTCAATTCCGTAAACAAATACTTAAGGCCTCTCTCTTAGACACCTGGAGAGAATCCAACCCCACTAAAAGAAATTTCACATTTTACTCACACCCCCATAAATCCTTCTCCAGAATCGACCACATTTTTATTTCCATAGCATCCGCTCCACTCCTCCTCCATTCACATATCCACCCAATCACATGGACAGACCATTGTGCTGTTATCACAACTGTATCCTCCTTAATACCACAGGCTACTCACAGGTCGTGGTCCACGAATGACTCTCTTCTAACCAACCAATCATATTGTCTAGATATCCAGATAGCCCTTAAAGATTACCTAACACATATTTCCACTCCCGATATATCCCCTATACTGCTCTGGGAAGCTCATAAGCCCATTATACGAGGCACATGCATTTCAGTTGCGTCACATCTAAATAGAGACAGAATTCTCCGACTACACTAACTTGAAACAGAATACCACAATCACTTCCTACAATTCCAAACTAGCCCGACCGAAGCTCATAAAATAATACTAGAAAAGACTAAACTTGAACTAGACCTACTCCTGGCTGAAGCGGCTGATAAGACTATCCGCAGATCTAATCATACGATTTATACTAAAGCAAACAAACCAGACACATTCCTGGCCTTACGCCTTCGTAGACAAGACCGTGTCCATGTCCCTATCAGACTCAGACTGACTAAAGATAACGTAACTAGTAACCCGGTTAAAATTCTCTCCGAGTTTTGTAAACAATTAGCAAATTTGTATGAGCCCAAATCAGTGTTTTCGCTGAATCAGGCGGAAAAACTCTTCTGTAATCTTCCAATTCCTTCGTTTTCCAATGCTAGTCGTGAACTGATTGAGAACACGATCACTACGGAGGAAGTCTTGTCAGCCATCAAGTCACTTAAACCCCATAAACGCCCAGGCCCGGACGGTCTTCCGAGCCTTTATTATAAAAAATTTGCAACTGAATTAGCCCCCATTCTTACCAACACTTTTAACGCTATACTTAAACAGCACTCCTTCGGCAGAGACACATTGACAGCACTTATATCGATGATCCCGAAACCAAACACGGATGCCACCTTATGGTCCAACTATAGGCCAATTTAATTATTAAATGTGGACATCAAGATCCTAGCCAAAATTTTAGCCCTACGCCTTAATCCCATCATAGGGGGACTGATCCATAAAGACCAAGTAGGTTTCATACCTAAACGGCAAGCTAGTGATAACATTAGACGAGTAATCCTCCTACAACACTTAGCCCGCTCCCGTAAAATCCCGATGCATCTCCTATCCCTATATATCCAGAAAGCTTTTGACACAGTCTCTTGGCCCTATTTATTTTTTATTCTTCAACGTTGGGGCTTCGGCCCACATTTCCTTGGGTGGATTAACGCACTATACAATCAACCACAGGCGTATGTACATTATTCAGGTTTCCATTCAGACTCCTTTCCAATTCTGCGAGGAACCAGGCAGGGCTGTCCTTTATCCCCCATATTGTTTGCACTCGCAATCGAACCCTTAGCTGCCCTGATAAGGAATAACCCTGATATCCGAGGCCTGGAGATTGCTTCAACCTCACACAAGCTGTGTCTCTTTGCTGATGATGCTCTCATGTTCATCACATCTCCCCATACTACCCTCCCAATTCTACTGCACACCCTGGATAGGTTTGCTCGGGTCTCGGGACTAGAAATCAACCAAACCAAATCATGGGCTCTCAATGTGTCTTTACCTCAAGCGGATTTAGACATGCTACGCCAAAATTTCCCTTTCCACTGGTCCACCACATCTATTCCCTACTTAGGGATTAAACTGACGAGCGATCCATCCCACTTGTTCCAAAACAATTATCTCCCACTGCTAACCCAATTAACGTCACTTCTTAATCTTTGGGTTCCCTTATGTGTCTCCTAGATCGGTCGCATTGCAGCTGTTAAAATGTCTTTACTACCGAAACTTTTATATTTATATAGAGTACTCCCAGTCACGATCCCTCCTTATTATCATAGGGTCATACAAAATAAAGTCTTTAAATACATCTGGGGTCCCACAAGGCCTAGAGTGGCTAGATCCATTCTTCTCCGCAACAAGCTCAATGGAGGCCTTAGTATTCCAAATTTTTTACATTATTATCATGCTGCAAGGCTGGCTCAGACTACTCTCTATCACTCAAAACATGAAATACCACTCTGGGTAAGCCTTGAAGCCATTGACTCATTTCCGATTACTATAACAAATTTGCTATGGCTTTCCCCAACATCACGAGGCCCCATAACCAACCCACTCACACTACACACACTCAAACTCTGGGATAAATTGAAGATACCCTTCAAACTGATCTCCCAACACTCCCCTCTCTTGTCTTTCCTAGGTCACCCTCAATTCTATCCAGCCTACACTGAACCAACATCATTTCAGTCCTGGGTGCAGGCGGGCCTGACTCGCATATGTGACCTAGTCAACAGTGATACCATTAAATCATTCGCCAGTATCCAAGCACAAACGCAACTTCCCAGTAGAGAATGTTTCCGTTATCTCCAAATTGCTCACTTTGCCCAAACAACAACAAAATCTCTCCCTTGGCTTAATACTTTGACAGAGTATGAGACCGTGTGCGATTCGGACCCGCATGCCCCAGGAATTATCTCCCGACTTTACACTCATCTCACTACACCACCCTCGAGCCCCCCCACTTACGCGCAGCGATGGTTAAAAGACCTAGACATTAATATTGAAGCGGAAGACTGGGTGACTATCTGGACCAACACAAAAAACTCATCCCAAAATGTTATTGCCTCAGAGGCAAACTATAAAGTGTTGATGCGGTGGTATCTAGTCCCGGCCAGAATTGCTAAATTTTCACCTGAATCTTCCCCAAACTGTTTTAGGGGATGCGGTGACAGAGGCACACACTTGCACATCTGGTGGACATGCCCACTGGTGCAGCGCTTTTGGGAAACTGTATTCCAAATGGCATCTACTCTCCACCAAGTCACCCTAAAACCCAACCCAGCGATAGCTCTGCTCAACCTCATTCCACAAGATTACACGAGAGCTCAACTTCGCCTCCTTCTCCAACTATTCACTGCAGCTAAGCAAACGATAGCTAAGGCGTGGAAGACACCCACGCTCAGTATAGCTGAAACGAAAAATAGGATCACCCAAGCACTGGTGCATAGCAAGACTGAAGCGAAAATTCTAGATAAAGTCCCTCAGCACGCCAAAATCTAGCAACCATGGATTGAGCACTTCCTGCCAGCTGGTGTTGACAAACACCTATTTGGATTCTGAATCGTTTCCTACTTAAACCTGGGATTCCGACACCACACCTCTGCCCATGCGGCCTGGCTGACCCACGTCCCCTCATACTCCTCTTCTTCCAATCTGGTCTTACCCCCCCTCCCCCTCTTTCTTCTTTCTCTCTTCTTTTTTCTTTTATTAATACCTATTGGTAGTGTACTCTGTTTTATATAATGGTCCCAGCGGCCCTCATGTTGGTCTTCTTGGGAGATGGCCGGTACCTCCGTATGCTTATTTAAGGGACCCTGCTCCCTCTTACTTTTTGCAATCTTACCTAAATCGTTCCCTCCTGTTATCTGACTGAGTATTCATTTATTTGTATAATTCCCTATTATACACTTTGTTAATGATGTACTGTATGACTGTGTTAAGCACTGTCTTATGCTAACTTGCTACCTTTACTGTAATGTATGGAACAGTTGCTTGTTAATTACCAATAAAATATTTGAAAAGAAATATTATATATATTCGATCATTGCATTTTTGTATTGAACACTGAATTAATTAGGGGTTAATGTTGTGCTAGTGTGAATTTTGCTAAATATGCACTTTGGTATATACAGTATATTTCATTTTCACTGGTTTTGAAATGTGAATGTTTTGCAGCATGCATTTTTTAAACATTTTTCCCAGACATAAAATTAAACTGTTAAACTTATACAAAGAAGTTTTCTTACACAAGAACTGCTGATAAGGATAGAATATATGGAAACTGATGACAAGGAATGTGATTGCAGAAAAAAATTATGATTCAAGCCAACAAAACATCAAAATCTGGACATTCAAGTATCTGGACATAGAATCTACTATGTCTTTATAATATAACCATGTCTATGATAAACATTGTATAATAATTTGCATGTATCATTTTGTAAGAATGATAATAAAATCACCTGCATAGCAGTATTCAGTAGTCTTCCTACATTGCGGAAGCAGCCAGTCTCTTTACGAATATTCTGAAGCCAGGTAAAAGATTGTTTTAGATGACTTTCATCTATAAATATGTAGGGCCGCCCTTTGCTAAAGGACTTCACTACAAATGCAGATAGCCTGTAGGATAGAGCAACAAATGTATTTAGTAGACCTTTTATTAAAACCTAAGCCAATTATCACAATATACTTCCTAAAATAAACTGAGAAACCGGTGACTGAGGATCATAGGATGTCTCGGCATCGGCAGTAGAACCAGAGCCAATGATCATCCATGGCCAAGTGTAGACTACATGTGGGGACAAGGGGATTTATTACTGTAATATTTCTACTTAGCATAGTTATTTTTCTGTTACAAGCATTGAACTGACGGAAGAGATTAGTCAGCCACTGTGGTTATTGGCTTTACAACCTGATATTGAGATGTTACCTCTGGAATTGCCTTTAGGGTTCTTAATTATTATTTTTTTTATTATACAGGGTTTATATAGCGCCAACAGTTCATGCAGCGCTTTACAACATGGGGACAAACAGTACCGTTACAATACAATTCAATACAGGAGGGATCAGAGGGCCCTGCTCATTAGAGCTTACAGTCTAGAAGGGAGGGTCAAGTGAAACAAAAGGTAATAACTGTGGGGGATGATCAGATGGAGAAAATGAAAATAAAGTTGGTAGGTGTGGGTAGGATAGGCATCTCTGAAGAGGAGGGTTTTCAGGGATTGTCTAAAAGCTAATAGAGTAGGAGAAAATCAGACAGATGGCGGTAAGGAGTTCCATAGGATTGAAGAGGCTCTGGAAAAGTCTTGGAGGTGAGCATGGGAGGAGGTGATGAGGGAGCTAGAGAGCAGGAGGTCTTGGGAGGAACGAAGAGAACGATTAGGTTGGTATTTTGACACTAGGCCAGTGATGTAGCTGGGGGCTGAGTTGTGGATGGCTTTGTAAGTAGTTGTTAGTATTTTGAATTCAATTTGTTGGGTGAGCAGACATGCATTCTTTACACATGCAGTCGAAGGGCAGTAAAAACACACGGTTGAGCTGCTTCCCACACTCTGTTTGAATGCTTCCATCAGTATACCGCTTTCTCCAGTCTGAACATAGATATCAGATATTATAGCCGCCTACTGCAACAAAGAACTAGGCAGGACACATTTGGCTGCAAAACTGGAACTGTTTATTTGAAACTCAAACACATACTTTTATATCCCACAGGAGGACTTCCCCTCCTGATCATATTACCCAAAAAATACAAACTGTAACCAGAAACATAATTAACATGAGCTAATTAACTAGTCATTTAACCAGCCTAGGTGACTTAATGCCCACCCAAACAATATTTTGATTAATCAGACAATAGGTGACCCAATTAACAATGGGCCAGACATACTTAGCAGAAAACACATAACACCTTAATAAACAGACAATAGCAGGAGACCCCCAGTAACAGACTGTCCGGCATCGAGCTCACAGTACAATAGACATTAGCCCAAGTGTAAACACATCCCCGTAATAGTTTGCTAGCAGACAATAGGTCAGTTAATTAGCACAATTAACAATGTGTGGAAGACAGGTGATTGAGCTGATGAAATTAATATCTGCTATCAGTCTGACTGTGTGGAGCAGTCCTTATTGGTAATGAGCAACTGGGACCTACACAGGGACCCTGGGCCTAGATTCCCCAGAGTCTGCGTGTCTTGGGGAGACATGGACTTGAATCCAAAGTAACATTGCTCCAAGGGTCTCCCCAGCATACACCTTACAACAAGTAGTGTTCCTTTAAAAGCCAGGGCCCATAGTCAGCAGGCAAGAGGCTATCCTGCAGTCCCCTCCAAAAGCCTCAGTCCTGGGTGAGTCTATTACACAGTGTTCCTACCACACCCTCCCTCAACTGTTCCCCCTTAAGCTGCAAAGGCAATGTCTGCAGGAGGCATGAAACTGGATGCAGTGCTTGGTAGCCACTACTACCCACCGAATGAGACCCATTTTTTTGATGTTTCAAAGTATTGTTTGTGTTCCTCTTTTTTTTTTTTTATTGTATTTTTATTGAGAAATTTTTCAAAACTCATAGCATACAAACTGTAATAATAACAATCAAGAAAAGGAGGTAAGCAGGTGTATGATTACAGAGACAATAGTTTTGTACATAATGTAATCAGAAATAATAAAAAATTAGCATCAAAATGAACCCATTAGAATCAGTATAAGTTGATCATCAGGCTGTGAACTCTACTATATATTTCAATTGTCAGACAAGGGGCAATAATAGAATGACAGGAGCCGGAACCTCAAGAAGAGCCATGTATATAGCGGTCCCAAGGGGGCCAGATCCTATCAAATCTCTCCATAGCATCCTCCACCATGGCTGTCATATGCTCCATTCTACGGATATCAGTAATAGCTTGTATAAGCTGGGACTGAATAGGGGGGAGGTGGAAAGCCAACATGCAGGGATAGCTCTTTTTGCAGCCAGTAATACATATGATGCCAATTTGTTCAAATTTTTCCCCAATCTGGGGAATGGGAGGCCTAAAAGAAGATGTACCGGATCCGACGGGATAGGGGAATCAAGAATCTGCTGGAGCACGATCGCAACCATGGACCAGAAGGGAGCTATCAAATTGCACCGCCATAAAATGCGATAATGAGAGCCCCTGATCCTTCCGCATCTCCAACAAAGAGGAGAGAGGGAAGCATCATATCGGTTTATAACCTCAGGAGTCCTATACCAAAAAAAAAGCACTTTGTAGCTGTCTCTCTTTGCGCCACACATCGGGATATTTTGGATGTTGAGGTCCAAATTTTAGCCCATTGGGATGGGGAGATTTGTTGTTGTGTCAAATGTGACCATTTACTCATATATGAGTGGGGCTCCACGGAGAGTGGAAGGTTCTCTTGCAGAAGTCGATATATGTCGTGATTGGTATGGTCCTTGAGAGCATATAACTTTGAAGTGTGTAGGTTTGGTCAAAGTAAGAGAAGGTTAAAGCGATGCTAGATAGTGGGATATTTGGAGGTATGAAAAGAACAGCTGGTTTGGAATTTGGCTTTTAGTTTGAAGGTCCTGGAAGGAGTAAAGTTTTCGGGTAATAGGGTGCACAAAATGTCGGAGTTGGAACAGACCCGCCTTGGCCCAAGGGAACATCCGGGAGTGTGAGAGACTATCAGGTAGAAGGGGGTTAAATAGCACATTAGAAAGGGGTGGGCAGGAGGATGCCAGTGAGAACTTGGTATAGCAGGATTGCCAAATCCTGTGTGAAAACAGCATAGGGCCCAGGCAGAGGTCATGGAGCTTGGGATCAGTAAATAATGCAGAAGACCAAACCAGGGAGCAGGGGTGGATGGGGAACAACGAACCCATCTCTATCTCCGTCCACATGTTTGGAGGATGCATGCTGGCCCAAGACACCATCACACGGAGGTGGGAAGCCAAATAGTACTTGTGGATGTCCGGTGCTCCCATACCTCCCTGCCCCCTGGGGGAAAAAATGACCGAGCTGGCCACTCTATGTGCCCCATCCTTCCATATAAAATTGAGAAACCACCGTTTAAGGAGTTTCAATTGGGCCATCGGAATAGGGACAGGAAGCATTTCAAAGTAATACAAAAGTTTGGGCATTACTGACATCTTCAGCACGTTAATCCTGCCTATCCAAGATATCGGGAGGGGGTTCCATCTATTTAACATACCTTTGATAGATTTAAATAAGGGGACATAGTTAGCCGAATGAAGAGTAGAATAAGACGAAGTGATTTGTACTCCTAAGTATTTGAGAGAAGAGGTGCACCAGCGATAGGGATATGAGTTCTTTAGTGAAAGGAGATCATCAGGAGGGAGATGTAAGGACAGAGCTTCAGTTTTAGAGATAGCAAGTGTTTTGAAATAGTCGGGAGAAAGGTCTTATAATAAGTGTAGGGAAGGCTGTCCGGACCTGGAGCTTTATGGGATGGGAGAGATTTGACAGTGCGAGTGAGTTCTTCCTCAGTAATGGGTGCATTTAAAATCTGCACCTCCTCCTCAACAAGTCGGGGGAGGCGGAGATAAGCCATAAATGTTTCAAAAGCTTTGTGGTCAAAAGGGGGATGTTGGTCAGGGGAGAGGCAATTATAGAGTTTGTCATAAAATTCCCCAAATACTCGAGTCATTGTCTGTTGACAGAAGGTGGGAGTCCCATCTGTGCATTTTATATAATCCGGGAAAGATAGGGAGGGCCTAGGGTTAAGCCTAGATACCAACATTCCATGCGGTTTATTTGAAAATTCATAAAATTTTTGTTTTGCCCATCCTCTAAAGGACGCTTTGCGAGCCTCCCAGAGGACGGACTGGCTGGACATGGAACCTGTGATTAAGTGGAAGTATTCAGTTAGGGCGGTGAGAAGTTTATCTCTACATTTGGGATGTTTTGTTAAAGACTCTTTTAGCCTACAGTGGCACCTCCTGGGAAACGCAGCTGAGAGGCAAAGATCTAGGGATAGGGGGGCATGATCCGACCAGGTAATTGGACCCAGGTCAGAGGACACCGCGTGGGAAAGCAATGGAGCCGTCACTAAGAAATAGTCCAGTCTTGAAAACATCTTGTGGGGAGGGGAGTAAAGTGAATACTGATCACCCACGGGGGTCGCCAAGCATCAAACAGACGGTGGGTGCAAATCGGCTTCCTGAAGGAAGTGGCTAAGGACTGTGGGGCATGAGGGGGCCCGGTGTGGAACAACGATTTTCTATCCCGGCCATAAAGGGATGAGCTACTCTGTGTAATCATTCAAAAACTTCAATAAGGAATTTAATTTGACCCGTGTTAGGAGCATATACATTCATGATCGTCATAGGGTTAGATAAGTAAGTGCCGTCTAAAATTATATAACCCCCATGAGGATCGAGATGGGTGGAACTAATCTGGAGGGGACATGAGCGTTTAACCAAAACTGCCACTCCAGCCCTTCCAGATGGGTCCAAAGCTAGAAAGGACACTTGGAAGTGTCTAGAGGCAAATTTCAGGGAACCTCCCGTGTGTCTCCTGTACCAGGATGACATCCGCACCGGAGGCCCTGAATTCCTTCAAGGCCATCCATCTCTTTTTTATGGAATTCAAACCCTTCACATTATATGATAACAGTTTCAAAGCCATAAGTAGACATCATAATTCAGCTTGGAAGCATTCAAAACAATGGTTAACAGCCCAACAGTAAATACATGTATTAGTCTGACCAAAAGATCCCTTACTGAGATGATCAACCAGAGGACTAAGAGTAAAAAACATAAAATAAAAAAAATACAAATAAGAAAAAGTAGAACTGCAGCTTTTGAGCAAACTTGAGGTGATCCAAAAAAGGGATCATGTAAGATTATGACGCTTAGAAACAAAAAGGCCTGTAAGGCCCAAAAAATGAGGAAAAAAGAAAAAACTTCACAAAAAGGCCTGAGTAAGAATTACTCAGGAATCCTCGGCCGTAGCCTGTGGACCAATTGGGGAGCATAGCCATCTCCAAAATGGTGAGGGACCCGTGACTACCCATCACAATGATTCGCTAATAGCGTTACCTGTCTGAGCACATCTCTGGGCAACCCGGGCAAAGGCAGCCGTGGGGGAGCCATTAGATAAAGAAATATAACTGTGTCCTATGGAAAATTGGATCCATTAACAAGAAGGCAAACAGGCAGCAAAAATAGCCTAAACTTTGCAGGACATCTGCAGGAGGAGGCATACTGTAACCACAGTGGGCCCAAATAGGGATTTGAGTAACAGTCAGATCCCAAATGAAGCCATAAAAAGGATATGGACAAGGGTAGAGTTTCCACATCAAATCAAGCGGGTGGTCTCGAGCGTTGAGAGCGCTGGGGAGTGGAGTAGGCCTTTGACCCTCTTCCTCTCACTGGGGTCCAGATTGTGGATGGAGCTGACAATGGGCGTGGGTGGTAGGCAGGGCCTGATCCATGTCAGCAGGAAGTGGAGGCAGGCCTAGACGTTTGATGAATGCATCACCTTCCTGAAGGTCCCAAAGGGCGTGTTGGACCCCATCTAGAGTGACGTTGAGGCAAAAAGGGAAGCCCCAAAAATAAGGGACCTTGTGTTGTTGTAGATGAGAGGTGATAGGCCGTAGAGAACGACGCTTGGCCAGAGTGATCGGAGAGAGGTCACTGAACAGTTGGATTCTGTCTCCTTTGTATTCAATACTGGATCTGTTGCGCGTGGCCCTAGTTGGAAACGTACAACTATGTCACGGGGTCTGACCCCCGCGGGGAGTTTAGGGGCCAGGGACCTATGAGCCCTGTCGAGGCGCCAGTCAGTGTCCACAATTTCAGGTGCCAGGGTGTTAAATAGGCCTAAGAGATAAGGCCTGATATTGTTGTCAGCAACAGTCTCAGGGACTCCGCATATTCTCAGGTTCTGGCATCGTTCTCTGTTCTCGAGGTCCTCCTGCTGAAGCTGCAATTGGGACACTGAGTTTTTTAGGGCTGCATTTTCCTCTTCAAGAGCCTGTACATATACCAGAGTATCACCAAATTTTGTCTCTAGGGAGGCTGTGCGTTCTCCAAGTGCATCTATCTCTCCCCTGAGCTCTCTAGATATTCTCCCCATCTCCTGTGCTATGTCCCTGATTACCTGCTGCGTCAGAGCCTGGAGTTTAACCACTTCAGCCCCGGACCATTTGGCTGCCTAAAGACCAGAGCACTTTTTACAATTTGGCACTGCGTCGCTTTAACTGCTAATTGCGCGGTCATGCAATGCTGTACCCAAACAAAATGGGGGAAACTGCTGCTGAGTGTCCTCTCCTTACACAGAATCTAGTTTGCATTTCATTCTAGTAACAAACACATCTACACAACCAAATTAGTTTCATACAAGTAGGCCCTAAAACATGTGGTCAAATGCATATGGCCAAAACAATGGTGTTTTATAGGCTGAAATAAAAATGTTTGATACGAACGAATAATGTGCCCATGAACATGAAAGTTGCCATTTTAAACTGTACAACAGTTCCTAAAAGCACATGGAGCAGAACGAACGTAATAAACACAAAAAGAATATGAACACAGCATAACTACTTACTTTTTTGCAGCACTCTCCGGATCTTTCTGTACTGCTCATGTTCTCTTAATTTGAGGTCCGAACACCGCTTCCTGAGCTGATCTTTCGATCGATGTACCCCAAAATTCCGGTGCAGACTCTGGACTACTTTCGCCATTATCTTGGCCTTTCGGACATTGGGGTTGGGGTAAGGTCCATACTTCCCATCATAGTCTGCCTTCTTCAGGATGTTGACCATCTCCAACATCTCCCCAAAGGACATATTTGAGGCCTTAAATCTTCTCCTTCTGGATCCAGACGTTTCCCGATCCGGGCTTTCCTCCTCCTCGTTGCTATAATTAGCACGCACCTATTGTGTCTTCGCCATGTGCT
Organism: Aquarana catesbeiana; assembly: GCF_042186555.1. Classification (NCBI taxonomy): domain Eukaryota; kingdom Metazoa; phylum Chordata; class Amphibia; order Anura; family Ranidae; genus Aquarana; species Aquarana catesbeiana. Next base: position 25,871,156 of record NC_133331.1, on the reverse strand, counting down.
CTTCCCCCACTGCGCCAAACGAAAAGGGGCGAGGAATAGACTAGAAAGAATGTCAGGGGCAGGCGGAGTTACACGCATGCGCAGTGTGTATAAAGCATAACACGTGTGCGTAGTACGTACGATCTGTGAGCGGAGGAAGGAGTATCGGAGGCGCCGATCGTAATAACGAAGGTCAGAGCCAAACTTGGGCCTATACTGCTTCTAGATTGAGGCCTATATTGTAACAAGATTAGGAGAGTTTTGCCTGACATTAGGGTTTGTCTTGTGTTGTGTCTTGCAGTGAAAATGGATATCTTGAAAGATAACGACTTTATGGCAATCTTCATTGATATGTTCAGGGAGCTGCCTTGTCTGTGGCAGATAAACCACCCACATTATAAGAACCAAACAAAGAGGAAAGCAGCACTGGATCAATTGCTGGAATTTGTGAAGACGGCGGTCCCCACGGCAGACATGACCTATTTGAAGATCCTAATTGGTGGCCTGAGGAGTACATATCTAAGGGAGCACAAGAAGGTCCAGGATTCCCAGAGATCCGGAGCAGCAGATGACATCTATGTCCCCAGGATGTGGTACTATGAGAGGCTGCATTTTCTGGCAGGTCAGACTGAACCCAGGTCATCACTCTCCAGTCTTCCTTCCACGCTTCCTTCCACCCCAGCTGAGGCTTCTGACGCCCAACCTGGGCCCTCCAGGCAGCAACATGTGGAGGAGCCCAGATTGAGCCAGGTATAGCATTCCTCTATAAATATTTCTGGTTGTCCAATCAATGATGTTAACTAGATGTTAGTTTGGAGTACTAATTTATGATTGTGATTGATGATGCAAAAACTAAAACCATGTCCCTTTTTCATACACAGGGAAGTCTCAGCCAGGAGGTGGCCGGGCCAAGCAGGCTCCCTGATATGCAGGTCCCTCCCCTACAACCGCAAAGACAAAGTGGCAGGAAGAGGAGTACCCTGGAGGAGGCTGCCATAGGCCTCTTTTGGAAGGCTACAGAGGCCCTGAGAACCCCCCACACTGTGGAGGAGGACTTTGCTTGCATAACTGCCTGCAAAATGCTGCAGATGGAGGAGGGCCAACGACTCCTGTGTGAGTCCTTAATTTTGGAAGCTCTCAAAAAAGGGTTGAGGGGCCAAATAACATCTGCTACCCACATTTGTGACCTCACACATGGTCCTCCTCCTCCTCTAGGTCCTACTTCTCCTCCTCCTCCAGGTCCTACTAGTCCTCCTCCTCCTTCAGGTCCTACTCCTCCTCCTGCCACATCTCCAACACCAGAGCCACAGACAGGAAGGAAGCATGGAAAGAAGACCAGAAAGTGATGACCCTGGGTCCAGTCTGGTCTGGCAAAAGGTGCAGCCTCTTGTAGTACCACAGCCTGGGGACACAGATGTCATCTGCTGCTTTCCGGATCTCTGGGACTTCTGGACCAGACTGCACTCCCTTATATATGGACTCCTCAGGCCACCAATTTTGATGTTAAATAATTGATGTTTGCCCTAGGGTCCAAGGCTTCGCTAATTTCAGCTGTTTCTCCAGCGTTGCTTCCCTCTTTGTTTGGTTCTGAGCCCTTAATAAAGGATTTTTTGTTTCAATTATACTCTCCTATGTGTTTTTTCCTTCAAAAAGGACAGTTTGTTTGTGAGGATTCAGGTATATTTCTATAGTACAATGTGAAATTAACAAGGGACACCAACACCAAACAATCTCCTTGAGATTAAATAATATAAGATATCAATGGTGTTGTGGTAACTTGACACACAAAACACACACAAAAATATTATGGAGTAAAAATAAAAATAAAATAAAACAAAGAACAGCCTTGAAAAAAATACAAACCTAAAACAAAAAAAAAAAAACAGCCTTTAAAAAAAAAATAAAACAGCCCAAAAATAATTTTGTTAGATGTGACAATTTTAAATATATTGAGGGAGTCCCGATAAATAATAAAGAAAGAAGTTTGTGAGAAGTCTGTGTGAATATGAGCAGCAAAACTGCTTCATTCTTCTCACATTATAAAGAAGAAGAGAGTGCGCTGTATTAAACCATTTTTTACATTGCACCGTGACGAAAGTGCTGTATCCATTGCGGAAGCTAATTTTACCAGACCGAGCCGTTCCGTCTCGGAATTTCTTCTGAGCATGCGTGGCAGTTTGTGCGTCGGAACTGGCCACACACGGTCGGAATTGACGCGATTGGATTTTGTTGTCGGAAAATCCGATGGAAAATGTCCGATGGAGCCCACACACGGTTGGAATGTCCGACAACACGCTCCGATCAGACATTTTGCATCGGAAAATCTGACCGTGTGTACGGGGCATTAGACTGGTATCAAAATGTGGTCTAGCCTCTATACCTTAAGCTAAGTCATGTTGGTAACTCTGGTTAGGAGGGGACATACTGTAGATGGCTGTTTTGCTTTTGAAAAGGCAGATATGATCCCTGAGAACAGATTGAGCAAACTATTTGTAGACTTTAAGAAATATGCTATTTTTTACTGAAGAGCCCAAATGACAGTTAAAAAAATGTAAATTGTTTAAGAAAAAATAGTTCTTATGCAAATTAAACATCGCTCAGTTAGGGTTTGGATCAATTTTATGAGCTTATTGTCTGTCAAAACATTGTAAATCATGACACTCACCATGTGTTACCCTCGGGGTCATTCTTTCCAAAGGCACTGTATGAGCCGTCATCACGCTTGTAAGTCAATTGTCGCTGATATCCTAAACAAAACACATACAAATTGTAAATGTTTTAAACATTATACAAGAAACTTCTGCAATATTTAACCTTCATAACAAGCAATAAGCAAAGTAATACGTTCTCAGACATCAAGGGTCTGTAGATTTTCTGTATTTATAGATTCCAAATAAATTAAGAGTCAGGGCTCCAAATTTCAAGTCCTGAGCTACTAGCCAGGCCTTAGGGGTTACTCGCTACCCTGCCCGACCCCTAATTCCACCCCTAAACACACCCTCATAAATTATCTCATGAAATGACACTGTTAAATGTTTTATGCAGAATTACATTGCAAAAATAAACATTAACAACATAATCAATGCAGCCTTATCAGTGCCCATCAATGAACCCTATCAGTGCAACTTATCAGTGCCCATCAATGCAGCTTCACCAGTGCCCATTAATGCAGCCTTATCAGTGCCCATCAATGCAGCCTCATCAGTGCCCATCAATGCAGCCTCATCAGTGCCCATCAGTGCAGCCTCATCTTTGCCCATCAATGCAGCCTGATCAGTGCCCATCAATGCAGCCTCACCAGTGTCCTTCAATACAGCCTCACCAGTGCCCATCAATGCAGCTTGATCAGTGCCCATCAATGCAGCCTGATCAGTGCCCAGCAATGCAGCCTGATTAGTGCCCAGCAATACAGCCTCACCCGTGCTGATCAATGCAACCTGATCAGTGCCCATCAATGCAGCCTGATCAGTGCCCATAAATGCAGCCTGATCAGTGCCCATCAATGCAGCCTGATCAGTGCCCATCAATGCAGCCTCACCAGTGCCCATCAATACAGCCTCATCATTGCCCATCAGTGCAGCCTCATCTTTGCCCATCAATGCAGCCTGATCAGTGCCCATAAATGCAGCCTGATCAGTGCCCATCAACGCAGCCTCACCAGTGTCCTTCAATACAGCCTCAACAGTGCCCATCAATGCAGCCTGATCAGTTCCCATCAATGCAGCCTGATCAGTGCCAAGCAATTCAGCCTCACCTGTGCCGATCAATGCAACCTGATCAGTGCCCAGCAGTGCAGCCTAATCAGTGCCCATCAATGCAGCCTGATCAGTGCCCATCAATGCCCATCAATGCAGCCTCACCAGTACCCATCAATGCAGCCTGATCAGTGCCCATTAATGCAGCCTGATCAGTGCCCATCAACGCAGCCTCACCAGTGTCCTTCAATACAGCCTCAACAGTGCCCATCAATGCAGCCTGATCAGTGCCTATCAATGCAGCCTGATCAGTGCCCATCAACGCAGCCTCACCAGTGTCCTTCAATACAGCCTCAACAGTGCCCATCAATGCAGCCTGATCAGTGCCCATCAATGCAGCCTGATCAGTGCCAAGCAATGCAGCCTCACCTGTGCCGATCAATGCAACCTGACCAGTGCCCAGCAGTGCAGCCTAATCAGTGCCCATCAATGCAGCCTGATCAGTGCATATCAATGCCCATCAATGCAGCCTCACCAGTACCCATCAATGCAGCCTGATCAGTGCCCATTAATGCAGCCTCATCAGTGACCATCAATTCAGCCTTTATCAGTGCCCATCAATGTAGCCTGATCAGTGTCCATCAATGTAGTATCATCAGTGTCCATCAATGTAGTCTCATCAGTGCCCATCAGTGCAGCCTCATCAGTGCCCATCAACGCAGCCTCACCAGTGCCCTTCAATACAGCCTCACCATTTCCCATCAATGCAGCCTCATCAGTGCCCATCAGTGCAGCCTCATCTTTGCCCATCAATGCAGCCTGATCAGTGCCCATCAATGCAGCCTCACCAGTGTCCTTCAATACAGCCTCACCAGTGTCCATCAATGCAGCCTGATCAGTGCCCATCAATGCAGCCTGATCAGTGCCCAGCAATGCAGCCTGATTAGTGCCTAGCAATACAGCCTCACCCGTGCTGATCAATGCAACCTGATCAGTGCCCATCAATGCAGCCTGATCAGTGCCCATCAATGCAGCCTGATCAGTGCCCATCAATGCAGCCTCACCAGTGCCCATCAATACAGCCTCATCATTGCCCATCAGTGCAGCCTCATCTTTGCCCATCAATGCAGCCTGATCAGTGCCCATCAATGCAGCCTGATCAGTGCCCATCAACGCAGCCTCACCAGTGTCCTTCAATACAGCCTCAACAGTGCCCATCAATGCCGCCTTATCAGTGCTCATCAATGCAGCCTGATCAGTGCCAAGCAATGCAGCCTCACCTGTGCCGATCAATGCAACCTGATCAGTGCCCAGCAGTGCAGCCTAATCAGTGCCCATTAATGCAACCTGATCAGTGCCCATCAATGCCCATCAATGCAGCCTCACCAGTACCCATCAATGCAGCCTGATCAGTGCCCATTAATGTAGCCTCATCAGTGACCATCAATTCAGCCTGATCAGTGCCCATCAGCACAGCCTCACCAGTGCATGGGGATCAGAGAGAGGAGAGGAAAAGAAGAGGTGACCGGATCATCACACAGAGTGGGGATCACCCACTGTGACAGCTTTGATTTGAATTGCCCGGCGCTCCCAGACAAAGTCCCGCCTTCTGGATTGGCTCCTAAGATAGATGTCACACATCCCGTAATTGGACCAGTGTTTTGTCTATCAAAGGAGCCGGTCCAGGAGGCAGGGACTTACGTCGCTGCAGCCACCAGCCAAATCAAATCAAAACGGTCACAGCGGGCGATCCCTGCTATGTGTGATGATCGGACTGGCTCTCCTCTTCTTCTCCTCTCACTTCCCCTAGCTGATCGCTGGGAGAATGGCTACCATTCAACCCTGCCTGCAGGAAGCTTTGTAAAGACTTAGGAGGGATGAAGTCTCTAATCCTGGGTCTAGGTTTTGTCAGCAATTTAGTACACTGAGTGTCCAGGTGTGTACTGAATCTTTGTGAAGAAGCAGACTGTAGTTCAGGGCTTCACCATGGGTGAGAAAAGAGCTCTCCATCCAGAAGTCAAGGTGTAGGCCAGTATAGAAGGTTGCTGCAAGATATACAGAAGTGAATGTGTGCACAAGAGTTGAAAAGAATGAGAATTTTGGAAAGAGAGACAGACAATGGCCTGAAGCCTCTAAGACGAGAGAAAGCCAGGAGGCTGGTATGAAGAATTTAATTTGCTGAGGAATGCTGAAAACCCCTTTGAGAGTAACCCTACGTGTAATGTTTGGAAATTTATTGTAAATAAAAGCATGCAAAAAAATCCTTAAACAAAGATTTGGTGAGTGGACTGCATATTTGGAAGTGCTACACTTTAACAAATTTCCCACATTTATTTTATAAAGTGTCATAATAATTTTAGAATTGCTGTAAAGAACGTGGGCTTGTCTTGCTGATAGCAAGCAGTCAAAAGTTAGTTTTCCGGGGGCGTGGCTTGCGAGCGAGCGGGATGGCAGCATAGATCCGGAGCTCCGCTGACCCCAGGATAAAAAGCGGCCCAAATCGATCCATCCAGCTCGGATTCCGATCCCTACAGCAGGCGATCTGTGTAAGGACACCACTGGGACAATGTCCAGAAAACGAAAGGAGCAGAGGAAGCCACAAAGACTGACAGACTTCTATGATATGAAGCAACATGACGGTAGGCAAGATGGCGCCGAGTCATCATCCACACCGCTAGGCTATACCTCTAATAATCCTCCTAAGAAAAACAGCTTACTCCCAAATAGACCCTCGACAGGGACCCCACATCCACACTCTCCTTCTACCCCCTCAGGCAGCCCAGCTAAGGCTAAATGCAGGATGGATGGAGAGGGATCCCTCGGAGCGGCCAGCCCAGACATGGAGTCAGGGGATGACACACGTGAACTCCCTGACTCCATTGAAACTTTCCCCACCATGCACAAACCCGTGTTGGACACTGTCCTGAAGGACATGCTTTTATCATTAAGAAGCTCACTGCAATCAGATCTGATGACCTGCATGCATAAGTTTAACACCAGTGTCCAGGCGGTAGAAACCCGGGTTGAACATATTGAGCAAAAAATGGGAGAGTATGCTGTTACTATTAATGATTTGGTGGATTCACATGATCAGAGAGAGGGAGATACTGAATGGCTAAAGGCTAAAATCGCAGACATCGAAGACAGAAACAGGAGGAACAATTTAAAAATCAGGGGGATCCCCGAAACAATATTGCAAACTGACTTGCGATCTTATGCTTCTTCACTGTTTAAATCCCTCTTGCCTGACCTTACTGATCTTGAGATTACAATCGATAGAATTCACCGCTTGCCAAAACCATCGTACTTATCAGAACACATCCCTAGAGATGTAATCTTACGCCTACACTTTTACCACGCGAAAGAACAGCTGATGCTAACCATGCGTAAAAAAGAACAAGTACCTGCACAATACCAACACTTACAGTTTTATGCAGACCTTTCCCAATATACACTTCAAAAGCGAAAGAACTTAAACACTATCACCAAAGCACTGAGAAATCATCATATCATGTATAGATGGGGATATCCTACCAAATTGTCCATCACGAGAGATGGACGCACACATGTGGTAAATTCCTTAGAAAAGGGACTTGCTCTTTTGGAGGAGTGGAAAATCATCCCTGAACAGGAATCTGGATCTATTCAGTCTCCCAGAGCAGTAGAACCTGCATGGAAAATGGTTACTCCAAGAAATGCAAAAACGCATACTTGAGCTAGGATGGCTATCTTACAACTTACAAATTCCTGGAGTTTCAATGCTCACAAGTTTGAACTCTTCCCCCTACAGCCTGAACAGCAAACGCTGTACACAAACTTTTCTAGTTATCGGTATCTGGGGTCAACCTCTGTAAATGTTGACACCAGATGAAACTGATCTTTGCACTATTTTCAGAAACTTTGTTCGTTTTTATGTTTTCTTTTTTTTTGTTTTTGTTCTTGAAAAACGCAGCAATTAGATCCCATGGGACCACAAATGAACCGGGCTCTGCTTCACTACTCAGGACAGCAGAAAAACAACGATCAACCTTCAATATGCATTCAACCACACAGAAATACGGCTGCACAACAGTGAGTATATCCTATGCTCCATCATACTTTATGGAAAAATCATCCTGCTATTCTGAAAAACACCCACTAGAGGGCACTACCTCCCTAAAGTTGAATAACATACACAACCATATCCTTAGCATTACAACACCTTATATATGGGCTTAAAAATCATATCTATTAATGCTAAAGGCCTTAATCATCCTGCCAAAAGGAAGTCAATGTGGAAAGAAGCCTTCTCCAACAAATCGGATATTATATGCGTGCAGGAGACACACTTCTCTGCAGATGCTGCTCCTTCCTGCACTCATAGAAATTTTCCTCATGTTTACACAGCCAAAGCCCATAACAAAACCAAAGGCGTTCTTACAGCAATAAGAGACACAGTGGCATTCACCTTACATGATACCATTGAAGACCCCAGAGGACGATACTTAATCTTAATATGTGACCTTAACTCAATCACATACACTATAGTCAACGTGTATACACCCAACCATCATCAAGTGCACTTCTTACATAAAATTCTTCGAATAACTAAAAAACATCAAAGAGGAAGAGTGATAGTTTGCGGAGATTTCAATGCTACTCCTGATCCAAGCCTGGACTCTTCCTCTGGCACAAGGCGATTAACCCCTTCTCTTTCAGCTATATTTCACTCACAAGATTTCTTTGACGCATGGAGATGCATGCATGCCGGCGAAAGGGACTATACATTTTTCTCCTCTCCACATGGGGTATACTCACGCATAGACCTTTTCCTGGTAGACCAAGGTACTCTGTCTCAAGTGACCTCTACAACAATCAACTCCATCACATGGTCAGACCATGCGTCCATCACCCTCTCTTTAAATGATGACTCAGTGTGTAGTGTACCCCATATGTGGCGTTTAAATACTTATCTAATGCAACAGCCAGACTTTAGAAATACCATTAGCAAGCATCTAAGCGAATTCTTTAGCATTAACACCTCCTCTGTACAAGACCATTTTGTTCTGTGGAATACACACAAAGCATACATACGAGGCATCTTTATTCAACTGGGGGCTAGAGCCAAGAGGCAGAGGCAGCAGCGCATGAGAGAGCTGACAGACAAAATTTCCCAACTAGAATCCTGCAATAAACAAAATCCATCCCATATAATTTCCCAACAACTTACAAAACTGCGTTATGACTTGAGGCTACTACTACTAGAAAACTTCGAAAAGGCCTCCAAAAAACTCAAAATGACATACTACGCCACAAACAACAAAGCTGGGAAAACACTATCACACAGGATAAAAGGTCACAGACATAAAACAAAGATACCTTACATACTGCACCCCCACACCAAACACAAATTGTATCACCCCCAAGACATAGCTGATACCTTCAGCCAATACTATAGCTCACTTTACAACCTGAAAGACGATACAAATACTGCACAACCTAGCACTGAAGCAATCACCTCCTTTCTACAACATCTAGACATACCTACACTCACACAAGAACACCTCCAGACCTTAAACCAACAATTCACTACAGAAGAAATAAACAAAACCGTAGATTCCCTACCCAGCAACAAATCTCCAGGCCCTGACGGATTCTCTGGGGAGTACTATAAGACCTTCAAACAATTACTGACCCCTCATATGGAACGCACTTTTAATGCTGCTATTGCCTCTGCCTCCTTCCCACCAGAAATGCTGTCTGCAACCATAGTGACATTGCCGAAGCCAGGGAAGGAACCAACTGTCCCCTCAAACTTTAGACCCATTTCATTGCTCAATTCTGATTTGAAAATCTACGCCAAAATTATTGCATCCCGCCTATTACATATACTCCCCCTATTAATACACCCCGACCAGACTGGCTTCACGAAGGGTCGCCAGACGTCTGACGCTACCCGGAGATTGATAAATATCATTCATCTAGCTAAGGTACACAAAAGGCCATCTCTGCTATTGGCGTTAGACGCCGAGAAGGCCTTTGATCGCATCCACTGGCAATACCTTACCCAGGTCTTATACAAATTTGGTTTTACAGGCAATATATTATCAGCGATTTTAGCCCTATACTCCAAACCCTCTGCACGAGTACTCACATCGGGAGCACTATCCAAACCATTTAACATTACGAACGGTACAAGACAGGGCTGCCCTTTATCTCCTTTAATTTTCAATTTGCTAATAGAACCCCTGGCCATATATATCCGCACTTGCCCTGAAATAAAAGGCTTCATCGTAGCTAAATCTACCCACAAAATCAGCCTATTTGCGGACGACATAATTATGATATTAACCAACGTGGAAACTTCCCTGGCTTCGGTACACACAGCACTAGATATGTTTAACAAAGTATCTTACTATAAAGTGAATGAGAGTAAATCCTACATACTGGGTATAGGAATTGAAGCTAGCCTACAAACTAAACTAAGCTCGCAATTCCCTTATACATGGGAAAAGAGAGGGATAAAATACCTAGGTATTACCCTAACAGCAACAACGGACAACCTAGTCAAAGTTAATTTCACTCACTTTCTAGAAACACTACTAGCTAAACTAAAGGAGCTAGCTAGAGTGGAACTGTCATGGGCAGGACGTTTAGCTGCGTTCAAGATGATAATTCTGCCACAGCTGCTATATCTATTTAGAACACTGCCAATTCCTATCTCCAACTCTTTTTTTGACAAAGCACAAGCCCAGATCAATAGGTTTCTATGGCAAGGAAAGAAAGCCAGATGCTCCTTTAGGAAACTAACTAACAATAGAGATGCTGGGGGCATAGGACATGTCATATTAAAAGACTATTATATAGCGACAATTCTCTCACAAACAAGATTTTGGTTGTCCCAGTCACAAACTCACAGATGGCTAGAACTAGAAGAGGCGCAAATACCTGGTTCTAAACTAGCAGACCTTTTGTTATCCAACAATATTCGAACACATACCCAGACAGACCTATCACCCACAATAGAAGCTACACTATCGGCTTGGAAGCTGTTTACATCATTAGACTTTCTGAACCAAGCAACCAAAAACATACCAATCACGTTAACCAGTCTCACCTTAGTCATACCAAACCTACACATAACACATTGGGTGTACAAAGGCATACTATTAATTGAAGATCTCATGCTAGGCACAACACCCAAAACATTTGAATTTTTAAAAAAACAATATAATTTGCAGGACAAAGATCACTATAGCTACCTTCAGATCTCTCATCTACTTCAAAAACTCACGAGCACATACATCAAAGTGCCATGGCGAGTATATCTATATCTCACAAATACAAACACTAACATAAAAGGTATATCCTTATTTTATAACCTACTAAACAATAAAAGTGTATTTGTAAAAACTAACAATATTATTGAGTGGGAACGTGATTTGGGTATAACCTTTACTGAAGATCAATGGCAAAAAGCCTTGCGCAATACATTTACCGCTACTAAATGTGTAAATTTATGGGAGACCACCTACAAGATAACACTGAACTGGTATTTAACCCCCTACCGAATATCAAAATTTGCTAAACATGTCTCACCCCTGTGCTGGAGACATTGTGGAAGCGTAGGCACATTGTCACACATATTGTGGTACTGCCCAACTATCCGCCCTCTGTGGCAAAAAGTTTTTGGTCTAATCTCAGCAATAACTGGTTCTACAATCACCCCAGTAGCAGCTGTGGCAGTTCACTCATTAGAGGTAGAGAGCTTTCCACATATAACCAGAACTATAGTCATCCACATATTACTCAGTACTAGACTGGCACTACTGAGACACTGGAAAGACACTAAACCCCCCACATTCCAGGAGATAGTTGAAATAACAAATACACATGCCTCTTATGAACTTATGTTTGCAGCAGCTCAGGGACAATTTCAGAAATCGCAAACTAAATGGTCCAAATGGCTCTCATGGTACTCCACTCAACATAAAGATCGAAACCCTTAATGTACTAAATATCTGTATCTTTTATATTTACAAAGTACATATTGCTGCTTTTCATGTTTTCAGGTTTTGTTTTCTTATGTTTATATGTTATATTTTCTACCCATGCTGTTCCTCTTACCTGCCGTTTTCTCCTGCTGTGAGATCATAACGGCTAAAATTCACCCGGCACGACAAATTTTTAGTGTGTCGGGACTCCCAGAGTATCTACTAACACTCACTAGGCAAAAACAGGATATGATTCACATTGTACATCAAATATGTGTTACTGAGTACAACAGAACTTTTACTAATGGTGTATACGTACATACAGTAAGATGAATATTGGTGATCCATTCTGAAATGTATAATGTGGAATTTACCAGTGATGCTACAGAATGTTAGTATGTTCCATAGAATGTACATATGTTAGTACAAATAATTTTGTAATGTCTTTATATCTCAATAAAAACTATTGAAACTAAAAGTTAGTTTTCCTTTCCATTGCATGCTAAAAAAATGCAATGGAACCTTATTGGTCAATAAAAGCTCAGAAAAATTTGGTTTTACAGATGGTTACAATTGTTTATTGACTTGCAAAGTGACTTTGAACTTACTAGCAAAGTTGACTGCTTCAAAAAGTAAATTCCTTAGCACAGCCCTCTCCCTCCTTGCAGATCATAACTTTCTTTCTTTAGGGAGGGTCTACTTATTGTCAGTGCTGGTCTAGACTGCATACTTTTTTAATGTAGCCATTGGAGGAGGACTTATAAGGGAATAATGTAAAGTGTCACTTATGCAGCAGGGCTGGGGGCTTTTGGATATCGACATAAGGGAGGCTTCAACATGCATAGAATATGCTAAATTAATGTATAATTTATGGGAAGATAGATAGATTTTTTTCCCCCATGTAGTGGGGCTGTGCCCATACCGCATGGGTTAATTGCTTGTTTTTGTCTAGGGGATTGGACAGCTGAGATATAATTACCTAATCCTCCCAGCACAAGAGCTGTCCCTGTGGCTCCTGCCCCCTCGTGGTCTTGTGCGGTGAGTCTGTTCTTTGACGTCATCACACCCAGAGACGTGACAACGTCTGGAACACTACACAATAGAAATGTAACTTTAGGAAAAAAAAGAAGCCTATCTTTCTTCAAACTAATATATTGTGTTTTTACTTTCTCCGTCAGCTCATCCCCCACAGTTATTACCTTTCGTATCATTTGACCCTTCTTCTTAGATTGTAAGCTCTAATGAGCAGGGCCCTCTGATTTCTCTTGTATTGAATGGTATTGTAACTGTAATGTCTGCCTTTATTTTGTATAGCGCTGCGCAAATTGTTGGCACTATATAACTTCTATATAATAATAATAATAATAATAATAATATTAAAGATGGTGCAATCACATCCAACAATGAAAATGTTATGATACGTGGAAAATCACCTTGTGTTTCTTTCAATACCGAACATTTAACATATTCCAGTATGGCAACATATAACTTATACCAATCCTCGCAGAAAAATAAAGAAGTCATTTCACAATGTCTCACCACTTTCAAGAAATTTGATGGCTTTGCTCTTTATCTCATTGGTCAGCTGATGAGTCTTTTCCAGATACTGCAGAATGAAGATATTTGGAGCAAAGAGAACCATGTTCTGCTCCCCACATCCATATGGCATGGCAAGGAGACGATCAAGGTTCTGCAATGCTGTGCCCATTATATCTCCTGTAAGGGTAAAACAAAAGCAAAAAGTATTAAATACTGCAAAAACATAAATATGAATATCATGTTCTTTTTAAATTTCGAAAGTAACTGTCACTTTATTAAAAATAAGGATCCTAATGCTGGTGTTTGGTGTATGTCTTTGGTGTAAGCCATCCTACAACTCGGCCCCCAGCTACATCACTAACCTAGTCTCAAAATATCAACCAAATCATTCCATTACTCTCAAGACCTCCAGCTGTCTAGCTCCCTTTTCACCTCATCCCATGCTTGCCTCCAGTACTTTTCCCGAGCCTCTCCCATCCTCTTGAACTCCCTAACCCAATCTGTTCGACTGTCTCCTACTCTGTCCACCTTCAGACGATCCCTGAAAACACATTTCTTCAGAGAGGCCTACAAGCCCCCACCTAACTGTACATTTGTTTTCTCCATTAACCCATCACCCACAGTTATTACCTTTTTTTATCTCTTGACCCTCACTCTTAGATTGTAAGCTCTGATGAGCAGGACCCTCTGATTCCTCTTGTATTGAATTGTATTGTAATTGCACTGTCTGCTCTTATGCTGTAAAGTGCTGTGTAAACTGTCGGCACTATATAAATCCTGTATACTAATAATAATAATAATAATGTCTCAAGTTAAGAGTCTTCAGCTTGAGGTATAACACTACAAAAATATTTTGTCTGTTGATGAATAAAGCCATGTAACAAAATTCTTACCCAACACAGTCACATAAGCTCTTTCAGAATCTTTCAGGATGTTCTTGGGAAACTGTAGAGAGACCTCTTCTGTCTTAATATTATCTAGAATAGCAACATGACACTTAATACAATTGTGCTATCTTAAAGAGACTGCCACTATATTAATGAGATTTAAAAAGAGCCACCCTGTAAAACTGGAAAGGTTATACTTACCTGTGGGTTTTTTTTCTGCTGGCCTACGTCATTCCAGAACACATTAGTGACATGATGACTGGTGGTAAGAACCAGAGCTCCTCAAGAGAGCAGAAATTTAACTCTGACCAACTTAAAAAAGTAAAACTAGCCATAACATTTCTGCTGCTTCCTGCTGAATCTTCCAAAATTTGAGCCATGAGTGGCTCTGTCTGCATCACCCAGCTTGACAAAATTAGATTTTGTCGGTGCATGCACTGTTTAGTTGGGCAGGCGGGGGAGAAGTTGGAACAAAACGTAGATCAACCACCTGTTTTTACAGCCACCCATGTGAACCAAGCCTCACAGAATGGCTCTCTTTAACATTGCAACAGGAGTGTTTTAATTTTCAAACCAAATACGTACATGCACAATGAATTCTTTGAGATACTCAAAACAGCAGCCCAAAATAAAGGAAGTATAAATATCCCTTAAGCTCATCAGAAGTGTCCCTTGGGTCATATATCAAGAGTTGAGATAATAAAAAAAAGATTGTATGACCTGGAGTAGAAAGTAGGAGATCTCTCCAAAATTAGGCAAATGTCCTCTTGGACAATTATCCCCAGAACAACTATCAACATTGGAAGATTTCTTCTCTATCGATTTGTGGCGGCAACTCATAATTTTAGATTTGCCCTTACTTTCACTCTGGTGAAAATAATCACCAAGACAAATAGAGGGAGTGAACCCCTGTAAGATTCTCGTTTTTACGATAATAATATCGATATTCGATAATTCATATTGATGAGAAAAGCTCCAAATCCGTTCAGTTCTTGTGTAAAAACTCAAAAAGGTATTTAATAATAAAAATAGCAAAATATTTCAAGAACAATATCAAAGTATAGAATGTCAGCGCATGCGCAGCTTTCCAAGATGGCAGACGTGTGACTCGTGAGCTCTGGTCCCGTCCCGAGATCCGCATCCCCTGGCAAGCTACACTAGCCACCGATCGACTCAGGGGTAAGCTTCAACACCTCCTTAAGCCCCCCAGCACTACATGGGCAAAATTGGGGATCAACGGTGGTTTTATCATGCCCCACAGCTCTCACGGCCCTCCTCCACTATGGATCGCTTCCTCACTAGGCCGCAATCCCTGGTCTCAATTTCACAAGGGGATCCGGAGGACTATGTCAGCATGCTGATGGCGGAGGCCCCTTCTCAGCAGACCCCCCCTCCTTACACATCCCCCACTCCTCAGCTAACACTGACTCCTGAGTTGATGGATCTCAAGCTCCAGGCCTTGGCCCAACAAGTAACCAGGGACATAGCCCAGGAGATGGGAAAGATCTCCAGAGAGATTAGGGGGGAAATAGATGCCCTTGGAGAACGCACAGCAACACTGGAGACAATATTTGATGAGACTCTGCAGTATATACAGGCCCTTGAAGAGGAGAATGCTCTTCTCAAAAACTCTGTATCTCAGTTACAGATACAGCTAGAGTACCTTGAGAACAGAGAAAGGTGCCAAAACCTTAGGATCCGCGGGGTCCCTGAAAAGATTGCTGACAACAATGTACAAACCTACTTTCTCTGCCTTTTCAATACCCTGGCACCTGATATAGTGGACATTGATTGGCGTATGGACCATGCTCATAGGTCCTTGGCCCCTAAACCCCCTGCGGGTGCCAGGCCTCGTGATATAGTGGTGCGTTTCCACTTTTATGAGAGAAAAGGGGCCCTGACAAGAGCTACTCGTAACAGATCCATCATTGAATACAAGGGAGACAAACTCCAACTGTTCAGTGACTTATCCCCATCACTTTGGCCAAACGTCACTCTCTATGGCCCATCACCACCCATCTCCAACAGCATAAAGTCCCTTATTACTGGGGCTTTCCTTTCTGCCTAAATGTCACCATGGAAGGGGTCCAACACACCCTACGTAACCTTATTGAAGGAGATGCCTTTTTTAAGCACCTTGGATTGCCCCTGCTCCCCACAGAGACCGACCAGACCTCTCCTGCCACCCCACGGCACCTCGCGGCTCCAGCCAGGATTTGGACCCCAGTGAGAGGTAGAGGTTCAAGGGCCTATTTTACTCATCAACGCTCTCAACGTTCCAGACCACCCACTTGATCCATTGCAGAGTCTCCACTGGATTTTCTTTTTTCCCTCTCCCGTGGGAACACGATCCCTCAGTCGATCCCATATGGGAGACAGTTCTGCCTCATCGGTGGACTTTCTACAAGGTTCCTATACATTGCCTTTTCCGTTGCCTGTGTTAACATTGTTTGTATCCTGTACTGTTGCCTAATGGGAGCCCTTCCCCTCCACAACTACTTGTAGCGCGGAAGCTTTGAGGGGGTCCCGAAGTGTTAGCAGCATTATCAGATCATCGGGGCAGGATGTCACGCTCCTTCCCCCATGTTGGAGACTGCCTTGCTCCCCTACAGGTCCTCAGGCTGCGGCCGAGGCCCCCTGACAAGCTTTTGCCTCTCAGGGTTATTCCTGATGTTTTTTCTTTTTTGACCGAAAGGGCCTGTTTGTTGTTATGCTACACGCTCCAAATTGGTTCCTTTTTTGTTTTTTGTATGAACCGATTCACAACATTTTTCTCCAGAGGTTTTTTTTCTTACTAATTTTTTATTATTATTTTTATTTTATTTTTAATTATCATAATTATCTGTGTCCTTATGCTTATTTTTATTTTTTTTCTTGTCAGTATTAACATCATCAGCCTTATTGTTGGTTATCCTCTCTACAATAAGTTTCATGGCAGATTGTGGTGTGCTAACAGCTTATTCTGGTATCTTTACACTGTTGGGCTTACGCCCATTGTTTTGAATGTTTTGTGGCCTAAATACTTTGACCTAACATGGCTTTAAAACTAATGTCAAACAATGTGAAAGGCCTGAATTCTATTAAGAAAAGGTGGCTGGCATTGTGGGAGTTCAGGATCTCTGGTGCAGATGTGATCCTGGTTCAGGAGATGCACTTCCGAGCCGGAGGATCCCTGAAATTTGCCTCTAAAAACTTCCCGCTGTCCTTTTTGGCATCTGACCCATCTGGAAAGGCGGGAGTAGCTGTTCTGGTAAGATGCTTTTGCCCTCTCCAGATCAAGTCAACCCGTTTAGACCCCAGGGTCGTTATATAGTTTTACAGGGCACCTATCTGTCTAACCCTATAACGATTATGAATATATACGCCCCTAATACTGGTCAGGTTAAATTTCTTACTGATGCTTTTGATCACTTACAAAAATTTTCCCAACCCTTTACTATAATAGGTGGCAACTTTAATGCTGTCCTTTCTCCCACCCGAGATAGGAAATCTATGTTCCTCGCCCCGTCATCCTCCGCTACACACTCCTTGGCCACCTCCTTTAGACAACTGATCCGGACCCATCACATGTTTGATACCTGGTGGATCAAACATCCCACTGGTAGACAATACTCGTTCTACTCCCCCCTCATAAGATGTTCTCTAGACTAGACTACTTCCTTGTTTCTGCCCCTCTGCTTTCGCACACAGTGTCAGCCGAATTGGGACCCATTACCTGGTCGGATCACGCTCCCTTATCTCTAGATCTTAGCCTTTCCACTGCGTTTCCCAGGAAATGCCATTGGAGACTCAATGAATTCCTACTAACACATCCTGAATCAAAGGACACATCATCCAAAGCTTTAGCTGAATATTTTCAATTAAACACAGGTTCTGTGGCCAGCCCGTCCACCCTTTGGGAGGCCCATAAGGCATTCTTCCGAGGACAGTGTATTGCTGTTGGCTCACAAAGGAAGAAAGACAAAGCCCACTTGAAATCATCTTTGCTGTCCCAACTTTCAGCTGCTGAAAAATCTTTGCTCTACACTCCCACGGTGGGCTGGCTGCGTGCGGTAACCTTTTTACGCCTCCGAATAAAATCCTTAGACGTATCAACAGTAGACAAGTCGCTCCTTTGGGCTAAACAAAAGTTCTATGAGTTTTCAAATAAACCACACGGGATGTTGGTTTCCAGACTTAGCCCAAGACTCTTTCTTCCCTTTCCAGATCACATCAAGCACCCTGACGGGACTCCCTCTTACTGCCCACAGACTATGACTCAGGTGTTTTTAGTAGGTTCTACAACAAACTTTATAACTGTCTCACTCCCAACAACCATCCCCCATATTCCTACTATAAATCTTTCCTTCCTATTTTGTCAACACACCTGATATCCCTATATAATTTGCTACTCCAGGGAAAACTGATAAGGACCCTGCACTCCCGGACAATTATAGGCCAATAGCACTCCTGAATTCAGATTATAAGCTATTCACGAAAATATTGGCCAACTGCCTTTTGCAATTTTTGACAAAACTAATTGACAGAGACCAGGTGGGTTTTGTTCCCACCAGACATGCAGGAGATAACACTCGCCGAACCATTGATCTTATTGATATGCTGAACAGAGTCCACCGTCCCGCCCTGATATTAAGCCTTAATGTCCAAAAGGCATTTGATAGATTGAGCTGGCCCTATATGTTTGAAACTCTCACTAGATTTGGCGTCCGAGGTCCCTTTCTCCAAGCCCTGAAATCCCTTTATTCCAAGTCCACATCACAGGTCCAACTGGCTTCTTTCACATCTCGTTCGTTCCCCATGTTCAACGGAACTAGACAAGGTTGTCCCCATCCCCCCTTATCTTCATCTTATGTCTGGAGCCTTTGGCGGAGGCTATCAGATCCCACCCTGACATAAGAGGGGTTCTCATGCATCAAAGGGAGTACAAATTATCCCTATTTGCTGATGATGTACTCCTTACCCTAACTAATCCTCATATCTCCCTACCATCCCTTCAGGCCTTACTGTCCCAATTTGGCTCCCTTTCTGGATACAAGGTTAATACATCAAAAACTGAAGCCCTGCCTCTTCACATATCTCCAGGTGACCTCCCATACCGTTGGTGTACAACATCTCTCAAATATCTAGGGGTTCAACTTACGCCTACATACTCGTCCCTTTATTCGACCAGCTACCTCCCCCTGTTTAGGAATATAAACGCCATGCTGACTCGTTGGAATCTCCTCCCGATATCCTGGATAGGTAGAATTAATGTGCTAAAGATGTCCATTATGCGAAAATTGCTATATTTCCTCGAAACACTCCCGGTTTCCATCCCGATGGCACAGTTAAAATTGCTTAAAAAATGATTTCTTAGCTTTATATGGAGAGGAGGAGCCCATAGAGTGGCCAGCTCGGTAGTCTTCTCCCCTAGAAGTCAGGGGGGGATGTGGGCCCCGGACGTTTATAAATACTACTTAGCCTCCCACCTCCGTGCAGTAGTGGCCTGGTCCAGTCTGAGACCCCAAAGCCGATGGGCGGAGATTGAGATGCGATCTCTTTTTCCATCCCATCCATGCTCCTTAGTCTGGTCCCCTGAGTTAATTATGGACCTCAGGCTACAGAGTCTCTGCCTGGGCCCCATGCTATTCTCACTCAAGATATGGCGTTCTTGCCTCCCCAAGTTCTCTCTCTCTTCGATATGTCCCCCCCTCTCTAATGTACTTTTTAATCCTTTAATCCTTGATAGTATCTCACATCCCCTTATGTTCCCCTGGGCTAGGGAAGGTATGTTTCAACTCCTACACTTTGTCAACCCAGTCTCCCACAAACTCCGATCCTTCAAAGACCTACAATCTAATAGCCAAATCCCAAACCATTTGCTATACTCATACCTCCAAATCACTCACTATCTTTCGAAACTTACCCCCACACTTACCAACGTTCTTTGAACTTTTATGCTCTCAGGGTCCATACTAAACACGACTCATTTCTAATATTTACCAAATCCTCCAGGAAAATGCCCCTCTCTCAAGAGCTCCCCACTCCTACATGAACAAATGGGTGCAACTTACCGAACAACAAATTTCTGACACACAGTGGGCTAAAATCTGGTCCTCAACCTCTAAGATTTCTCGGTGTGTAGCACAGAAGGAGACAGCATATAAAGTCTTATATTTTTGGTATAGGACCCCGGAGGTTATACACCTTTATGATCCCTCTCCCTCTCCTCTATGTTGGAGATGTGGGAAGGTTAAGGGGAATCAATACCACATCTTTTGGCAATGTGAATTGATTGTTCCTTTTTGGTCCAAGGTGCTAACAGTTCTCCAGCAAATATTTGATGCCTATTTCCCTATGGACCCAGAACACTTCCTTTTAGGTCTCCCATTCCCGGACCTGGGGAAGGCCTCGAACAAGCTCGCCTCCTATATCTTGCTAACGGCAAAAAGAGCTATACCTGCCTGCTGGTTGTCTACAAATCCCCCATTCCAAGATCAGCTTTTGCAAAGTATTAGGGACATACGTAAAATGGAGCACTTGACGGCTATGGTGGAAGCAACGTCAGATAGGTTTGACAGGATTTGGGCTCCCTGGGATAGTTCGTCCTTTGGCTCACCTCTTTAGTTATTTGAGATCCCCTGGTGGACCAGGTATCAAGCGGTTCCGGACTACCCATACGGACCTACTTTCATATAATACCTGGCATATACCCCATTTCCTTGCTCTAAATATTTACTTTGTATAACCATGTGATTTTCCTGACAATGCCTTATTTTATGTTTGTTTGGTTTTTTTTTATTTCCTTCTGATTATTATTTGTTATAATTTTTGATCCCTTTGTTTACGTTTTTTTCACCTCTGCATGTAAAATCTTCATGGTATAGTGCATTCACACTGTTGGGTTTATGCTTGTTTTCTTTGAAATTTTTTTTCAATAAAAATACAATTTATAAAAAAAGTATAGAATGTCATTAATAATGTATTATATTCTTAAGATGAAGATTGAATCAGATGTGTGCGTGTGTGTGTGCATGTAGATGTGGCAGCAATGTCTTGTGATGTGTCTGTGTAGCTGTCCTCCTGATGTGCATATCTCCAGCCAAATCTCTCTGTTACTAGCTTTTTACTCCTAAATTCAGCCCCCACCTTCTCCTAAAAAGGCTGGCTTGTCTTAAAAGCTTCTAATTGACTTGTAGTCCTTCAGAAAATTGTGGGCTTTTCTGAAACTTATCTTTCCTCCCACCTCTCTCACAAGGGTGGGAGTTATCCAGTCACTAAACTTTGACATTCCTGAAGAGTGGGCCAAGAGGAGAGCTATATGTAAAACCATTTAACTTATACAATATAAGTTTCCTTTAACTTCTAAATCTAATATTACATAAATCAGTATGTACCATATATACTTGAGTATAAGCTGACCCAAATATAAGCCGAGGCACCTAATTTTACCACAAAAAACTGGGAAAACTTATTGACTCGAGTATAAGCCTAGTGTGAGAAATGCGCAGCTACTGTAAGTGGAAAAGAGGGTCAACAATGCCCATTTGCAGCCTCACTGTGCCCATTTTCATGCCTCACTGTGCCCATTTGCAGCCATAGGTCCCCTGAACTTCAAACTCAGTATTTAAGGGTTCCTAGATGCCCTCTAGCTGCAGCCAAAATTTGGGGTCTCTGGACCCAAAGGGTCCTGAAATGACATTGCTGCAGATGGACACAGTTTTCCAAACTGATTTTGGGGCCCCGTATCTTGGGGCCAGTTGGTGCTAGGAACCCCAAATTTGGTGTGCAAACCCAGTGGAACTACCACTACAACATATCCAAAGCTGGGGTCCCTAGCACCAAGTGGCCCTGAGATACAAGGCCCCAAAGTCAGTTTGGAAAATGTCAAGCACTTTTCTGCAGCAGAGAATTACATTTCGGGACCCTTTGGGTCCAGAAACTCAAAGGGGCCCCAAATTTTTTTGGGGCCCCAAAGTCGGTTCGGAAAATGTCATTCTCTGCTGCAGAAAAGTGCTTGACTCGAGTATAAGCCGAGGGGGGCATTTTCAGCACAAAAAAAGTGCTGAAAATCTCAGCTTATACTCGAGTATATACGGTATATTATATTCATTTAAAACACAATGTTCTTATTATTATCCTAATCAAGAAATATTGTAGTATAAAGAAATGACGATCTTAACTAAAACTTTGAAATTTTTCATCTTAAGTAATATAAAACCTTCCTTCTCATCTGTGATGGGGGAAGGTGAGAGCTCAGCTCACTCTTAATTACTAACACATGTTAACTCTACATAGAACTGCTTATGAGCTTATAACAATGTATATACTTTCAGAAGTATAAAAATCTTATATAATTTCACTTTTTCCATACATAGAAGAGATATAAATATATATTCAATTAACTCAATTATTCTGTAAGATCTCATCCATTCATTCATTTGTTAATATTAGAGTCTAACAACCCCCCAGCAGGGACACTTACCACAAAAAAACTGACTCCCTAAACACTCCATTCAAGGTTAAAAGAAAAAAAAAAAAAGAAAACCGTTTCGCTTTGTATATACATTACTAATGCCTCACAAGAATACTTTGATTTGCTTATACCTAAATGGTGGAAAAGGTGAATACTTATCATTAACTTTTTTACAGACTTTACAGCTAGCCTAAATTCACTTGCAGTAGTTACAAAATGCATACATGTCTGGATGCTTGGTAACCCAAGGTAAGAGTGAGCTCCCAAAAATGCAGGAACAGAATTCATAGATAGTTTTCATTATAAATAGCTGTTAAAAGTCAACTTATTTGTTAGTAGTGCAGAATGAAAAAAAAATAGTTTTTGTTTTGTTTTGATTAGTTATTTGCATAAATTAGTTTAGTTAAATTTATTTCATTTGATTAATTTGTTTTCAGAATTTGTTTTGTTTATTCGTTTTCGAATAGATTCAAATTTTTCAAATTAGAATTCAGATCAATTTGAAAAGTTTTCGAATCAATTTCGAATAGTTTTCCAATTTCCAAAGAGTATAAAATAGAATAGAAAATAAAGGAATAGAAAAGAAAAAGAAAAAAAAATATATATATATACCGTATTTATCAGCATATATCACGTGCCAGTGTATAACACACACCTCAAGTTTAGGAGGGAAGTTTAATTAAAAAAACTTTTAGGAGGGAAGTTTAAGGAAAAAAAACTTACATTTTAAATGCCCATCAATGCAACCTTATCAGTGTCCATCTGCAGCCTTGCCCATCATTGCAGAATGATCAGTGTCCATCTGCAGCCTTGCCCAGTGTCCATCTGCAGCCTTCCCCATCATTGCAGCCTTGCCCAGTGTCCATCTGCAGCCTTGCCCAAGTGTCCATCTGCAGCCTTACTCAGTGTCCATCTGCAGCCTTTCCCAAATGTCCATCTGCAGCCTTGCCCAAAATTGCAGCATAATCTTTTAAATTATTGCGCCGCTGAGATAGACAGAGCCGGATGTTCTGTGTATTCAGCTCCTCTCGTCTCGCAGTCTTGCCCAGTCCCACCCCTTGGCCTGGCTCCTATGATGGACACAACACTGGTCCAATGGCAGGACGTAAAGGCTAGGAGGCGGGACTGGGCGTGACTGCGAGCTGAGCCAAGCCTAACCGAGTACACAGTACACACACTATTTTGGTGGCGCTCATTCCCTCCTTACCCTCCGAGACAGTGGTTCGGCGTATAACACGCACCCGCAATTTTCCCCTGATTTTAAGGGAAAAAAGGGCATGTTATACGCCGATTGATGCGGTATATATATATATATATATATATATATATATATATATATATATATATACAGTGGGGCAAAAAGGTATTTAGTCAGCCACCAATTGTGTAAAGTTCTCCCACTTAAAAAGATGAGAGAGGCCTGTAATTGTCATTATAAGTATACCTCAACTATGAGAGACAAAATGTGGAAACAAATCCAGACAATCACATTGTCTGATTTTTGAAAGAATTTATTTGCAAATTATGGTGGAAAATAAGTATTTGGTCACCTACAAACAAGCAAGATTTCTGGCTCTCACAGACCTGTATCTTCTTCTTTAAGAGGCTCCTCTGTCCTTCACTCATTACCTGTATTAATGGCACCTGTTTGAACTTGTTATCAGTATAAAAGACACCTGTCCACAACCTCAAATAGTCACACTCCAAACTCCACTATGGTGAAGACCAAAGAGCTGTCAAAGGACACCAGAAACAAAATTGTAGACCTGCACCAGGCTGGGAAGACTGAATCTGCAATAGGCAAGCAGCTTGGTGTGAAGAAATCAACTGTAAGAGTAATAATTAGAAAAAGGAAGACATACAAGACCACTGATAATCTCCCTCGATCTGGGGCTCCACGCAAGATCTCACTCCGTGGGGTCAAAATGATCACAAGTACGGTGAGCAAAAATCCCAGAACCAAACGGGGGGACCTAGTGAATGACCTGCAGAGAGCTGGAACCATCATAACAAAGGCTACCATCAGTAACACACTACGCCGCCAGGGAATCAGATCCTGCAGTGCCAGACGTGTCCCCCTGCTTAAGCCAGTACATGTCTGGGCCCGTCTGTGGTTTGCTAGAGTGCATTTGGATGATCTAGAAGAGGATTGGGAGAATGTCATTTGGTCAGATGAAACCAAAGTAGAACTGTTTGGTAGAAACACAACTTGTCGTGTTTGGAGGAGAGAGAATGCTGAGTTGCAACCAAAGAACACCATACCTACTGTGAAGCATGGGGGTGGCAACATCATGCTTTGGGGCTGTTTCTCTGCAAAGGGAACAGGACGACTGATCCGTGTACATGAAAGAATCAATGGGGCCATGTATCATGAGATTTTGAGTGCAAACCTCCTCCCATCAGCAAGGCATTGAAGATGAAACGTGGCTGGGTCTTTCAGCATGACAATGATCCCAAACACACCGCCCGGGCAATGAAGGAGTGGCTTCGTAAGAAGCATTTCAAGGTCCTGGAGTGGCCTAGCCAGTCTCCAGATCTCAACCCCATAGAAAACCTCTGGAGGGAGTTGAAAGTCCGTGTTGCCCAGCGACAGCCCCAAAACATCACTGCTCTAGAGGAGATCTGCATGGAGGAATGGGCCAACATACCAGCAACAGTGTGTGACAACCTTGTGAAGACTTACAGAAAATGTTTGACCTCTGTCATTGCCAACAAAGAATATATAACAAAGTATTGAGATGAATTTTTGATATTGACCAAATATTTATTTTCCACCATAATTTGCAAATAAATTCTTTCAAAAATCAGACAATGTGATTGTCTGGATTTGTTTCCACATTTTGTCTCTCATAGTTGAGGTATACCTATGATGACAATTACAGGCCTCTCTCATCTTTTTACGTGGGAGAACTTGCACAATTGGTGGCTGACTAAATACTTTTTGCCCCACTGTATATAAATATATTCTATTCTATTCCTTTATTTTCTATTTTATTCTCTTTGGAAATTGGAAAGCTATTCGAATTCTAATTTGAAAACTATTCACATTTTTTTAGTTATTTTGGATTTGTTTAAACTCGGTACTATTCTAATTCTAATTTTAATTCAGAACAAAATTAACCGCACATGTCTAGTTCCCAGCTAGGTTAGTTTAGGAGGTTAAAATACAGTAAGCCCAGGATACAATTGGTCTCTGTTTTCCATACTTATCACCTCACCTTCTCCCTCCTTGATGCAGAGCAAAGAGCTGTGTGATTTCTCCACCAGGATTCCTCCGGGCTGTCAATAGAAATAAGACAGAGAGATTACAAGCTAAGAACACACGGTGATACCATTGCCAGTGCACATGCTGCTGCTGAACAGAAGGTGTGTAAGTTCACCTTAAATTTCAATGTTATATTTTCTACTGTTGTTGGGGTTATTTTAAAGTATTTTGAAAGATAGGTGCAACATATGCCAATCATTTAATCATAGATCAAAAACGAAACCCAACAAGCTATCCCTTACTTCTATGGTTCTTTTGTCCATCAGTCATTTGCAATGGATTCCGATTTCCTTGTATATCCAGGTTTACTGAAGAGTAGACCTGGATACACAAGGAAGGATCTCATTTTAAGTAAACAGTTAGACAGAACTAGATCAGGGCATGTGGCCTAAGGAATAGTAATAGCCACCCACCCCACAATTCCTCTAACTGACAATAATAAGTGTAGTGCTTACCCCCGAAGGGGCTGCTGAGAATGAACCCAGGTCGCCCAGTAGAGTACAGAGGCTCCCAGTCACATGCACAGATCCACAAACACTGATAATTCAGGCTCAGTCTAGGGCAAGGGTCTCAAACTGGTGGCCCTCCAGCTGTTGCAAAACTACAAGTCCCATCATGCCTCAGCCTGTGGGAGTCATGCTTGCAACTGTCAGCCTTGCAATGCATCATGGGATTTGCAGTTTCACAACAGCTGGAGGGACACCAGTTTGAGACCCCTGGTCTAGGGGATGTGTTTTTAGTATTTATTGCTGATGAACTTTACCAGGAGAAGAGGTCACAGGATACTCCAAAATAAATAATGGAAAGACAAACTTCTCATTAATCTTTGAATAGTAGCCTTTTCTGGAGATAATAGGGAATGGGCAGGATATCAAGAACCCTATAGTAGCAAGTCCCAGTCCCATATAACAGCTTCTAGCACTTGCACAACTAATAGTCCACAGCAAGGTCTTTACTTGCAGTATTCCGGGAGCTGGCTGCCACCCAGCATCCACAGGCAGACCCTCAGTGAGGGAAATAAAAAGATTCTTTTCCAGACCAGGATTTCAGAACAATGCTCTCCAGCAAATATAATCCTCTAGCAATCTTTGCCAGGTCCTCAGTCCAGCTTCTGCCAAGACCCAGACTGCAATCTCTTGCCTCAGTAGCTCTCTCTTCCAGGGGCATCAGCCCCCCCAAGAGCCTGGAACCCTACTTAGAGAGGAAAGAACCCTCTGCTCAGGTCCTCCTGCACATTTATCACCTCACCAGCCACCTTGTGGATGCCCCCTTCGAGGGATTGGCTGGGGCACGATAAATATTCAACTGAGAATCTGAATCTCCCTGCCCTATGCTCTGGAAATGTTTTTTAGAGGCAGGTGGAGGAATCAAACTCTCAGTTTAGGAAACCCTGAACAAACAAAACCAATAAGACAAAAACAGAATGGCGCATGAGAGGGTACTGAAACACACTGATAACACAACTAAAAGTCTATAAAGTCCAGGAAGTATACGTATGCGGCATTAGTGGCAGCTCACTTGAGAGAGAAGCAATCTCTGGAAGAATAATGGGAGAAAAACAAGGTGCGCCAAAAAATAAGTGCAGCAGAAGACCAAGAAAAACCAATATATCAATGATCCACTCACTACAGTGAAACTAAAAACTAAATTTAGCCTAGCAGCCCAACTAGAGGAAGGTGCTACATAAGGATTAATATAGGCACAGAACAGCCGCTCCTTTTGCATAGTTTATAGTGGCATGGTCTTTTTTCCAAGTAGACACCAAATGTTACATAAATCATCTGCCCTTACTCAAGATGGTCGTGACTATAAATGCTAGCGGAGAGTTTTTCAAAGTGATTTCTAAACAGAATAAATCATGGAGACATGGAGTATAGATGGGAGGGTTGCTCCAGGGCTTAGTAAATGAGGTAAAGCTTCACTTTACAAAGAATACCCAATAACGTGCAAGGAAAAAAATAATGCTTTTTTGCTGGCACATAATTAGATGGTAAAAGTCAGCAGAGCTTACTGGAGCAGCTGCTCTTAGAGAGTGCAACTACACTTTGCAAAGTGCACAGTCTATTTTCCTTTAGTAAATCAACCCAACTGTATTGTAAAAAGGCAAAAGAACATCTCCTGTCTGCAGAAAAGGAGGGCTCACACTTATCTATATGCCCTCTGTGAACATCTCCCTCTTTGCTCTCTTCCACAGTGTTGCACTCTACCGTCACTGCTCTCCTATGCAAAAAATACCTCCAATTCTGTCACCATTATTTAAAGTTTCTTCAACACAGTTACATAGTTACATAGTAGGTGAGGTTAAAAAAGGACACAAGTCCATCAAGTCCAACCTGTGTGTGTGATTATATGTCAGTATTACATTGTATATCCCTGTATGTTATGGTCATTCAGGTGCTTATCTAATAGTTTTTTGAAACTATCAATGCTCACTGCTGAGACCACGGCCTGTGGAAGGGAATTCCACATCCTTGCTGCTCTTACAGTAAAGAACCCTCTACGTAGTTTAAGGTTAAACCTCTTTTCTTCTAATTATAATGAGTGGCCACGAGTCTTGTTAAACTCCCTTCCGTGAAAAAGTTTTATCCCTATTGTGGGGTCACCAGTACGGTATTTGTAAATTGAAATCATATCCCCTCTCAAGCGTCTCTTCTCCAGAGAGAATAAGTTCAGTGCTTACAACCTTTCCTCATATAACTAATATCCTCCAGACACTTTATTAGCTTTGTTGCCCTTCTTTGTACTCACTACATTTCCTGTACATCCTCCCTGAAGACTTGTGCTCAGATCTGGACAGCATACTCCAGGTGCGGCCAGACCAGAGTCTTGTAGAGCGGGAGAATTATTATTATTATTTTATCTCTGGAGTTAATCCCCTTTTTAATTCATGCCAATATTCTGTTTGCTTTGTTAGCAGCAGCTTGGCATTGCATGCCATTGCTGAGCCTATCATCTACTAGGACCCCCAGGTCCTTTTCCATCCTAGATTCCCCCAGAGGTTCTCCCCCCAGTGTATAGATTGCATTCATATTTTTGACACTCAAATGCATTATTTTCCATTTTTCTACATTAAACCTCATTTGCCATGTAGTTGCCCGCCCCATTAGTTTGTTCAGATCTTTTTGCAAGGTTTCCACATCCTGCGGAGAAGTTATTATTACATCCTCAGAGACTACAAAACACTTATCTCTCTCTTCTCTTTTCATCACTACACTGCCCTTTGCTACCTTCTCTTTCCCTGTTCTCCTTAGCAATGTTAAAGGAGTGAGAATCAAGCATGGCTGCTCCATCCCCATACCTTTGCTCTCATTGGAGTCCACAACCTCTAGAGCAGCTTTCTTGATACTGTATGTGTGGCCACTAAGGATGAGCCAAACACCCCCCCCCCGGTTCGGTTCGCACCAGAAGCTGCAAACGGACCGAAAATTTGCACAAACGTTAGAACCCCATTGAAGTCTATGGGACTCGAGCGTTCAAAATCAAAAGTGCTAATTTTAAAGGCTAATTTGCATGATATTGTCCTAAAAAGGGTTTGGGGGCCCGGGTCCTGCCCCAGGGGACTTGTAAAAAAAAGTTTTAAAAACGGCCGTTTTTTCGGGAGCAGTGATTTTAATGATGCTTAACCTCTTCAGATCCACGCTATTGTCAAATGATGGCAACAGCGCGGATCTACATTGCCGGGACTACGTCTATTGACGTCGTCCCATGCACGAGCGGCCTTACGGCACGCTCGGTGATCAGCGAGTCTATGAGACTCGCCTGATCACAGATCAGAGTAAGGGGTCGGTCCTGATCCCTTACCACATGATCAGCTGTCAGCCAATGACAGCTGATCATGTGATGTAAACAGAGCCGGTAATCGGCTATTTTTCCTCCTCGCGCTGACAGCGTGAGGAGGAAAAAAAAACCCGATCACCGGCGGCCGTGAGAGGGACATCAGTCCCGATCACGGTGATCATCTGCCCCCTGCCAGTGACACAGCAATAGGCAGCAGTGCCACCTACCAGTGCCCACCAGCGTCACCCATCAGTGCCCACAGTGCCATCCATCAGTGCCATCTATCAGTGCCATCCATCAGTGCCCACAGTGCCACCCATCAGTGCCCACAGTGCCACCCATCAGTGTCACCCATCAGCACCCACAGTGCCACCCATCAGCGCCCACATCAGTGCAACAACAGTGCTGCACATCAGTGCCACCTATCAGTGCCCATCAGTGTCACCTACCAGTGCCCATAAGTGCCCATCAGTGCTGCCCATTAGTGCCATCCATCAGTGCTGCCCATCAGTGCCCCCCATCAGTGGTACCTATCAGTGCCCATCAGTGCCACCCATCAGTGGCCATCAGTGCCGCCTTATCTGTGCCCATCAGTACCGTCTTATCTGTACCCATCAGTGCTGCCTTAACTGTGCCTATCAGTGCCACCTTAACTGTGCCTATCAGTGCCGCCTTAACTGTGCCTATCCATGCCCATCAGTGCAGCCTATCAGTGCCCACCAGTGTCGCCTCATCAGCGCATATCAATGAAGGAGAAAAATTACCTGTTTGCAAAATTTTATAACAAACTATGAAACATGATTTTTTTTTTTTCTAAATTTTCCATCTTTTTTTGTTTGTTTAGCAAAAAATAAAAATCCCAGCTGTGATTAAATACCACCAAAAGAAAGCTCTATTTGTGGGAAAAAAATGATAAAAATTTCATTTGGGTATAGTGTTGTATGATTGCGCAATTGTCATTCAAAGTGCGACAGCGCTGAAAGCTGAAAATTGGTCTGGGCAGGAGGGGGGTTTAAGTGCCCAGTAAGCAAATGGTTAAAGTGAAAAAAAGTGAAATATTCCTTTAAATATCGAACCTGGGGGGTGTCTATAGTATGCCTGTAAAGTGGCACATGTTTCCCGTGCTTAGAACAGTCACTGCACAAAATGAAATTTTTAAAGGAATAAAAGTAATTTTCACACTGTGGCGGGGGGTGGCGTCGGCGGTAAAGCACCGCTATTGTAAGCAGCGCTTTTCCGTCGGTATTTGGTCGCTAGCGGGGTGGTTTTACCCCCTGCTAGAGGCAGAGAAAGGGTTAAAAAGCCACGCTGTCCCATTTATTTCAATGGGCAGGAGCGGTGAAGGCGCGGTATACACTCCGCTCCTTCATTGCTCCAAAGATGCTGCTAGCAGGACTTTTTTTCCCATCCTGCTAGCGCATCGCTCCAGTGTGAAAGCCCTGAATCAAAGCAGGGGCACTTTTGGGTCGGTTTGCAGGCGCTATTATTAGCGTAATAGCGCCTGCAAACCACCCCAGTGTGAAAGGACCCTTAAAACTGCTTGCGGCTTTAATGTAATGTTGGGTCCCGACAATATGGATGAAAATCAATGAGACTAACAGCATGGGTACCCCCCCAGTCCATTACCAGGCCCTTTGGGTCTTGTATGGATATTAAGGGGAACCCTGCACCCAAATTAAAAAAAGGAAAGGCGTGGGGCCCCCAGGCCCTATATACTCTGAACAGCAGTATACAGGTGGTGCAAACAAGACAGGGACTGTAGGTTTGTTGTTCAGTAGAATCTGTTTGTAATTTTGAACTGGTACATTTTTAAAGTGTAGCTCCAGTCAAAAAATCTATTTTTAAGCTTTTTGGAAAACATAGGGAAGAGTTATCACCCCTGTGACATTTGTTTTGCTGTCTGTGCTCCTCTTAAGAAGATTTCACCTCACTTTCTGTCAAAATGACAAATGTTTTTAGAAAATTTGGGGTATTTAATGAAGCAAGGATTGGTGATAAAGCATCAGTGGAAAAGAGAAACATTTTTCCCATATTAACTCTTACAGGAGAGAATTTCCCTTCCTAGAGGTAGATTTCATCTCACTTCCTTTTGTCTCCTTCCGTTTACAAGTGAGAGTCGTTTGTAAGTTGGATGTTTGAAAGTGGGGTCCTGCCCTATATACTCTGCAGAAGTTGGGGCCTTAGGTGTTGGTGTTGCCACAACACTGTAAGCCCTCACAGAGCCCTGCTGTGAAAAATTAGATCAAGAATTGTAATAACATTGTCCTGTTGAACAGGGGCAGAAAAATTGGGCCTTTGGTGATTGGGGTGGTGCTGGTGCCACAACACTGTAAGTCCTCACAGTTACTCTTGGTGGGCTCCGGAACAGGCCCTACTGTGAAATATTAGATCAAGAATTGTAATTACATGTCCCTATTGAACAGGGACAGAAAAATTGGGCCTTAGGCTTTGGTGGTGGTGCCACAACACTGCAACGCCTCATAGATACTCTAGTTGGAGTGCAGGAACGAGCCCTGCTGCAAAGAATTACATCAAAAATTGTAATTACACGCCCCTGTTAAACAGGGGCTGAAAAATTGGACCTTAGCCACTGGTGGCGGCGCCCAGAAACAAAAATTTTCTTACGAGCTATCAGCATGATCATTGAGGAGGAAGGGGATAGTTACTCAGCATAACAGGATAGTCACTCAGCATCAGCATAGGCAGTCTTGAAGGGATCTGACATTTCAAAAAATGTATTCGGTTACATCAGCATCAGGTGCTTGGTATCTGGTGGTGATCCAAGGCTGATTCATTTTATGAAGGTCAGTCGATCGACCGAGTCGGTGGACAGGCGCACCCTGTGATCAGTTACAAAGCCTCCAGCAGGACTGAATGTGCGTTCCGAAAGAGCACTGGATGCAGGACAGGCCAGTAGCTCAATTGCATATTGTGCAAGCTCTGGCCAGTGATCCATCCTCAAGACCCAGTAACCCAGAGGATTTTCGGTGGGAAAGGTGTCCAAGTCTGATCTTGCCCCTAGGTATTCCTGCACCATGTAAAACAGACGCTGGCAATGGTTGCTGGAACTGATCATACCTTGGGGCTGCGGACCAAAAAATTGTCTGAACGCATCAGTCAGACGGCCACCTTCTCCACCGCTCCTTCCTTGACTGACCGAAGCCTCAGCAACACGTTGTCCAGAAACAGGAGTTTGTAACCTCCCAGTCTCTGGGAACGTGTCGCA
Source organism: Aquarana catesbeiana (assembly GCF_042186555.1). NCBI lineage: Eukaryota > Metazoa > Chordata > Amphibia > Anura > Ranidae > Aquarana > Aquarana catesbeiana. Next base: position 25,838,360 of record NC_133331.1, on the reverse strand, counting down.
CAGACCTTTCTGCAAGGCCTCCCAAAGATGTTTCATCCTCTGCTCCCTCTGTGATGGCAAGATAAGATCTGCAACCTTACTCTTGTAATGTGGATCAAGGAAGGTTGCCAGCCAGCAACGATCCCTCTCCTTGATACCACGAATACGAGGATCCTTCCGCAGGCTTTGCAGGATCAGGGAGGCCATGCAGCGTAGGTTTGCTGAGGCATTCAGTCCGGAGACCTCTGGGTAACTAAGGACGACATGATGCGCAACCACCTACTCCCAGCCACGTACAAGTCCATGGGTTTCTTGGGACTGTAAATGATCCCTTAAAGACTGCTGCTGATGCTGAGTGCCAGGCTCCATCTTCATGATGACACAATCCTCCTCCTCCTCGTCCTCTTCCTGTGTGATCGGCGGACACGCAGGAACACTGTCTGGATAAAGGGGGCCATGAGAGCTAAGGAAGTCCTCCTCTTCCTGCCTCTGTTCTGCCTCAAGTGCCCTGTCCATTATTTCACGCAGAGTGTGCTCCAACAGGTGGACAAGGGAGACAGTGTCACTGATGCATGCACTGTCACTGCTCACCATCCTTGTGGCCTCCTCAAATGGTAACAGGACAGTGCATGCATCCCTGATCATGGCCCACCGGCGTTGGGAAAAAAAACAAGCTCCCCTGACCCTGTCCTGGTGCCATAGTCGCACAGGTACTCATTGATGGCCCTCTGCTGCCTGTGCAGCTGCTTCAGCATGGCCAACGTTGAGTTCCACCTGGTGGGCATGTCACAGATTAGGCGGTTCTTGGGCAGGTTAAATTCCTTTTGGAGGTCTGCCAGCTTAGCACTGGCATTATATGACCGGTGGACATGCACACAGACTTTCCTGGCCTGCCTCAGGACACCCTGTAAGCCCGGGTACCTGCCCAAGAACTGCTGCACCGCCAAGTTAAAGACGTGAGCCAAACAGGGCACATGGGTCAGTTGTCCCTGTCGGAGGGTGGAGAGGAGGTTGGTGCCATTGTTGCAAACCACCATTCCTGGCATAAGTTGGCGCGGCGTCAACCACCTCTGAACCTGCCCCTGCAGAGCTGATATAATCTCTGCCTCAGTGTGGCTCCTGTCTCCCAGTGAGGCCTGCGTACTTGCGTAGCCCCTTGAACACCTACAGAGCACCGCTGGTTCCAAGGACAAAGCACAGGAAGAGGCCATGGAGGAAAAAGAAGAGGAGGGGGTGGAGGAGAGAGGTGTGTCAGAATCAGCAGTAGTGGCATTTTGGAGGCGTGGCGGCGGAACAACCTCCAACACTACTGCACCTTGTCCTGCATCCTTCCCAGCTGCCAGCAGAGTCACCCAATGCGCCTTGAAACTTAGGTAACGTCCCTGTCCATGCCTGCTGGACCATGAGTCAGCGGTTAATATGCACCTTACTGCTGTCCGCCCTGTCCAGCGAGGCCAAGACATTGCCTTCACATGCCGGTAGAGAGCCGGAATCGCCTTCCATGATAAAAAGTGGCGTTCGGGAACCTGACACTGAGGAACCGCACATTCCACAAACTCACGGAAAGGGGCAGAGTCTACCAACTGAAAAGGTAGCAGTTAAAGTGCTAGCAGTTTTGCCAAGCTAGCATTCAACCGCTGGGCATGTGGATGGCTGGGAACGAACTTCTTTCTGCGGTGCAGCAGCTGGGGCAGGGAAATTTGCCTGGTACAATCTGACGTCGGTGTACCGATAATAGATTGCCCGCAAGTATTTGGCTGTGACACACCTAATTCTACACCTATATTCCTCTCAGTGTAGGTCTCAGAGAGTCCTCTTTGTTCTTTGGTGTGGGTCTTTTAGGTACGCTTGCCAATGAACTGCATGGCAGGTCAACATATTTCTGGTCAAGCATGTGGTGCCCAAGCAGGAGATGTTTTGGCCACGCGAGATACGCTTGAGACATATTTTGCAAATAGCAGTGGTACGATCTGATGCCCTCGTCTCAAAAAAGGCCCACACCAAAGAACGTTTGGAATAAAGCGCAGAGACAGCAGCGCCCTGCACATGCGGAGCTCTGCGGTGTGATGCAGTCAGTGTGCTGCCCTTAGGCTGGCCCCTGGAGGGCATCCTGCCTCATTGGTGATGTGCCTCCTCCTCCTCCTCTCTCCTATCAGGCACCCACGTGGAGTCAGTGACCTCATCATCCCCTCCCTCCTCATCACTGGAACAAACCTGGCATTATGCTGCAGCAGGGGGAACATGACTGCCAGATTGCTGTCCTTCTTGGGCACCCCCTCTGTCTGGGCTCACGTTACTGCCTTCCTCTAGCTGAGTACCATCATTGGAGCCTTCAAAACCCTGGGCATCCTCCTGGAGCATGTACCCAACACTGTGGTCAAACAGTTCGAGGGACTCCTCAGGAGGACATGGTGGGGCTAGGGAAGGAGTCAATGATGGCATTGAGCCCGAGGGAAGAGGCCGCGTTGGCAGCTGCTTTGCCAGACAAAGTACACTGAGCCTGGGTGAGAGAGGATGAGGAGGGTGAGGACGGCTTGGTCATCCACTTGACCAAGTCTTCCGCATGTTGCGGCTCAACGTGGCCAGTTGCCGAAAAAAAGGCCAAGTGGGTCCCACGGCCACGTGCTAATGAGGATGCATCGTGTCCACGACCAGCACTGTTGCCTCTAGACACAGAGCCTGCTTGCCCTCATTTATTGGATTGTGACTGTCTGCCTCTCCTTGTTGGCCTTTCAGACATTCTATTGGCCTGCAGTGAGATGTAGCTGCACAAAACTGGGATGTATATATATAACGATTATACTGCAGCTAGCAGAATCAACTGCCTGCCTGTAGTATTATTAGTATGAGAACACCTGCACCTGTCTTGAGGTAGCTATACTGTAGGTGCAACTGTGCAGGATACACAGTACAGTAACTGGAAATACTTCAAAGAGCCTACACAAGCACTTGGCTTCAGATAGCTAAACTGTAGGTGCAACTGTGCAGGGTACACAGTACAGTAACTGTAATTACGTCAAGAGCCTATACAAGCACCTGTCTTCAGGTAGCTATACTGTAGGTGCAACTGTGCAGAATACACAGTACAGTAACTGAAAATGCGTCAAGAGTCAACACAAGCACCTGGCTTCAGGTAGCTATACTGTAGGTGCAACTGTGCAGGGTACACAGTACAGTAACTGGAAATATTCCAAAGAGCCTACACAAGCACCTGGCTTCAGGTAGCTATACTGTACGTGCAACTATGCAGGGTACACAGTACAGTATCTGGAAATACTTCAAAGAGCCTACACAAGCACCTGGCTTCAGGTAGCTATACTGTAGGTGCAACTGTGCAGGGTACACAGTACAGTAACTGGAAATATGTCAAGACGTTCACACAAGCGCCTGGCTTCAGGTAGCTATAATGTAGGTGCAACTGTGCAGGGTACACAGTACAGTAACTGGAAATATGTCAAGAGCCAACACAAGCACCTGGCTTCAAATAGCTATACTGTAGGTGCAACTGTGCAGGGTACACAGTACAGTAACTGAAAATACTTCAAAGAGCCTACACAAGAACCTGGCTTCAGGTAGCTATACTGTAGGTGCAACTGTGCAGGGTACACAGTACAGTAACTGGAAATACTTTAAAGAGCCTACACAAGCACCTGGCTTCAGGTAGCTATACTGTTGGTGAAACTGTGCAGGATACACAGTAGAATAAACTGGAAATACATCAAGAGCCTACACAAGCACCTGGCTTCAGGTAGCTATACTGTAGGTGCAACTGTGCAGGGTACGCAGTAGACTAACTGGAAATACGTCAAGAGCCTACACAAGCACCTGGCTTCAGGTAACTATACTGTAGGTGCAACTGTGCAGAGTAAACAGTATAGTAACTGGAAATACATCAAGAGCCAACATAATCTCCTGACTTCAGGTAGCTATACTGTAGGTGCAACTGTGCAGGGTACACAGTACAGTAACTGGAAATACTTCAAAGAGCCTACACAAGCACCTGGCTTCAGGTAGCTATATTGTAGGTGCAACTGTGCAGGGTACACAGTACAGTAACTGGAAATACTTCAAAGAGCCTACTCAAGCACCTGGCTTCAGGTAGCTATACTGTAGGTGCAACTGTGCAGAGTACACAGTACAGTAACTGGAAATACTTCAAAGAGCCTACACAAGCACCTGGTTGCAGGTAGCTATACTGTAGGTGCAACTGTGCAGGGTACACAGTACAGTAACTGGAAATATACGTCAAGAGCCAACACAAGCACCTGGCTTCAAGTAACTATACTGTAGGTGCAACTGTGCAGAATACACAGTACAGTAACTGGAAATGCGTCAAGAGCCAACACAAGCACCTGGCTTCAGGTAGCTATACTGTAGGTGCAACTGTGCAGGGTACACAGTACAGTAACTGGAAATACTTCAAATAGCCTACACAAGCACCTGGCTTCAGGTAGCTGTACTGTAGGTGCAACTGTGCAGAGTACACAATACAGTAACTGGAAATACTTCAAAGAGCCTACACAAGCACCTGGCTTCAGGTAGCTATACTGTAGGTGCAACTGTGCAGGGTACACAGTACAGTAACTGGAAATATGTCAAGAGCCTACACAAGCACCTGGTTTCAGGTAGCTATACTGTAGGTGCAACTGTGCAGGGTACACAGTACAGTAACTGGAAATACGTCAAGAGCCTACACAAGCACCTGGCTTCAGGTAGCTATACTGTAGATGCAACTGTGCAGAGTACACAGTACAGTAACTGGAAATACTTTGAAGAGCCTACACAAGCACCTGGCTTCAGGTAGCTATACTGAAGGTGCAACTGTGCAGGGTACACAGTACAGTAACTGGAAATACTTCAAAGAGCCTACTCAAGCACCTGGCTTCAGGTAGCTATACTGTATGTGCAACTGTGCAGAGTACACAGTACAGTAACTGGAAATACTTTGAAGAGCCTACACAAGCACCTGGCTTTAGGTAGCTATACTGTAGGTGCAACTGTGCAGGGTACACAGTACAGTAACTGGAAATACTTCAAAGAGCCTACGCAAGCACCTGGCTTCAGTTAGCTATACTGTAGGTGCAACTGTGCAGGGTACACAGTACAGTAACTGGAAATACTTCAAAGAGCCTACACAAGTACCTGGTTGCAGGTAGCTATACTGTAGGTGCAACTGTGCAGGGTACACAGTACAGTAACTGGACATACTTCAAAGAGCCTACACAGGCACCTGGCTGTAGGTAGCTATACTGTAGGTGCAAATGTACAGGGTACACAGTACAGTAACTGGAAATACTGTAAAAACACCTGCCTGCCTGTCAGTATATTAGGAAGAGAAGAGCAGGATCTAGCTAAACTGAATACAGTGCATATATATATATATATATATATATATATATATACATATATATACAACACCTGGGATGCAAATCAATCAAATGACACTGTCTCTTAATGCCAGAACACAGTACACAGGGCAGACGTGCAGGCGGCATTATATAGTGTGGGGTGTGTACTAAACCCCCTGAGCCATAATTGGCCAAAGCCTCCTTGGCTTTGTCCAATTATGGCTCTCTGTACACACAGAGCTGTGACTGGCCAAGCATGCGGGTCATAGTGCAATGCCGCAGTGAATTATGGGCCGTGACACGCCACTCGAATTTGGCGCGATCGGCCCATATCGTTCGTAATTCGGCGAACGACCGAACACACGATGTTCGAGTCGAACATGCATTTGACTCGAACACGAAGATCATCCCTAGGGGCCACACATGCAATTTAGTGAATATTCATTAACAGAGCCAGCAGACACACAACACAATATAGTCAAAGACTAGAGCCATGATACAAGAGATGGTCAGAGACTGAACATTATATCGGAGGTGATCAGAGATTGCAGATACATTACAAGAGATGGTCAGAGATTACAGACAAGATACAAGGGATGATCAAAGATTGTGGGCTTGCTGCAGGGGACTGTCAAAGACTAGACATGTGCAATTCATTTTGTACCAAATTTGTTTTTTAACAAATTTCGACAAATTCGTTAATTCGGAAAAACATCCGAATTAACGAAAAACCTGTTTAACAATTTTTTCCAAATATTCATAAATTCATATATATTCGTAAATTCATAAATTCGTAAAATCTAAATTTGAGAATCCGAAGACCCGAAAATTTGAAAATCTGAAATAATAACTAAGTAATAAATTATAGGTATTGGAATTTCCTTTCAAATTTGGCTGTTCGAATGGAATGTAATGAATTAATAATATTAATAAATAACAATATTATTATTAATAATATTAATAATAATAATAATAATAATAATAATAATAATAATAATAATAATAACACAAACATATATATTTATTATTTATTATTTATTTGTTCTGTTCCAGTTGTTTAGATGTGGCATTCATTTCGTATCGTTTGTAACTTTGAATAAATTTGCATTTGTTACTAACAGCCAAATTTGAAAGGAAATTCCAATACCTATAATTTAATAGTTAGTAAATTAGTTAGTTAGTTAGTTAGTTAGTTAGTTAGTTAGTTAGTTAGTTAGTTAGTTAGTTAGTTAGTTAGTTAGTCTTTAGAATTTTCGGATTTTCGTTCTTACTTTTGGATTTTCGGATTTTTGAAGTTACGAATTTTCAAAATTATGAATTACAAATTGCAATTATAACGAGAGACCCGAAAAATTGTAAAAAAAACTCCCAAAAAACTAATAAAATGAAAATGAACACATTTTTCGGCTGTGCACATGTCTATCAAAGACTATGGACATTATATAGAAGTCATTGGAGACTAGGAGCTTGCTTCATAGGCTGGAGACGTTACATGAGGCAGATAAAAATCACTACTATAAAAGAGGTATAGGAAAACACAGATTAGTGTTTTCACACTGAGGACTGCACAAAAAGTATCAAAGAGCCACAGGTTGGGCACCAGGGCTCTGTCCAGAAAGAGAAGACTGTAGGCCACCCCACATGCAGTAAACAGAAAAAAAAGATCATAAGCACCAAGAGTAAACAGTTATATCAAATATACTCAGAGCATACACAGTCAAGTCATGAACAGTTGCACACATAAAGAATGCACAGGCACAGCGCACATGGAGTCCACAGAGCAGTGGCAGCCCGTCCATAGGGGGCGCACGGGCACCGCCCCCCCAATGCATGTGTCAGGCCCCCTAATCTACATGCGGGGTGCCAGATGCATGGATTTCAAAGGGGTTTCTTTTTTTTTGAAGCACATGATTACAGCCGGAGGCTCTAATTGGCTTCAGAAAAGGGTGGGCTCAGGGCGCAGAGCCCACCCACTTGTGTGACATTATTAATATTCGCTATTGTCTTCCTAAATCTCCTCCCGGCCAATCAGGAAGCAGTTCCTGAGACCCAATTGACCAATCGGGTCTCAGTCAGGACCCACTTCCTGTTTGGCCTGGAGGAGAAGCAAAGGCCCGGGAGCGAGGAGCTGCAGCCCGGATCCATGTCTGCCTGATCTGCCTCCTTTCTAAGGTAAGGAAGCCTCTGATCGCTGCCGTATTCCCATTAATCTCCCCCTGGGGGGTCATTGCATTCCCGTCCATCTCCCCCTGGGGTTGATCACCACATTCCCATCCGTCTCCCACTGGGAGGGATTGCTGCATTCCCATCTGTCTCCCACAGGGGGGGTTGGCGTTGTTTTGCCGCCCTCCCAAAATATTGAGCACCAGCCGTTACTGCCACAGAGCACACAGTTGAAAGCACACAGACAGGAAAAATAAAGACAGAGACATATGCAGTCAGAGCGCACACAGAAAATGCATAATACTCACACACTATCTTCATGATAATCCATAAAGCTTGATAGTTTTACCTTCAAATAGCTACCTACAGTAAAACCTTGGTTTGAGAGTAACTTGGTTTGAGAGAGTTTTGCAAGACAATCAAAGTATTTTAATAAATTTTGACTTGATATGCAAGCGATGTCTTGATATACAAGTAGCGTCACGTCACTGAGTATAAAACAGAACAGAGTCACCTCTAAGTGTAGCAATATGGTTACATTTGATAAAGGTACAACATTTAGCAACTCATATCATTGATGATTAAAACATGCACATTTAAGTATGCAGGCATCTGGGGTAAAGCTGTCCACATAGACCATCCTCCTCACCGCCATCAACATCATCCCTTCCACGCTGCGCTCCATGAGCAGTTCAAGCCTTGCTTTCAGATCGCTCTACTGCAGGGTAGTCTTCCCGGTCATGATTGTAGACTGACAGCGGTGAGAGCCGGCGGTGCAGGGGATGGTCTATGTGGACAGATTTACCCCAGATGCCTGCATACTTAGATGTGCCTCTTTTAATCATCAACCATGTGAGTTGCTAAATGTTGCACCTTCATTAAATGTAACCATATTGCTACACTTAGAGGCACCTCTCTTCTCTTTTATACTCTGTAGCTTCTGCTTCCATTTGTAAATGGACATTTTATGGTTACACAACCTCATTGCAATCACATTGCTATAATCTTTATATATGGACTATAAACTGAAGGACTTATGAATAAATAGTTGTGGAACAAACTGTCTGAGTTTACATTATTTCTTATGGGGAAATTTGCTTTGATATACGAGTGCTTTGGATTACAAGCATGTTTCCGGAACTAATTATGCTCGCAATCCAAGGTTTTACTATATTATCTTTCAAATGTAAATGTTTGCTTCCAAATGTGTGTATGATTCCTTTCAATAATCTAAACTAGGCCATGCTTCGAATATTCCTGTGATCTAGATCTGTACTTTCGCACTGACCTGCACAAGTAAGGGTTTCACAATGGTATCAGTGGCTCCTTGTTTGGGAATAAATGGGATCTCATTCTGGCACAGCTCTTCAGTGTTCACGGCCTTAGTCTGTACTGTGATATTTACTTCTCCTGGAAAAAGATGAGGTCACCATTAAATAAGGCTAGACAGTAAAGGTTTACTCTAAAATGAAAAGAAACAAGTTGGATCCCGTGGGCATCCTAAAAGTTTTCACTTTAGAAAAAAAAAAAGAAATCCGTCAGAATGTGTTTCATGCTCAGAGGTAGAATGCGTGAGCAGATAAAAGGTGAAAAAAAAAGGAAAATAGTAATTTGATATAATGATTAAAGTATCATTATACTAATGATTTGCTAATGAACATGTTGACCAGTTATCAACAATACCAGCAAAACAATAAATGTCTAATATCGTGTTCAAAAATCCCTTCTCACCCAGTTTGGTGGCCTTCAGGTTCCAGTAGAAGGTTTTGCTCTCGTCGGCACACAGGCAGCTGCTGTAGGTACAATCTGTACAAGGTGTCCGCTTCAACTCCACAGTGGGCCCCAGTGTGACTTTAATCTGTTAAAACAAGGTTAGTTAAAGTATATGTAAACCCTCACCTTGCAAAAGCAACCAATTCAGTTTAAAAGAAAAATGGAAGACAAAACGTTTGTGTATAGATCTAAAAAAAACAAATACCCTATAAACATGTTTTCCTCCCTTTTCACACTTTTTTCTGTTTTCAGCTGCATAAGAGCTGGGGGAGGAAAAACAGCAGCAGGAAGTAGAGGGGCTGGCAGGAACACTGGGAATGTTCACACAAAGGAAGCAATACAAAGAGAATAGGATACTTTGTTTCATACAAGGACATGGTACAGCAGGCACATGTAAGGAATATGAAATGTTGAATTTAAAGTCAAAGGTCTTAACCTAAAAGTCACATTAAGCCACATCCACAAGACTGATATATGATTAGAGTAAAGGCATACATTTAGCTACAGGCTTTAGAAAGGTCACTGACAGTGTCTGTATCAAAATCTATAGAACATAAGTTAGCAAGAGTGTGCAGAAAGTTTTGAAGTGTATCTAGTTGACTTTGAGGGAATTTTTTTTAAATAAAACTGGAGTTTCCCCTTTAGGGGTCAAGTTGATGGACTTTTCATTGTGTTCAAGTCGCTTTTCTATGACATACAAATCAACGTGAATGAAAACGCAATTCACCTCAATGCAAATTAGAAAAAAAATGTAATGCCGCGTCGGACTTTTCAGCTACAAAAGTCAGACGGACGTGGACGGACTAAGTCCGGCGGACAATCCGATCGTGTGTGGGCTTCCCCGGACTTTCAGCGGACTTTTCCAGCTGCAAATCTGACGGACTTTAGATTTGGAACATGCTTCAAATCTTTACGTCATAACTCCGCCAGACCCAGAAATCCACTCATCTGTATGCTAGTCCGACAGACAAAAACCCATGCTAGGGCAGCTATTGGCTACTGGCTATCAACTTCCTTATTTTGGTCCGGTGTACGTCATTACGTACGAATCCGTATGAAAAGTCCGACCATGTGTACGCGGCATAAGAAACTGAAAAGCATCTCAAAGCATCTTGGAAGTTCCTGAGCACACACTGCATTTGATATACTGTTGAGCCCGATGTCTGTCTATACAAGCCTTAAAGCTAGCCATAGGAATCAGAGGATGTCTAATGGTCTAGGCCAGGGGTCTCCAAACTACAGTATGGCCCTCCAGTTGTTCAGGAACTACAATTTTGCATAGTTGCATAGTTGGTGAGTAGGGATGAGCCGAACCTGCGAACGGACCGAAAATTCGCACGAACGTTAGAACCCCATTGACATCTATGGGACTTGAACGTTCGAAATCAGAAGTGCTCATTTTAAAGGCTAATTTGCATGTTATTGTCCTAAAAAGGGTTTGGGGACCCGGGCCCTGTCCTAGGGCACATTTATCAATGCAAAAAAACCTTTTAAAAACAGCCGTTTTTTCGGGAGCAGTGATTTTAATGATGCTTAAAGTAAAAAAAAGTGAAATATTCCTTTAAATATCATACCTGGGGGGTGTCAATAGTATGCCTGTAAAGTGGCGCGTGTTTCCTCTGCTTAGAACAGTCCCTGCACAAAATGTCATTTTTAATGGAAAAAAAGTCATTTAAAACTGCTTGCGGCATTATTGTAATGTCGGGTCCTGGCAATATGGATGAAAATCAGTGAGACAAACGGCATGGTGCCCCCCAGTCTATTACCAGGCCCTTTGGGTCTTGTATGGATATTAAGGGGAACCCCGCACCCAAATTAAAATAAGGAAAGGTGTGGGGCCACCAGGCCCTATATACTCTGAACAGCAGTATACAGGCGTTGCAAACAAGACAGGGACTGTAGTTTTGTTGTTAAGTAGAATCTGTTTGTAATTTTGAACGGGTACATTTTTAACGTGTTTAGCTCCAGCCAAAAAATCTTTTTTAAGCTTTTTGGAAAACATAGGGAAGGGTTATCACCCTGACATTTGTTTTGCTGTCTGTCCTCCTCTTCAGAAGATTTCACCTCACTTTTTGTCCCAATGACAAATGTTTTTGAAAAATTTGGGGTTTTTTGTGGAACAAGGATTGGAAAGCATCAGTGGAAAGGAGAAATGTTTTTCCCATATTAACTCTTACAGGAGATAATTTCCCTTCCTAGGGGTAGATTTCATCTCACTTCCTGTTGTCTCCTTCCGTTTGCAAGTAGGAGTCGTTTGTAAGTTAGATGTTTGAAAGTAGGGGCCTGCCCTATACACTCAGCAGAAATTTGGGCCTTAGGTGTTGTTGTGGCCACAACATTGTAAGCCCTCACAGGGCCCTGCTGTGAAATATTAGATCAAGAATTGTAATTACATGCCCCTGTTGAACAAGGACAAAATAATGGCCACCGCCCACACCCATAACTGGCCTTCACAGTAAGGAGCACATGGAGGGCGTATACATACAAGAAAAAGACAATTCCATAGCTCAACTCACCAACCAGTCTGCTGACCAACCAAATTTACCTGTCTAACCGTATGTTAAAAGCAGGGGTTTAGTTAGCACACATTTGCAAACGCATGTGAAAGCTGCAAGGCCTCGTCAAGGCACCCTGTATTACTTGCAGTCCTAACACTACAAAATTTATAAGTGTCTCCACAGTGGAAGCACATGCATTGAATGGATAGGTGTGAGACAGGTGAGCCAGGAGGCCGCCCTAGCCCCCTTAAAGGGACAGGAGAACACTGGACACCCAGCAAGAGCACAATGGCAGCAAAGGTGTCCAATGTCCCCGACCCACATATACTAACAGTAACAAAATAATGGCCACCGCCCACACCCATAACTGGCCTTCACAGTAAGGAGCACATGGAGGGCGTATACATACAAGAAAAAGACAATTCCATAGCTCAACTCACCAACCAGTCTGCTGACCAACCAAATTTACCTGTCTAACCGTATGTTAAAAGCAGGGGTTTAGTTAGCACACATTTGCAAACGCATGTGAAAGCTGCAAGGCCTCGTCAAGGCACCCTGTATTACTTGTATTACTGTGAAGGCCAGTTATGGGTGTGGGCGGTGGCCATTATTTTGTTACTGTTAGTATATGTGGGTCGGGGACATTGGACACCTTTGCTGCCATTGTGCTCTTGCTGGGTGTCCAGTGTTCTCCTGTCCCTTTAAGGGGGCTAGGGCGGCCTCCTGGCTCACCTGTCTCACACCTATGCATTCAATGCATGTGCTTCCACTGTGGAGACACTTATAAATTTTGTAGTGTTAGGACTGCAAGTAATACAGGGTGCCTTGACGAGGCCTTGCAGCTTTCACATGCGTTTGCAAATGTGTGCTAACTAAACCCCTGCTTTTAACATACGGTTAGACAGGTAAATTTGGTTGGTCAGCAGACTGGTTGGTGAGTTGAGCTATGGAATTGTCTTTTTCTTGTATGTATACGCCCTCCATGTGCTCCTTACTGTGAAGGCCAGTTATGGGTGTGGGCGGTGGCCATTATTTTGTTACTGTTAGTATATGTGGGTCGGGGACATTGGACACCTTTGCTGCCATTGTGCTCTTGCTGGGTGTCCAGTGTTCTCCTGTCCCTTTAAGGGGGCTAGGGCGGCCTCCTGGCTCACCTGTCTCACACCTATCCATTCAATGCATGTGCTTCCACTGTGGAGACACTTATAAATTTTGTAGTGTTAGGACTGCAAGTAATACAGGGTGCCTTGACGAGGCCTTGCAGCTTTCACATGCGTTTGCAAATGTGTGCTAACTAAACCCCTGCTTTTAACATACGGTTAGACAGGTAAATTTGGTTGGTCAGCAGACTGGTTGGTGAGTTGAGCTATGGAATTGTCTTTTTCTTGTATGTATACGCCCTCCATGTGCTCCTTACTGTGAAGGCCAGTTATGGGTGTGGGCGGTGGCCATTATTTTGTTACTGTTAGTATATGTGGGTCGGGGACATTGGACACCTTTGCTGCCATTGTGCTCTTGCTGGGTGTCCAGTGTTCTCCTGTCCCTTTAAGGGGGCTAGGGCGGCCTCCTGGCTCACCTGTCTCACACCTATCCATTCAATGCATGTGCTTCCACTGTGGAGACACTTATAAATTTTGTAGTGTTAGGACTGCAAGTAATACAGGGTGCCTTGACGAGGCCTTGCAGCTTTCACATGCGTTTGCAAATGTGTGTTAACTAAACCCCTGCTTTTAACATACGGTTAGACAGGTAAATTTGGTTGGTCAGCAGACTGGTTGGTGAGTTGAGCTATGGAATTGTCTTTTTCTTGTATGTATACGCCCTCCATGTGCTCCTTACTGTGAAGGCCAGTTATGGGTGTGGGCGGTGGCCATTATTTTGTTACTGTTAGTATATGTGGGTCGGGGACATTGGACACCTTTGCTGCCATTGTGCTCTTGCTGGGTGTCCAGTGTTCTCCTGTCCCTTTAAGGGGGCTAGGGCAGCCTCCTGGCTCACCTGTCTCACACCTATCCATTCAATGCATGTGCTTCCACTGTGGAGACACTTATAAATTTTGTAGTGTTAGGACTGCAAGTAATACAGGGTGCCTCGACGAGGCCTTGCAGCTTTCACATGCGTTTGCAAATGTGTGCTAACTAAACCCCTGCTTTTAACATACGGTTAGACAGGTAAATTTGGTTGGTCAGCAGACTGGTTGGTGAGTTGAGCTATGGAATTGTCTTTTTCTTGTATGTATACGCCCTCCATGTGCTCCTTACTGTGAAGGCCAGTTATGGGTGTGGGCGGTGGCCATTATTTTGTTACTGTTAGTATATGTGGGTCGGGGACATTGGACACCTTTGCTGCCATTGTGCTCTTGCTGGGTGTCCAGTGTTCTCCTGTCCCTTTAAGGGGGCTAGGGCGGCCTCCTGGCTCACCTGTCTCACACCTATCCATTCAATGCATGTGCTTCCACTGTGGAGACACTTATAAATTTTGTAGTGTTAGGACTGCAAGTAATACAGGGTGCCTTGACGAGGCCTTGCAGCTTTCACATGCGTTTGCAAATGTGTGCTAACTAAACCCCTGCTTTTAACATACGGTTAGACAGGTAAATTTGGTTGGTCAGCAGACTGGTTGGTGAGTTGAGCTATGGAATTGTCTTTTTCTTGTATGTATATGCCCTCCATGTGCTCCTTACTGTGAAGGCCAGTTATGGGTGTGGGCGGTGGCCATTATTTTGTTACTGTTAGTATATGTGGGTCGGGGACATTGGACACCTTTGCTGCCATTGTGCTCTTGCTGGGTGTCCAGTGTTCTCCTGTCCCTTTAAGGGGGCTAGGGCGGCCTCCTGGCTCACCTGTCTCACACCTATCCATTCAATGCATGTGCTTCCACTGTGGAGACACTTATAAATTTTGTAGTGTTAGGACTGCAAGTAATACAGGGTGCCTTGACGAGGCCTTGCAGCTTTCACATGCGTTTGCAAATGTGTGCTAACTAAACCCCTGCTTTTAACATACGGTTAGACAGGTAAATTTGGTTGGTCAGCAGACTGGTTGGTGAGTTGAGCTATGGAATTGTCTTTTTCTTGTATGTATACGCCCTCCATGTGCTCCTTACTGTGAAGGCCAGTTATGGGTGTGGGCGGTGGCCATTATTTTGTTACTGTTAGTATATGTGGGTCGGGGACATTGGACACCTTTGCTGCCATTGTGCTCTTGCTGGGTGTCCAGTGTTCTCCTGTCCCTTTAAGGGGGCTAGGGCGGCCTCCTGGCTCACCTGTCTCACACCTATCCATTCAATGCATGTGCTTCCACTGTGGAGACACTTATAAATTTTGTAGTGTTAGGACTGCAAGTAATACAGGGTGCCTTGATGAGGCCTTGCAGCTTTCACATGCGTTTGCAAATGTGTGCTAACTAAACCCCTGCTTTTAACATACGGTTAGACAGGTAAATTTGGTTGGTCAGCAGACTGGTTGGTGAGTTGAGCTATGGAATTGTCTTTTTCTTGTATGTATACGCCCTCCATGTGCTCCTTACTGTGAAGGCCAGTTATGGGTGTGGGCGGTGGCCATTATTTTGTTACTGTTAGTATATGTGGGTCGGGGACATTGGACACCTTTGCTGCCATTGTGCTCTTGCTGGGTGTCCAGTGTTCTCCTGTCCCTTTAAGGGGGCTAGAGCGGCCTCCTGGCTCACCTGTCTCACACCTATCCATTCAATGCATGTGCTTCCACTGTGGAGACACTTATAAATTTTGTAGTGTTAGGACTGCAAGTAATACAGGGTGCCTTGACGAGGCCTTGCAGCTTTCACATGCGTTTGCAAATGTGTGCTAACTAAACCCCTGCTTTTAACATACGGTTAGACAGGTAAATTTGGTTGGTCAGCAGACTGGTTGGTGAGTTGAGCTATGGAATTGTCTTTTTCTCCCTGTTGAACAAGGGCAGAAAAATTGGGCCTTTGGTGGTGGTGGTGGTGCTGGTGCCACAACACTGTAAGTCCTCACTCGCTCTTGGTGGGTGCAGAAATGGGCCCTGCTGTGAAATATTTGATCAAGGATTGTAATTACATGCCCCTGTTGAACAAGGGCACAAAAATTGGGCCTTTGGTGGTGGTGGTGGTGCTGGTGCCACAACATTGTAAGTCCTCACTCGCTCTTGGTGGGTGCAGAAACGGGCACTGCTGTGAAATATTAGATCAAGAATTGTAATTACATGCCTCTGTTGAACAAGGGCAGAAAAATTGGGCCTTTGGTGGTGGTGGTGGTGGTGCTGGTGCCACAACACTGTAAGTCCTCACTCGCTCTTGGTGGGCGCAGAAATGGGCCCTGCTGTGAAATATTAGATCAAGAATTGTAATGTTGAACAGGGGCTGAAAAATTAGGCCTTAGGCACTGGTACTGGTGCCACAACACTGCAACCCTTCACAGATACTCTAGTTGGAATGCAGGAACGAACCCTGCTGCAAAGTATTGCATCAAAAATTGTAATTACATGCCCCTGTTAAACAGGGGCTGAAAAATTAGGCCTTAGGCACTGGTACTGGTGCCACAACACTTCAACCCTTCACAGATACTCTAGTTGGAATGCAGGAACGAACCCTGCTGCAAAGTATTGCATCAAAAATTGTAATTACATGCCCCTGTTAAACAGGGGCTGAAAAATTAGGCCTTAGGCACTGGTGCTGGTGCCACAACACTGCAACGCCTCACAGATACTCTAGTTGGAACGCAGGAACGAGCCCTGCTGCAAAGTATTGCATCAAAAATTGTAATTACACGCCCCTGATAAACAGGGGCGGAAAAATTGGGCCTTAGGCACTGGCGGTGGCGGCCAGAACCAAAAATGTTCTTACAAGCTATCAGCGTGATCATTGAGGAGGAAGAGGATAATTACTCAGGATAGTCACTCAGCATCAGCATAGGCAGTCGTTGAAGGGATCCGAGATTTCAAAAAAAAATATTCGGTTACATCAGCATCAGGTGCTTGGTAGCTGGTGGTGATCCAAGACTGATTCATTTTTATGAAGGTCAGTCGATCGACCGAGTCGATGGACAGACACACCCTGTGATCGGTTACAAAGCCTCCAGCAGCACTGAATGTGCGTTCCGAAAGAACGCTGGATGCAGGACAGGCCAGTAGCTCAATTGCATACTGTGCAAGCTCTGGCCAGTGATCCATCCTCAAGACCCAGTAACCCAGAGGATTTTCGTTGGGAAAGGTGTCCAAGTCAGATCTTGCCCCTAGGTATTCCTGCACTATGTAAAACAGACGCTGGCGATGGTTGCTGGAACCGATCATACCTTGGGGCTGCGGACCAAAAAATTGTCTGAACGCATCAGTCAGACGGCCACCTTCTCCACCGCTCCTTCCTTGACTGACCGAAGCCTCAGCAACACGTTGTCCAGAAACAGGAGTTTGTAACCTCCCAGTCTCTGGGAACGCGTTGCACAGACCTTTCTGCAAGGCCTCCCGAAGATGTTTCATCCTCTGTTCCCTCTGCAATGGCAAGATAAGGTCCGCAACCTTACCCTTGTAAAGTGGATCAAGGAGGGTTGCCAGCCAGTATTGGTCCTTCTCCTTGATACCACGAATACAAGGATCCTTACGCAGGCTTTGCATCATCAGGGAGGCCATGCAGCGTAGGTTTGCTGACTCATTCGGTCCGGAGTCCTCTGGGTCACTAAGGACGACATGGTCCTCAGCCACCTCCTCCCAGCCACGTACAAGTCCATGTGTTTCTTGGGACTGATCCCTTAAAGACTGCTGCTGATGCTGAGTGCCAGGCTCCACCTCCATACTGACACAATCCTCCTCCTCCTCTTCCTGTGTGATCGACGGGCACGCAGGAACACTGTCTGGATAAAGGGGGCTGTGAGAGCTAAAGAAGTCCTCCTCTTCCTGCCTCTGTTCTGCCTCAGGTGCCCTGTCCATTATTCCACGCAGCGTGTGCTCCAACAGGTGGACAAGGGGGACAGTGTCACTGATGGCGTGGGGAAAAAAAACCCTGTCCTGGTGCCATAGTCGCACAGGTACTCATTGATGGCCCTCTGCTGCGTGTGCAGCCGCTGCAGCATTACCAACGTTGAGTTCCACCTGGTGGGCATGTCACAGATTAGGCGGTTCTTGGGCAGGTTAAACTCCTTTTGCAGGTCCGCCAGCCAAGCACTGGCATTATATAACCGGTGGAAATGCACACAGACTTTTCTGGCCTGCCTCAGGACATCCTGTAAGCCCGGGTACCTGCCCAAGAACCGCTGCACCACCAAGTTAAGGACGTGAGCCAAACAGGGCACATGGGTCATTTGTCCCTGTCGGAGGGCAGAGAGGAGGTTGGTGCCATTGTCGCAAATCACCATTCCTGCCTTAAGTTGGTGTGGTGTCAACCACCTCTGAACCTGCCCCTGCAGAGCTGACAGAACTTCTGCCCCAGTGTGGCTCCTGTCCCCCAAGCACACCAGCAAAAGCACCGCATGGCATCTTTTGGCCTGCGTACTTGCGTAGAAACCTTGAACGCCTACGGAGCACCGGTGGTTCCGAGGACAAAGCACAGGAAGAGGCCATGGAGGAAGAAGAAGAGGAGGGGGTGGAGAAGAAAGGTGTGTCACAAACATTAGTAGTGGCATTTTGGAGGCGTGGTGGCGGAACAACCTCCAACACTACTGCACCTTGTCCTGCATCCTTCCCAGCTGCCAGCAGAGTCACCCAATGCGTTGTGAAACTTAGGTAACGTCCCTGTCCATGCCTGCTGGACCATGAGTCAGCGGTAATATGCACCTTACCGCTGACCGCCCTGTCCAGCGAGGCATGGACATTTCCTTCCACATGCCGGTAGAGAGCCGGAATTGCCTTCCGTGAGAAAAAGTGGCGTTTGGGTACCTGCCACTGAGGAACCGCACATTCCACAAACTCAGGGGCAGAGTCTACCAACTGAAAAGGCAGCAGTTGAAGTGCTAGCAATTTTGTCAAGCTAGCATTCAACCGCTGGGCATGTGGATGGCTGGGAGCAAACTTCTTTCAGCGGTGCAGCAGATGGGGCAGGGAAATTTGCCTGGTACAATCTGACGTCGGTGTACTGAAAGCAGATTGCCCACAAGTACTTGGCTGTGACACACCTAATTCTACACCTTCATTCCTCTCAGTGCAGGTCTCAGAGAGGACTGAAGGTATAGTGGGGTTGGAGATCTCAGCTGATGAGGAGCAAGGAGAGGTCCTCTTTGTTCTTTGGTGTGGGTCTTTTAGATACGCTTGCCAACAAACTGCATGGCAGGTCAACATATGTCTAGTCAAGCATGTGGTACCCAAGTGGGAGATGTTTTGGCCACGCGAGATACACTTGAGACATATGTTGCAAATAGCAGCGGTGCAATCTGATGCACTCGTCTCAAAAAAGGCCCACACCAAAGAACTTTTTGAATAACGCGCAGAGACTGCAGCGCCCTGCACATGTGAAGCTTTGGGGTGTGATGCAGTCAATGTGCTGCCCTTAGGCTGGCCCCTGGAGGGCATCCTGCCTCACTGGTGATGTGCCGCCTCCTCCTCCTTCTCCTCCTCTCTCCTATCAGGCACCCACGTTGAGTCAGTGACCTCATCATCCCCTCCCTCCTCATCACTGGAGCAAACCTGGCAGTATGCTGCAGCAGGGGGAGCATGACTGCCAGATTGCTGTCCTTCTTGGGCACCCCCTCTGTCCGTGCTCACGTTACTGCCTTCATCTAGCTCAGTATCATCATCAGAGCCTTTGCAAACGCTGGGCATCCTCCTGGAGCATGTACCCAACACTGTGGTCAAACAGTTCGAGGGACTCCTCAGGAGGACATGGTGGGGCTAGGGAAGGAGTCACTGATGACATTGAGCCGAGGCCGCTGCTTTGCCAGACAAAGTACCCTGAGCATGGGTGAGAGAGGATGAGGAGGATGAGGACGGCTTGGTCATCCACTCGACCAAGTCTTCTGCATGTTGCGGCTCAACACAGCCAGCTCCCGAAAAAAAGGCCAAGCATGTCCCATGGCCACATGCTGATGAGGATGCACCGTCTCCACGACCAGAACTAGACACAGAGCCTGCTTGCCCTTTTTTATTGGCTTGTGACTGTCTGCCTCTCCTTGGCCTTCCAGACATACTAATGGCCTGTAGCTGCACTAAGCTGGGATATATATATATATATATATATATATATATATATATATATATATACTGAAACTGCAGCTAGCAAAATCAACTGCCTGCCTGTAGTATGAGAACACCACCAACCTTCTACAGGTAGCTTTAGCTGAACACTGTGCAAAGCTCCCAAAAAACTAACTTGTAGCTTTTTTAGCTGCCTGCGGTAGTGATAGGATCAGGAAAACACCACCAACCTTCTACAGGTAGCTTTAGGTGAACACTGTGCAGAGCTCGCAAAAAAATAACTTGCAGCTTATTTAGCTGCCTGCGCTAGTGATAGGATCAGGAAAACACCACCAACCTTCTACAGGTAGCTTTAGCTGAACACTGTGCAGAGCTTGCAAAGAAATAACTTGCAGCTTATTTAGCTGCCTGCGGTAGTGATAGGATCAGGAAAACACCACCAACCTTCTACAGGTAGCTTTAGCTGAACACTATGCAGAGCTCGCAAAAAAATAACTTGTAGGTTTAGCTGAACACTGTGAGGAGGACGCACTACACTAACTTGTAGCTTTAGATGACCACTGTGCAGAAGTCTCACTACACTAACTTGTAGTTTTAGCTGAACACTGTGAGCAGGACACACTACACTAACTTGTAGCTTTAGATGAACACTGTGCAGAGGTATCACTACACTAACTTGTAGCTTTAGATGAACACTGTGCAGAGGTCTCACTACACTAACTTGTAGTTTTAGCTGAACACTGTGAGCAGGACGCACTACACTAACTTGTAGTTTTAGCTGAACACTGTGAGCAGGACGCACTACATTAACTTGTAGCTTTAGATGAACACTGTGCAGAGGTCTCACTACACTAATTTGTAGTTTTAGCTGAACACTGTGAGCAGGACGCACTACACTAACTTGTAGCTAGATGAACACTGTGCAGAGGTTTCACTATACTAACTTGTAGACTACAAGTTAGTGTAGTGAGACCTCTGCACAGTGTTCATCTAAAGCTACAAGTTAGTGTAGTGCGTCCTGCTCACAGTGTTCAGCTAAAACTACAAGTTAGTGTAGTGAGACCTCTGCACAGTGTTCATCTAAAGCTACAAGTTAGTGTAGTGCATCCTGCTCACAGTGTTCAGCTAAAACTACAAGTTGTAGTTTTAGCTGAACACTGTGAGCAGGATGCACTACACTAACTTGTAGCTTTAGATGAACACTGTGCAGAGGTCTCACTACACTAACTTGTAGTTTTAGTTGAACACTGTGAGCAGGACGCACTACACTAACTGTAAATAGTCTAACTGCCTGACTGTGGTACTAATAGGATCAAAAGAACGCCAGCAATTTTCTTCAGGTAGCTGTAAATACTGTAACAAGACAAGCCTGCCTGTCAGTAGGAAGATAACAGGAATGGATCTAGCTAAACTGAATACAGTGTATATATATATATATATATATATATATATATATATATATATATATATATATATATGCAACACCTGGGATGCATATATATACACAATACACTGTAAGTGCAGCTAACTCACTGACTGTCCTGCCTAATCTAGCTAACTCAAATGAAATGACACTGTCTCTCTCTCTCCAGGCGGCCTTATATAGTGTGGGGCATGTTCTAAACCCCCTGAGCCATAATTGGCCAAAGCCACCCTGGCTTTGGCCAATTACAGCTCTCTCTACCGACGACGCTGTGATTGGCCAAACATGCGGGTCATAGTGCATGCTTGGCCAATCATCAGCCAGCAATGCACTGTGATGCCGCAGTGAATTATGGGCCATGGTGCACCACACGAATTTGGCGCGAACAGCCCATAACGTTCAGAATTCGGCGAACGACCGAACAGCCGATGTTCGAGTCGAACATGGGTTCGACTCGAACACGAAGCTCATCCCTATAGGTGAGGTTGAAAAAAGACCATCAAGTCCAACCTATGTGTGTGATTATATGTCAGTATTACATTGTATATCCCTGTATGTTGTGGTCATTCAGGTGATTATCTAATAGTTTCTTGAAACTATCAATGCCCCCCGCTGAGACCACCGCCTGTGGAAGGGAATTCCACATCCTTGCCGCTCTTACAGTAAAGAACCCTCTACGTAGTTTAAGGTTAAACCTCTTTTCTTCTAATTTTAATGAGTGGCCACGAGTCTTGTTAAACTCCCGCAAAAAAGTTTTATCCCTAGTGTGGGGTCACCAGTATGGTATTTATATATTGAAATCATATCCCCTCTCAAGCGTCTCTTCTCCAGAGAGAATACCTTCAGTGCAAGCAACCTTTCTTCATAACTAATATCCTCCAGACCCTTTATTAGCTTTGTTGCCCTTCTTTGTACTCGCTCCATTTCCAGTACATCCTTTCTGAGGACTGGTGCCCAGAAGTGGACAGCATAATCTAGGTGCGGCCGGACCAGAGTCTTGTAGAGTGGGAGAATTATCATTTTATCTCTGGAGTTGATCCCCTTTTTAATGCATGTCAATATTCTGTTTGCTTTGTTAGCTGCAGCTTGGCATTGCATGCCATTGCTGAGCCTATCATCTACTAGGACCCCAGGTCCTTTTCCATCCTAGATTCCCCCAGGGGTTCTCTCCCCAGTGTATAGATTGCATTCATATTTTTTTCACCCAAATGCATTATTTTACATTTTTCTACATTGAACCTCATTTGCCATGTAGTTGCCCACCCCATTAATTTGTTCAGATCTTTTTGCAAGATTTCCACATCCTGCGGAGAAGTTTTTGCCCTGCTTAGCTTAATAATTTCCATGATGCCTAGTCATGCCTGTGAATGTCAGCGTTTTACAATGTCTCGTGGGACATGTAGTTTTGCAACAGCTGGAGGGCCGTAGTTTGGACATCTCTGGTCTAGGCATAAGCAATTTTGGGTCAATTCATGTTTCTTTTGCAAAGCTAGAAGCAGTAGGCACCAGCGGCGGCCCGTCCATATGGGGTGCAGGGGTGTCATCCCCCCTAATCCATGCACCTGGCCCCTAATTTACATGCAGGGCACAGGACGGATGGAGTCCAATGGGGAGGTTTTTTTTAGAAGCTCTAATTGGCTTCAAAAAAGGGTGGACTCAGGGTGCAGAGCACTGCGCCCCGAGCCCACCCAGTTGTGTGACAATAGCGAATTAATATTCACTATTGTCTTCCTGATTCTCCTCCCGGCCAATCCTGGCTCAGGAAGTGGGTCCTGAGACCCGATTGGCCGAGAAGAGAAGCAATCCTATTGGCCACTGAGGAGGAGGAGGGAGGAGACGCAGGAGAAGCTGTGCCACTGTGATGCCGAGGAAGGAGTAGACGCAGGGTGAAGCCGGCGCCCGGAGGAAGCTTAAGACCTAGATGGGGTAAGTGCAGAGACCGATCGACCAACCTAGGGGGGTAAGGGGGTGTGGGAGACCAGACCGATCACCCACCCCCCCAAAAAATACACCAGCCGCCACTGGTAGGCACATCTGCATGCTGCCTAGGCCATGGTGATGGAATGCACCCATAGACCTTACATGGTTGCCCAATAAATTGGATGGATTGGGCTGCAATCAAGTAAGGTCTATATCCAGTTAGTTTGTGCTTGATTGGCTAAAGAATATTCCTTGTTCAAATGTTTTTTTAAATAATGAAAAAATAAAATAAAAAAAACAGCAAAGAGTACAAAAGTACAGAAGTAACCAAAAAAATCAAAGAGCTCAAGGAAAGCATATTGGATCTCAGGCAACAATGTGAAATATTTAGATTATTTGTTCAATACCTTAATGCACTGTTTGAGATAGTTAAACACTGAGGCTTTAAGGATGAAAGTTTCTCCTCTCACTACAGAGTACGGGAGGGTGAGATCCACAAAGAACGGCTGGAAGACCCGAAGAGAGACAGGAGGAGACAGGCCAAATCCACTCTGACCCAAACATACGGCCCCGGCATTCCAGTCTGTGATGGTGTCTGGAGCCTTTTGATGGAGGTCAGCACTGCCAGAGTCTCTAGAAAAGACAGAGAACAAACAAGAACAAATAGTGTTACAAATAAAACAAACCAAGTTGGATAAAAAGTGAAGCAGTTGATTACAGTAGCCGATCAGTTTTTATCCTTCATTCATGGGGAGAATGAAGCAAAGACACCTTTTTCTCCTGTTTTCTTACCCTATTTCTTATCTCCATAACCTCCCAAACAGAATTCATGCATAGCAACTGTAAAC